>NC_087444.1:3999772-4302803 GCF_036321535.1 Camelus dromedarius
GCCAAACACGCGCTCTACCACTGAGCTGTACTCTCCACACCTTAAACAACTTGACTGAGATATAATTTCTATGCTATGATATTCGCCCCTTTAAAGTGTAAAATTCAACTTTGGGCATTGGCTATGAAATTTAGAGCTTGAAGGGATCATGGAATCATCCAGCCTGCTCCTCCATTTACAGATGAGAAAACTGAGTCTAGGAAGGTGAAGTGATGTGGAGTGCTACAGAGGAGTCAGCTCGACTAGGAGACCTTGGGAGGAGCCGCTGAGTCTCTGTCAACCTCAGTCCTTCACCCGTAAAAGGGGAAACATGATGCCCACCTAGAGAGCGAGAGGCACAGCCTGTGACCACCAGAAGCGGGGTTTAGGGAACAGTGTTTGCCAGGTTAGGAAACAGGGCATCTCAGGAGGAGGTGAAAACAAGCATAGAGCTTGGCATAAGACCAGGTCCTGGGCCAAAAGAAATGGCAAACACTATCAGTTCAGCCAAGGCTTATTTTATTTTATTTTTGAAAGAAAGCTTATCTCTTGATAAATTAAAACAAAAGCAAAAACCCTTTCTGGTCCCTTTTGCCTTCTAGTGACATCCACATACGAATGTCTTTTCTCACCAAATAAATCAGTTATTCTTAGCCAGGAAGACTAGGTTTTAAAATAGTAGTAAATGCAATTTATGTCAGCATCACTCTGGGAGGAAAATAAAAGCAATTCGTGCATACCATTACAAGTTTGAGCCACGCCCCCAAACCGGGATGATAAGAACGATGAAGGCAATATAACCATGGGGAGAAGGAGATAACTTCAGGTTCTGGTCAGGGATTCAGCCCTCTGGGCATCACTGTAGGTTTCTGAAGAGGAGGATCCTATTCTTCCTGCTGTGTCCACAAGAGCTTGAGGCTTGCCGTCCTGCTGGGAGGGGGCAGAGGGAGCAGGATTGGGCTGGGATCCCCAGAGCAGCTGGTTCCCGTGAGCCAAGTGTTAGGCACCAGATAGACCAGCCAGGTCCCTAATCTCTCCTTTCCTTATTAAGGCAGCCGTCTCCAGACCTTATGAATGAAAGCAAAAGAACGGATGCTGAAAACAATACTCAGGTGGAACTCTAGAGGGCTGGATTCTGGGTCCAGCTCTGCTTCTCATTGGTGGTATCATCTCAATGGAGTCATCTCAACTCTCTGAATTTCTGTTGCCTCATTTGTAAAGTAAGAAGTTGGACCTAAACCTGGCATGGTAGATACCCAGGAGGCATGCCCCTTTACTGCCGCTCATCCACGGCCGACATTGCCAATCAATCACCCACCACGTCCCACCAACCGGCCGCCTGGGACTCCTTCACAGGCAGTGCTTCCCAGAGCCAACACCCAGCATGGGTGCACACACAGGACACAACCTAGTTTTCACCCTTCACCAGATAGTCTGGTGAGGCCTTTTTACCCTGACATTGTATGATGTTAAATCATTTTCTGTAGGCTTGTCCAGGTGTCCTAGTAAACTTGTCATGAGGCAGAACACTGATGATTCTGAAAATTGGAGAGACAGCCCACGGTGGCTCTGCACACATGCAAGTGTTGTGACTCCTACTATTTATGTGAGTCCTCCCTGTAAAGCTACCACACGTCCGGGCTCTAAGGCTACTGAAGGGAGCGAACCCCCTGCTGAGCGCGGTCCAGTATGGTTTCTGGGGGTGGACACTGAACAGTTGGGCGGACTTGGAAAGGGATTCTGGAAAGTTTTTTTTTTTCCTGAAACATAAACTTCTATTTCTGTGCCAGGATTAATTCCATTCCATCCAAGAATGACTAGGGCAGTGTTGCTAGGAAATTAGCAGCTGTTTGTCTGGATGACTCTGGACAAGAATGTGTCATTGGTGTAATGCAAACAAGGAAGGACTTTGAAGTGTGTGAAACCAGTCTCTGTCCGGGGCCATTCAAGGAAACACAGTGGCCGGCTTCTTAGACAGAACCAAGGTGGAGACTCTTTCCTGAGGTGATCTAATTCCCGGGGTTGGCTGTCCTGGAGCCCTGCCCCAGGGTCTCCTTCCACCTGCTGGGCTGGGCAGGGCTTGCCCTCATCACTGCTGCCTGGCTTTTGACCCTGAGCCTGTCTGCTGGTGCCTGGGGCCAGCGAGACCACTGAGCTGGGAGGAAGATGACGCCTCTTTAGAAATGAGCCCTGGGAGGTGAACTCACCTCCGAAGAATCCAGCCTTCAGAACTGTGAAGCGCCCTGACAAACACCCTCACCCATCCGGAGCCTCGCCTTGCCCCTGCACCCCGCACTCTCCTCGCCCCTGCACCCCGCACTCTCCTCCCCTGCCGTATTTTTCTCCACAGCACTTAACCTCCAATTCATTCTCATGATTAATTTAGAGGCTCTCCTTTCCAGCATGGAAGCACCATAAGGGCATGGGATTTTGTCTGTTCTGTTCACAGCTATTTCTGCAGGACCTAGAACTGTCTCTGGAACAGAACAGGCACCAAATAAATATTTGTTAAATGATTAGATCCACTTATCGACTCAATATTTTATTCATCCAGAAAGCTGGATTTGTTTCATCTAAGAAAACTTTATAGAATACCTTCTGAATGCCTGGAGTTATTCCTGGGGTTTGAGATTAGAGTCCGGGAAGAGTCTGAAAGGGATGGAAAGTTCCCACTGTCTTGGAGGGAAGAGCAGAGTAACAACAGCCTCCTTCACGTGTCACTTCTCATTACGTCAAGTGCTCACTGTATCGTGTACTTACGCCTCAAAGCGACCTTTTGAGATAAGTAGCCTCATCTTAGTTTTTCAGAGAAAGAAGTGGGTTCATAGAAAATACTTTGCCCCAAACCACATGACTACTAAGTGGTAAACAGCAGCTGGCCACTGGCCCTCTTTTCTCCTCCTTGTCTCTCCAGCCTGCTGCTGGATTCCTGGGCGGCAAAGCTGTTCCATCAGGTTCTGGCACAAGTGCGTCGGAGAACAGACCTTCTGTCAACAACTTTGTGCAAACTTCTTTTTTAGAAATCAGACTTGGTTTTAGATTTCTACTACTATAAGCTCTAAAAGGCAGAGTAATTCATCATGCTACTCAGAGGATGAGAGAATGTGCCTAGAGAGGAGGCATTCAAGTTTGAAATCAGATTTCCCAAATGATGAAGGTTCTGGAACCTCCCAGAACACCCTCAGTAGAGTTCCCAATGGATTTGCGATCTCATTTTTAGGGAATTCCTGGTTTGCACGATAAGTACAAATCAAATCCATTTCCCATCAAGTTTTGGCTTAGAGATTCTTAGTGATACACACCGCTTTCCAGGCCCCCCAGGAATTTAGCCCTCTGATCCCCAAACTACAGACTGAGAACACTTTGAAATTCCTGCGATTGAGCAACTGAGGACTCCAAGTAAACCCCCCCGCAGTCAGGAAGCATCCTGTGTGTGTTACTTGTCATAAGATCTCTCTGAGGGAAGTGTAACTCAGGAACATGCCTGTTTGTCTTTGCATATTACAGGATCACTGGATGTCCTGGGTGTCGACTGAAGAAAGTGCCCAACCTCAAAGCTGAGAATTATGCTTTATTTGGGGCAGTACTGAGAACTATAGCCTGGGATGGCTGCCTCTCAGATAGCTCTAGGGGATTGTTCCAAAGAGGTGAGGGAGGAGAGAGCTCATATAGAGTTTTTACTGGAAAAAAACAAAAAACATGTAGTCAAGCATCCAAAGATTACTGCTAATCACACACACGCACGCACGCACGCACGCATGCACGCACGCACACGCACAACCCCAGACATCTCAAGCTAATGATTTTAGTGCTTTTCTATGTATGGGAAGATGCAAGAGTCTGGGCTCATTGAAATTATTCCTTCGATATGGTTCTGAACTCTCTGGGGCCAGTATGCTGTTCCTCTCCACCCTGAATTCCCCTGAGGGTGCGCTGTCAGGGGTGGCTGCAGTGGCTGACGACCACATGGCGGGCAGCACTGGTTGTTTACTGGAATGGCAGGCAGCATTCTTTGTCAACAAGGGCAGTGGGCCGGCCTGTTTAGCATAGGAGGGTGATCCAGGTAGTGAGTTTTACTGCAAATAAATATCTTTCTAGCAAGTATTTAAATAACAAAATGTCTTCCCATATAGTTTCTCTTCTATTTTATTCATGTTAGTTTATTTTCTTCAGCTTTTCATTTAGTTTGTGAAATAATTTTAAAACTTTTGTGTTCATTTCCTCTGCTAGGTTCTCAGGCAAAAACCACATCTGCTGTAGAAAGGGCCTAGCTATTTGCTCATGCTCGGGTAAAACACGCACCCCTTTAGGCTTGATGGGAAGGAGTCAGCAGCATTCTTCCAGCCTGAGGACCCAAAACCCCGCAGGGCCAGAGACTGACAGATGAAAAGCTGCTCAACATCATTAGTCATTAGGAAAACACAAGTCAAAACCTCACTGAGATACCGTATCACACACACTAGGATAAATAAACACATTGTCTTAAATAAAAAAGACAGATAATACAGACATCAACAAGTGTTGGTGAGGATATGGAGAAACTGAAACTCTCATACATTGCTGGTGGGAGTGTAAAATGGTGCTGTTGCTTTGGAAAACAGTTCTTCAAAAAGTTGGATAGTGAGTTACCACTGACAGAGCAATTTTACTCCCACGTATCTACTCAAAAGAAATGAAAACATCTATCTACACAGAAATGTGTACATGAATTTCATGGCAGCATGATTCATCATAGCAAAAAAAAAAAAATGGACCTATCTAAATTCCATCATCTGATGAATGGATAAACAAAATGTGTTATACCCATGCAATGGAGTGTTGCTTAGCTATGAAAGGAGAAAAATATTGATACATGCTACAAAACGGATGAACCTTGAAAGCATGATTAATGAAAGAAGCCAATCACAAAAGGTCATATACTGTGAGATTCCATTTACATGAAATGTCCAGAAGGGGCGAGTCCATAGGAACAGAAAGGCGATGAGTGATTGCCAGGGGCCAGGGAAGGAGAGAATGGGAGTGACCGCTAATGGGTACATCTTTTTCTGAGTGGTTAGTGATGAAAATACTCTGGAATTAGACAGTGGAGATGATTGTACAACTTTCTCAATATTATAAAAACCACTGAATTGCACACTTTAAGATATTGAATTTTATGGTATGTGAATTATATCACAATTAAAGAATCTCATGGAGGGAGATGTGTAAAAATAAAATAATGTGAAAAAATCAACAGTACAGTGAAATTACTCTCTTTGGAAACTATTTTTGTATCCATTGCAAGAGCTTAATGGATTCTTTTCTAAACACATCACATTGAAGAGTATGAAACTGTGAATCAGGGAAGAGGGGAAGTTCTTTGCTCCCACTTCTGTCCCTGTAGTACATCCCCCCTTGCCTTGGTCCTGGACGCTCAGTTTTGCCTTATAGTTCAGGGTTTCTCAAAGTGTCACTTTGTTCCAATTGCATCAAAAATCTCTTACAGTGCTTGTGAAAAATTCACCAAAATCTTGTGAGGCCCACTGAAATGGAAACTCTGTGTATGACCCTGGGCTTGGCATTTCTATCAAGTCATCTACCTATAAAAACAATACTATTATTAATAATATTAGCTTTTACTATACACTACTATGTGCAGGCACCATTTTTACCTTACATTAATTAACTCATTTAATCCTCAGTATAATCTATGATTTGGGTACCTTTATTATCTCCATTTTACAGATGAATAAACTGAGGTATTAAGAGATGAAGAAACTTTCCCAAAGGCGCATAACTAGTAAGTAATAGAGCTTGGAGTCAAATGCAGGCAGTCTGGCTTCAGATTTCAAGCTCTTAATCACGTCAAAATACTGTTTGCTATAGTTTAAACGTTTGTCTCTCAAAATTCATATGTTGAAACCCTAACCCCCAAATGTGATTGCTCTAGGAGGTGGGGCCTTTGGGAGGTGCTTAGGTCATGACGGTGGAACCCCCATAAGTGGGATTAGTGCCCTTATAAAAGAGATTCCTGAGCCCCTCTACCATGTGAAGACAGAGAGAAGGCGCTTAGCTGTGAACCAAGAAGAGAGCTCTCAGCAGAACGTGACCATGCTGCTGCCTTGACCTTGGACTTCCCAGCCTCCAGAACTGTGAGAAATAAGTTTATGGTGTTTCTAAGCTACCAGGTCTCTGTATTTTGTTACAGCAGCCCAAATGGACTAAGATACTGCCTCTTTTCCCCATAAATTCTTATGCTTACATTCGAAACCCACCATTACAGTTATTGTTTAGTACAATTACTTGCATCTGCCAAAAAAAAAAAAATCTGTATTTCTACTACTGATGTGCAAATTTACAAAAACAAAGTTCTTAAGGGGAGTGTGCTGAACTGGGTTGTGAGGTTGTACGTTTGGAAACAGGGACATGGGAGGCACAGGGCTTTGGGGGGGGCCAAGCCCACCACTCCTGCCGCCTCATGAATTAACACTAGTGAGGCTGACGGCCCAGAGAAGAGGCCTGGCTCCTGCAGAAGAAACCCGGCCCGAACTCCATTCCTGGAGCCTGAGCCAACCTTCCCCTGAGGTGCTTCTGAACAGGGCAAGGGGAGAAGCCTTGTCTGGGGAGTCACTGCTCTTGTCACAGAGCTGGGTCAGGCCTGTTTGGAAGCCCTGGCCAGCTTTGGGCTGCCTACTGATGGCCTTGCGCTCTTTCAGGCTGGAACTGTGTCCACAGCTTCTGGCTGCCTGAGCCACCACGTCGTCCCCAAGGGCCACAGCTATTTCCACCTCGCATGGGGATGTCATGTGTGAGACAGCGGAAGGAGCCCAGGTACGGGGCCTGGACCTGCCCTGGGGCGGGCACGCTGGTCCTGCAGTCTCTCCTACCACACACCCTCTGCCCGTAGAAGAGAGACCGCCCATCGTTCCCAGCCCAGCGCCTCCGCCAGTGGCCGAGGTGACTTATCGTGGGAACACCAGGGAGCCCGCTTCTTATGGTGTCATACTGGCATCATCACTCTGAACTGCCGATTTGAACTCCCAGTCTGGCCTCCCTCATCCCATAAGGGCCGGGATCCACTCACTCATTCAACAAATACTAACTGAATGAATGCGCAACTTCCCTTGTGGATAATGTGCAGAACTGCAAGGTGACTAACCGGCATCGCAAGTTTAACATCGTCTTATCACAGCGGAACTCTTCATCTCTCCCTGAACCTGGCCCTCTTCCAGTTTGCCCGGCTCGTAAATAGCATCGACGTACATTCAGCTGCTCAAGCCAGAGCCCAAGAGTCATCCTGGACCTTCCTCTTCCTTCATTCAGTCTGCCTGCAAGGCCTACCCAGCACCGAGCCCCTCCCCTGCTTGTACCATTTCTGTCCTTGCCCAGTCCCCGACCTCTCCGTCCTTGGCCCCTGTGACACCCTCCATGTCAGTCTCCCTGCTCCTTTCCAGGCCGTGCTACACTCAGCATAAATCACAGCCCACCACTCCCCTGCTGGGAAATAAAATCCAGTGTTCATGCCAGGCTGGCAAGACTCAACCTGGACCACTCCCGCCCATCCCTTTCACCTTGCCTCCCGCACGGCTCCCCCGTCCCTGAGTTCCCGCCACACCAGCCAGCCTACTGTCTGTCGCCGAGACTCGCCCAGCTCCTTCCTGTCCCGGGCCTTTGCACTGGCTGCCCCTTCCTCTGAGCATCACTGCCTCCTTCCCACCACCTCGGTTCCAGGTCAGATAGCATGTCTTCAGCCAAGTCTCAGCTCCCGTCCTGTGCTACCTTCTCCTTTTTTTCTGTTCTAGTTTCTTCACAACACCTGTTACAATTTGAATTTGTCTTTATTGTGTGTTTATTTACACATCAAGCACTGTCATTTTTCCTCAGCTGTCACAGAAGCTTCAAGGGGCAGAGACCAATCGGCTGGTTGTCCCCATATCCTGATGCCCAGTGTCACTGGCCCTTAAAAAACAGGTCTTAAACGAACAACGTGATATCACTGCTACTGTATTTGACCTGTTCTAGAGAGAATATAAGGAGGTTCACAGAACTGAAAATAATGAGATTTGCTAAATACCAGCCTGGGAAATCAGGTTTAAAAAAACGAGGGTGGGAGGCTGAGATGAGCTCTGAGCTCTGCAGTGCCCCGGGCTCTGTGCTTGGGCCCCTCTTCTGTGCCCTCTTCTCCACCCCTGTGGTCGTCCCTTCCCATGTCACGGCTCCAAACACCATCAGTTTGTTTACACCCGACCAGGATATCTGCGCAGAACTCAAACTCCTACCTCCTCACTTGGTGTCCAACCAACCTCTCAAGCTTGGTGTGTCCGAATCTGCTGTCCCATATTCTACTACCTGGGAGAGCTCAGCCCTCCAAAAGCTTCCCTCTATTTCGTATCCGCATTGCATCTACAGATCCTGTTGGCTCCACCTGCAAAATGAACCCAGAACAAGGCCCTTTCTCACCTGCCTCCACCACCAGCTGGCTCACAGCACCATCACCTCTGAGTTCCTGCAGTTGTCCCCGATCGGCCTCCTGCTTTTCCCTTTGTCTTCCTTGCCTGATCTCATCTCATCAGTTAGAGTGGTCCTTTGAAATTTTGTCACTCCTCTGCTCAAAACCCTCGGACGGCTTCCCATCTGATGCAGCATAAGGTCCAAGTACATCACAGGCTTCCACACCTGACATGACCTTACTTCCCATCAGTCTGACCACATCACCACCCCATCCACTCCGCTCCCACCGCGCCAGCCTCCTTGCTGCTTCCTCAGCCTGCTGGGCACGCTCCTGCTTCGGGACTGCGCACCTGCTGCTCCTTCTGCGTGGAGTGTCCTTCCCCGGGACCCACACAGCACACTCCCTCGCCTCCTCAGAGTCTGCTCAAGTGGCATCTTCGCAGAAAGCCTTTCCCAAATCTCCACTCTATTTAAAATTCACCTCCTCCCACTCTCTTCCCTTTCCCTGGGTTTTTCCCTACTTCTTTATCACCAACTAATACAATATTACGTATGTAATATTATATGCATATGTTGTATATAATGGTATGCATACGCATATGCACACATATGTAATTATACGGGTAACATATATATAACGTTACATATATGCATATGTAAGTTGTTGATCGTGTATTCCCCCCAACTAGAATGTAATCTTCCTGGGGGTGGGAACTTCTGTCTGTTTTGCTCAGGGCTGTGTCTAGAAGAGTTCTCTTGGCACGTGTAGGTGCACAATAACTGTTGTTGAATTAATTCATGCAGATGAAGCTAGACGTGGGGCGAGGGCATGAATCACATGCTAAGGTTTTTATACCAGTGAGTGTCGCGCCACCAACTTGCCTCTCGGCTCTCTGACCATCAAGACACACATGGAAGCAGCTGTAGCTGGGTCAGCTCCTGTCTATAAAGTCAAACAGTTCAGGAAAAATCTTAAGTCTTCCTGATACTGAGACAGAGAGAACTCTCTCCCATCTCAGCCCGTCCAAAGAGGTTGTATATTGCGAGCAAGTTCCCCCACCAGAGCCTTCAGAGAGCTGCAGAGGATCAGAATGTGCCTGGTTAGTCTCCACTGTGGCCAGCGCCTTGGGCCAGAGCATAATTAAGTGAAAGCGACTGAACGCAGAGCCAGGACACTGTGGTCCAGACACGCAGCTTTCTATTAGTCTGGGCTGTTCCAGGAACAAACTGACAGTACCCGGGAGCAGACGTGCTTCGTGGCTCTTGGGACTTCTTCTCCCAGTCAAGGTTTTGTTGAACACTATATGGCAGAGGGTTCAAGCTTACATTTGCTAAGAAATTTGCAGGTAATCTATGAGCTGGGGCTTTCCTGGAGTATTGTGGAGACTCCATTGTGGTCCATGTAATTAGTATTCCTTGGAGCCATGCAGTGCACAGCCTGCACAGCTGTATGAGGCATCCTCTGCTTAGGACACTGGTTGAGTGTAGAACCACAGGCTTTAGCCGGCAGCCGAAGTAGAGGAAGTCTTGCCACATTCACAAATGTTCCAGCACTGGAAAAGAACACATACTATCTCACTCCCTGCAGAAATAGACTAAGGGAGGAGCAGTGGGCAGGACCAGGAGTCTTTGTCAGAAAGAACTTGAAGTTGGATCTAACACAGAGAATGGCTGCAAGAATGTTAGTCTGAAAATTTCCAAATCAGGTGAAACAAAATACATCCTATGCCGACCCATGCCAGCTCTGCAGTATCAGCAGAGCTCCCGTTGTCCAGCTCATGGTTTTCCCTTCACTGCACAAGCTGTGACGCCAACAGCACGGGGATGACTGAATGGCCCTGCTATTTGGGATTGGGATTAACCATAAACCAGTTAAATAGGGGCAGTGACCACAACTAACGACTGCAGCAAGCTTTTCCACTAAGAAGTTTGATTCTATAAACTTTACATATAATACAATATTCACTCCACTCGGCACCCCATTAGCTGTCCCCCCCAAGGGCTCCTGACACGCACACAGCAGGGGAATCGGTGTTTCCACGTCCGTGTGTGAGGAGAAGCACATTGCTCCAATGTCTGTGGTGGGTCCAAGATTTTTATGAGAGTTGATTTCCACACACCTCCCCCCCAATCCACATTTTTTCTTTCACTTATTGGAAGGTATGAAGAAACTGCATGGTCATTAAGCCAAAAAATATGTAAGTGGCAATGACTAAGCAAACACCTCAGCTTTCATTACCGTGGCTGGCTGAGGTTCCCAGGAATGCAGACCCTCCTGGAGAGCCTGCCATGTGCCAAGACCATGGGAATAAATGTCAAGAAGACAGGACCCTTGACCTCAAGGAGCTCCCAACCCGGTGGCGGAGTCACAGCTTTCCTGCCTGCAAAGTTATTCAGCCTGCAAGGCAGAGTGCACTGTGTCTGCTGAGGGGAGCTGCCCATGTGTCATCCCAATGGACAAGAGGGATCTGGGGCCCCCAAGGGAGGGGGGCTCTGACCTTGTCTTGAAGAAAAGCAGGATGAGAAAAACTGAGGTGTCAGAGCAGAGCTGCTCACCGACCTCCTACCTCTATCCATGACCTCCGTTAATAAGAGAGAAATTGAATTTGGACACATTTGGGCCACTGTATTTTGGGGTCTTTTTGTTACAGAAGCTTAGCCGATAGCCTAACCAATACATCTGTGGAGCAGTTCATGAACTTACCTCCTCCAAACACATCCAGCCCAGCATGACTCTGTCCACAAGAAGGAAGGAAGGGAGGCAACAATTCCTTGGCTCCTTGTAGTGAGCCAGGAAATGAAATACATCAACTCCAACCTCCCACTGACTTGGCCAGGCAGGAGCTCCCACTCTCTTCTAGCGATAAGGAAACAGGTGCAAAGGTCTTCCAAGGTCATGCACAGCTAGGAAGCTGCAAAGACCAAGAAGCCAGATAGTTCTGACGCTCTCTGGGACTCAAGTGTAATCAGCTGTAGGCAGGAAGCACCTCAAACGGCTGTCTCAGCTGTACCCCCGGGTCTCTATTCTCTCAACAGGGCAAGATATGGAATCCCCGATGTTCCACGGAATCCATACAGGGCCGGGTGACCTGGGGAGTTGAGCCATCTTTTAGAACTAGAAAAGGACTTGGAAAATTTCCAGCTTAACCACTTCATGTTACTGATGAGGAAACTGAGGCCCGCAGAGGTCAAATGATTTGTCCAAGGTTAAATGTGCCTGCAGAGTCCATGGCCCAGTTCAGCACAGCCTACCGTGGACCTTACATCCCTGGCTTCATGGACAAAATAAGGGCAATTAGGGCGTGTGTTTTCTAGAAGAACTTCTAGTCTCTCTGGGCCCACGAAGCAGACCATGATGGAAGGCGCCCTGTGTGGATAGGGGAGGACAAGGGCAGACCTGTGCTCCGGCTACTGCGGTCTGCAGCTGACGCGTGGCCAGATTCTAAAGTTGGTCGACCTGGTCCTTGTCCCTAAGTTTCCCTTTCTGGGTCCTCTGTGCTCCTCCAGATCCTACTCCCCGACTTCATTCCCTCCCTCTCACACCACTCTGCTTCCAGGAGTGACCGGTGACAGTCTGGCAGGAATGTAAGCCGTATCCTGGGGTAGGTATGTTCATTTAGGCTGTCTCTCCAACCAGCAGTGAAAAACTCTGTCTTTGTCAAAGAGACTTCAGGCCCAGCCAGCAAGCAGGCAGGGTGTGGTGAGCAGGAGGGAGGAGGGTCACTGGGAAAGTCTGATCTGCACAACAAGGAAGCAACCTCCACAAGCAGCCTTGTACCCTGAGGGTTGAGGGTGAGGATCGATCCAAGCTGGTCTGTGCGCTGGGGCTCAGCTTTCAGAATAGATGTTTGGACGATGAAACAAGAGCTCTCGTAACTGTTTAGAGAGCTCGGCGCGTTCCCGAAAGGCTCCGGACTTGAGAAGGCTGAGTCAGGAAAGGGCTTGTTTGTTAGGTAAACCCAGAGTTATTGGTTTCTCAAGACTTTGTCAACTGATCCCGCGTGGGAGTGTTTCCCTTCCCTTATATGGACCATTAGGAAAGATTGGACTCAGACCAGGAATTCAGTTTCTAACCAAACAAATTTCTACCCACACAGATAACTCGACTCATTTTAGTGAGGCGACCTACTAAATAAAAGATTTTCTTCATCTCCAGGACTGACTTCTCTTTGGCACCTAGGTGAGGATCCCCAGGGGTCCATTAAGGGTCCCCGTCTGGGCTGCTGTAATCCGACACCAGATAGTGGGCAAGCACCACACACACAGGAGAGCCTTGACACCTACGTGTGCCCGTTTGCTGTTCGTGCTACCCCAGGATGAAGACTGTGGATCGTATTATTCCTACTTGATAGATGTGGAAACTGAGTGATGGAGAACTGGCCCAAATTCCCACAGCAAGAAGCAGAACATCCCCTTCCAGGGTCTGTCCGCACTTTCACACAGCACCTGCTTTCTTGGGATACAAGTCTGAAATGCCCCAGGTTAAGATAAAAGAGAGAAGGGAGAAAGCACCAAGGACGTGTAGATAGTGTATTCATTCGTTCATTCATTTAAAAACCTGTACTGGGCGCCCGCTGTGTGTCAGGCACTGTTCCCGGGGCCGGGGATTCAGCAGTGAGTAAATCCCACGGCTCTTCGAGTCTTGCTCTTTGACTCCTGTCCCTTTCTGGGTAGTAACATCTGGCAGTTTCTTCTTAAAGAACTAGCCAAGGGTCAGAGCTGCTAGAGGGGGCACCGAGAAGTCTCAGAGCTGCTCCACCAGCCCCCCGCCCCGCACAGGCTAGTGGGTTTCCCCAGAGTCCCCCCAGCAATGCGTCAGTTCACAGCTTGCACAGATGAAGGACCTGACCATGCAGACAGAGGAAGGGCGCAGATGCTCATGCCTTTGTGACCTGCACATCAAGTGGGGAGGGGCCAGGGAGGGCTGGGCTGGGACAGGGAGGCTTTGCAGCGTTCGCATTTATTTGCCCTAAAAAGCTGTCTTGGGCCTCCTGCTGGCGGTGAGCTTTCAGGGAGGCCGTGTCCCTCCGGACCCAAAGTGGGCTCAGCCTGAAGGACGCAGGAAGTGGGAAGTGAGCGCCACCCTTTTTCTGAGGAGCCTCCTGACTGTTCTCCACAGCGGCTGCATCAGTCACATTCCCGCCGAAAGTGCGTGAAGGTTCCCTTTCCTCTACATCCTCGCCAGCACTATCTCTTGTCTTTTTGGTGGTAGTCATTCTGACAGGTGTGAGGTGAAGTTTCACTGCGGTTTTGATTTGCATTCCCCTGATGACTAGGGGTGTTGCGCACCTTTTCGTGTGTCTGTTGGCCGTCTGTCTGTCTTCTTTGGGCAAATGTCCGTTCAGGTCCTCTGTCCATTTTATAATCGGGTTGTTTGTTTTTGGATGTTGAGCTGTGTGAATTCTTTGTATATTTGAACATTAACCCAGTATCAGATGTACCATTTGCAAACATCTTCTCCGGTTCAGCAGGCTGCCCTTCCGTTTTCTGGATAGTTTCCTTCGCTGTGCGAACACTCTTTAGTCTGATGTAGTCCCATTAGTTTATTTTTGCTTTTTGTTTCCCTTGCTTCAGGAGACATATCCAAAAAACTATTAAGAAGACCAGTGTCAAAGAGCACACTGCTTATGTTTTCTTCTAGGGGTTTTATGGTTTCAAGTCTTACATTTAAGTCTTTAACCCATTTTGAGTTTATTTTTACATATGGTGGTACATGAACTTTAAAAGGCAGTATCACCAATTTCCTGTCCAGAAAAGCTGCATCAAATTTACCTTCTTTAAGCAGGAGCTAAAAGCCAGGATTTAGGGACCCACGTAGCTTTCCCATGCCTGTTATTCTTACTTGCTCCTGTAACGATTAACCATAAAACCCATAAACAGAAAGGAGGTCCGTGAAGGGTATCAGGGAACCACAAAGGGGACATTGAGAAGTTGACCCATGTTCCCAGGCTGTGGAAATGAATGGCAGGAAATTTGATACATGAAAAAATCTTTAAAAATAATGTCCCTAAGGGTAGAAGAAAGGTAGATGGTGAGGAGGACCCATGGAGGAACCACTCAGTGTGTTTTCACTCCTGAACTACACAGAAGGTTCCCGCAGCAGGACAGAAGCTCTGGCCTCTTTTGCACGGACGTCTGAGCACAGTGCTGGGCACACAGTGGGGCTCACTCACACGGGACTGGAGGAGCACCTGGAAAGTAGATTTTAAAAAATGGACACCTGCAAGAGGAAGGGAGAGTGGAATTGTTGGGCCCGGTCAGCCCGGGGAAAGCTAGGAGCAAGTGTCAGGTGGAGACCTAGATGCCTTCAGCTTTTCTTCAGTTCACATAAAAGCGACCATCCAGGCTTTTCGGAGCACGTAACCTGATCCATTTTCCATCAAGCCCCGAACCAGCTCTCACTAAGCACCCACTTAACACCCAGCACTCATGCAGGGTCACAGATGAAGCGGAAGCCGCATGCCAGGAAAGCACCACATGCTGGCACATCTACCCCGCGTACTCACCACCCCACCCCTCTGAGAAAAAAAGCTGAGTTCAGCCACTTGGGGAGAGATAAACAAACAGCAGTGACATTTCTGCAAGACTGATGATACCAGCTCCTTACAAGGAAGGAGCAGGCAAACGAAAAGCCCCAGCTCATTGCTCAAGACTGTGCGCCTCCACGCACTCTTCCCCTTGTCACCTGGCGACAGGGCTCCACACCTGAGCGCAGCATCTCCGGGTCCGCAGAACCAGGTGGCCTCCTGCTTATCAAGCCGAGAGAGTATTAATTGCTGGAGATAATCCTAACAAGAAAGCTTCTGAATCAGTGCTGCAGCTGGATTTGTGGGGCCAATGAGTTGTTTAAAGAAAAACAAATTTTTTTATTATTAAGAAACAAACTTCCTAGCAGCTAGATAAACACCTGCCTCTCAATGGGTTATTATTTAACCCCTAACAAGAGAAGGGTCAAAATCCACAGGGACCAAAACCCACGTTCCTCCAGGAGCTAACAGAGTAATCCAAACACCATGATTCTAGCCATTCTCTACGGAAAGCGCCTCCTGTAGGTCAGACGCTTCATTTATGATCCGTTAGTTCCTATAGGAAGCTAGAAATAATGCCCATTTTACAAAAAAGAATGCTGAAGCTCGAGGAGACATTAATTCACTTGCCCGAGTTCACACAGCTAGCAAGTGAAACATGGAGTCTTGAACCCAGGTCTTTCTGACTCCAGAGCCCGGAGCCCGGGGAGTTCTTTCAACGGGAGCCAGAAACACCTGATGCCCACAGAAGCCCAGGGCCCTCTGGGCTGCACGGCACGAAGAATGACTCTGGCCACTCCGACTTGTCCTGTTCCTTGTGAGGATCTCTCAGACCTTCAAGAAATACACGAATGTTGTGTTTCTTCCTAAACTGTTTTTCCTTCCAATCCTGTGTTGCTCAGAAAAACATGGGACTGAAAGTCACATCCTTGACTACTGTCTCTGCTGGAGGAGCCAGGCCAGCAGGGCGGTGCAGGCCTTCCTGTGAGATGCTCCAAGGCTGGGCTTCCTGCTCCCTAGCCTCTGGCTCCCCTCCCCACCCACCCAGGCTGCGTCTCTCTGGCTCCCAGAGCTAATTGTCTGGACCAAACCCACCCTGTACTCAGTGTGGCTGCCCTGACATTCTGACCCCCATCCCATTATTCATTCAAACAAATATTTCATACCCATTATATAGCCAAGCACGGTCCTAAGGTCTCAGGGATAAGACAGAGACATCCCTGCCCTCTGGGGGCTGGCATTTGGGAATGTGGAGTAAATAAATAACCAGCTAGTTCCTCAATTAATTGCTTAACTACAATTGTATAAGTTCTGCAAAGATTGTTAAGTTGCTAAGATAGTGCATCCCTGGGGTGGGGATGGGGTGCTGTCTAGGAAGGAGGGCCAGAAACAGCTGCCCTCAGGAAGAAGAGCTGACTAGCTGCCCAGAATGGGCCAGAGCACTAAGCAAGGTCTGGCCCCGAGGGCCCTTTACAGATCTGGGCCACCTCTGGAACGACAAGACCCCATCGTAGGGTGTAGGTGGGGAATTACATGTGTGTGCAAGTCGAGGGAAAAGGGAATGATGCATCTGCCAACAAAATCTCCCCGGTGCTTAAAGGGTCCTAGTAAATGTTTGTTCTTGACAATGGTGATTTAAGTCCAGGCAATTGTCTCCAAGTGGAAGTATTCACGCAGCCCTGCCAGCAGCCTGAATCTGGAAGGGTCTTCCCGCATAGCCATCTGCGGGCCCCTCGAAGCCCATTCGGAGAGGTGGATTTGGGGGCAGGAGGTGGGAGGAGAGACAGGCAGAGAGCAGAGTGGCCCCAGGACCTGGAGGACGATCTCCTCCATCGGGGTAGTCCACGTGGGCTGCTCTCCTGCATCCTGGGAGAGCGCTGCGGGACCCCCATGGAGCATTCTCAGAGTCCGCCCTGGTGTCCCCACTGAGGATTGAGGGCTTTCTCCGTGCTTGCAGTGAAGGCCGTGGCCCAGAGGATCCACCAAGGTCTTGTCTCACCCAACAGTCTGGGACCCACTCATTGAATAGGAGATGTGCCGGCCTCAGCTGCCTCCCTGGGAGCGCTTCCTAGCGGAGAACTCTGAGAGCAGCTGGGCCCAGGGAGGGGTGGAAGGAAGGGGGAAGAGGTGGGATGGCAACAAGGTCTTTTTGGTCAACTGATGGGTGGGAAGGCAACAAGGCAGGAGAGGATCTCTGACTATGGCATGAGTCCACCCAGAGACAGGTCTGCCTCCAAAAGCTTGACTTGTCCGCTTGTCTAGAAGGACGAATTCAACACACGCACACGCACACGCACACACGCAGTCCATACGCTTCCTATTTAGGGGAACGTTAACACTTCTTTAAAGTGTTGTTCTTAAAATTATATTTGGAGACCAATTTTTTCCCAATTGCGAGAATATATCACCAAAATCTCCAAAAAACGTGATTTAAAATGTTTTTCTCTTATCATAACTAAGTTTACTATCAGTGATCAAAACACCCACCAACTTGCAACATTAGCAATCTAGCCGCCACGCCTGGGCCGTCAAAGCCCTTTTCCTATTATTTTATCAGCACAGCTGCAGAATTTCCACTGAGCTTGTCCCTTCCAAAAAGTGGCGAGTTCCAGGGAAGAGCTCTTTGCACAGCGCATTGTTGGCAGGGCTGCAGGGCCACGGTCACACGTTGAAAAGAATATGAGAATAAAAGAGAAAATATCTGAGATGGAAAAAAGGTGGGAATTTATAAACCAAATAAATAATCAAACGTTGCCAGCCATGCTTCCCAGCTACTAAGATGGGTAACAAATTAGCACAAGGCCACATTTACGTGTGAGGTGCTGCCCTGGGCAGAGGCCACATCCAAGAAAAGCACGTCTCCAGATACGTCGAGCTCTGCGGCGTCCCGTCGGACGCTTTGCAGAGTCCCTGCCTTGCGGTGGGGCTCTGCTCCCAGAGGAGCAAGGGGAAGCGTCTCCTCGCTCTCCGGCTTGGTGGAGTGGCCTGCGCCCTGGCTGGGATGTTGGGCGGCTTTCCTAGAACCAGCCAGCTCCGCTCACGCACGGCTGTGTGCTTTGGCCCAGTCTCCTACCCCTTTGGCATCTCTGTTTCTTATCTCTGAAATGTCAGCAATAACTCAACAACCTCTGACTGAGGACAGATTGTGCGTTGGGCTGAACGGTGTGTGTGAGGGCAGAGCATTCACTTCAGTGAGAGTGACGTGGTGGACACAAAGCACTGGGTGAGTACCGAATGTCAGGTAACTCTGAGATTAGAGCATCCTCGTTTACCGAATGAGCATTTAAGAAACAATTTTGTTGATGTAAATATAAAAATGTGGCAGGATGTGAATGAGAAAGACACGTCTGTGTATAATAATTAATGCATGGCTTTAATTACATGTACGTAATTAAAATCACGTGTGATATTTGTTAATTTATAAATATTGTTTAATAGGTTAAGAGTTCAAATGACATATTTAAAAATCACACCACGTTTATAATGTAGACATAACTGCTTTTACCAACTCATGATGCAATACTTTTAACCAAACTCTTCCAACGTGCCTTTGTCATCAGCATCCTGGTCTTTACTAGGGCCAGTCTTCAGGCTGGTTTTTCAGAGCACATCATTTTCGTATCTATCTAGGTTGCTTGAGACTCAGCACGATTTGTATCTACGTATGATATTGTCATTGAAAAATTCACTCCAAGCTCCAATACTCATTTCTGTATTTGTGATCTCTCAGGATGACCACTTATCTTTAAAAGACAGTATATAGTAATACTGATTTTTCACATGATCTTTATATAGTTTGTTTACTGTGGCCTCCAACACTTAATAACTGAGGGGTTAGATCCCAGGAATAATTGCCAAATATGTGTCAGATTTCCTCATCGCCCTCCCTTCCTGTATTTCCAGGAGCCTACCCCAAAATCCCGTGTTAGCATGGTTGTAGGTAGTTTATGATGAATATATCTCATCATTTGGTTGTTTAAAACAAAGTAATTGAAAAAATGCCCTGTAGAGTATTCTCTAAAGATTCTAATATAAGATGATGCCAAGGGATAGGTTCTGGGGGAAAAGGCATGATCGAAATTTTTAGTTACATGATTTGTAATAAAAGTTTGAGGGGCAACGGCATGACCGTCATTTGTAATTATGCAATTTACAATGAAGTTCAGAGGATATTAAAGCTCCAAATGGAAAGCGTCTAAGGAGAGGGTACAGAGGTTACTGTACAGCTACAGGGTGACTCATCGAGCTGTTAACTCACCTTCGTCTCTTTACCTGGGAAACAAGATCAACCAACACCACCTCAGCATGTCACTGGGGGAGTTAATATGTTTATAAATTCTAGCACCACCAGCGCTGGGCTCAGGTAAGGGTGAGTGCCATCACTGCCTGAGTCCTTCAGCTCTGCTCTCACTTCTGACTCCACGGAACAGGCTGAGGGAAAAGCAGTGCGTGCAGGACTCACCTCCTCCCCAGACGCACTCCATCCCGTCCTATCCCCGCCCCCACCCCCACTCCATCTCCGGCCCCACCCTCACCCACTCCCACCCCACCCTGTCCCATCCCCACCCACATCACACTCCCATCCCCATCCTCATCCCCATCCCCACACCCATCCCATCCCCACCCCTACCAAGCAGGTGCTGCCAGCAAGCAGGCCACTGCCCTGTCTCGTCTTTCATGGCTCTTCTCCCTTTTCCCCTTTCCACCCAGCTGCCACCCTTCTGACAAGAAATTAACCAAATAGCCTTGCCCTTTGTCAAGCTGGGACGGGTTAGGGTTTTTCAAAAGGACCCTCACCACCAGAGGTGCAGAGACCACAGTTGCAGAGCCCGTCCTCAGATCTCAGTGTCACTGTCCCTTTCTGCGCCCTTCAGAGCTGTAGGCATTTTCCTCGCCTCCTCTCAGCATTGTTCCCCTTGGTATGCAGTCACTGTGGGGTGGGGGATGGCTCTGGGGACAGCCGTAGAAGGTCACCGGGATTTGGAGGAGGGCAAACGGAGTCCAGGTCAACCTCTATGTCTCACTGAGTTTATGGCATGTGACTGACTCTGGACATGTAACTCCACCTCCCCAAGCCTCCGTTCTTCATCTGCATAGAGGAGACACATACCCTGGAGAATCTCTGATGATTCTCTCTGAGGATTAAACGGGATCCTGCATCCAGAGCACTCAACACAGAGCCAGTCTGTGCTAAGGGCTGTCGGGCCAGCCAACCACTACCAAGCCCCTTGTACTCTCTCGTCAATCTCCTGGCGCGAGCAGGGGTGGGAGGGGGAGAGGCGGTTCATTTCCCTTTTCCTAGGGCTGACTCAGCAACACAACAGTCATAGCAATTACTCTGGACCACCGTATTACTTTTTTTCTAGTGAGGGTTAAAGTTTTGTTTGATTTTTACTAAAAGAAACACTTTTGTCAGGGATGACCTCCAGGTGGAGGGTTGGCTGTTTTGATGAGCATCGGATCTGGAAAGAGCAGCCACCACCACAGGCTAGTGTCCTTCCTTGCTCTCCGGGGAAGAGGAAGTAAGCTCGTGACCCCTCCCACCTGCACTGGAAGTTTCCCCAGGACCACCTTGTCCTTCCTCCTTTGCTTCCTAACCTGGTTACACGCTCCATGGGGCTGAGCCCTTCCCAGGTCAGCAAGGAAAAGCAGCATCCTCTCATCCTCTCCCTCCTGTCCTCTACCTCAGTCCCACCTCACAGAGCAAGACAAAAGTCATTTCAAGCCTCTCTCAGAGGGGACTATCTTGGTTGAAGAACAGACCTTGATAAACACCTAGGGTTAGAAGGTGGGTTCTGGCTTATGCCTTAGCGAAGGACAAGGCTGTTCAAAATTAAGTTGAACTAATTAAAATTAATTTAATCTTAATTTTAAAATTAAATTAATTTAATTAATGATTTGACTTTCCTGAATTAGAATTTAACAGAATCTGGGCGTGTGCAGAGCAGAGATCAGCTGTGGAGGGGCGTGGAGAGAGAGGCCAACAGACCCCTACAGACCAGGAGGTCTCCTGCAGAGGGGGAAGTCTCTGCTCTGCTCGGATGCAGCCCCACCTGCAGCCTCCTTTGCCTCCAGGAGAGTCAGCTCACAGGCGTTCGCGCAGGTTGCTGGGAGCGGCTTGTTTAGCGGAAGTCAAGGGAAGGGGCTGAGTTCCACCACGGTGGCTGTGGTGTGAACCCAGGACAGCAGCTTCAGAACGGGGCGGGGGGGGGGGGCAGAGTCAGAAACAGAACTAACTCAGGGAAGCAGGGACTCAGAACCAAGGCTGACCACGAACAAGCCTCCTTAGAAGCTGCAGATCTCTTCGGGGATGCTTCGTACCTTCCAGGGGCTTTTGAATCGGTATCTGAGCCAACCCTGATGTCTTAAAGGATAAGGTGGGAGTCTCTGGGTGTCGTGCACATGGTATCTCCTGGACAAACTCAACCAGTTTGTTCCAACATCTTCGGGGCAGCCTTGCTGGGCTCCCAGGAGTGCCTGCCCCTAAAGCAGCGAGCTCTGTACTGTGTGAGCCTGGAGATAGTCGTCACCCCCCACCACACACACAGCCTGGCTCTGTCCCAGAGCAGACCCACCTCCAGCAGGCGGGAGTCTTCAGCCACCCATCTTTCCTTTGCCCTGGGTCTCCAGTCCTCCTCAGGCCATACGTCTATCCTGTCCCTCTGAGATGAGGCAGCCAGATGGCGGTCCTCACTGCCATCTGCAGGGGGTGTCCAGACACCTACCCTCCACCCTGAGGATACACAGAAAGAGTCCCAGAGAGGTGTAGCTGCAGGTCCCAGGCTCAGAGGGAGCCTCTTCCTGTAATCGCAGCATCCTCCCGCATCCTGCCCCTGACTCCCATGCTCCAGGACCAGCTGGTCACAAGAAGCTGAGGGGACTTCTTTAGGGTGACCACCTCTCTCCTCCGCCAGGACCGTCTGTGGCCGCTCTGTATCACCCAGCTGTGTGCTTCCTCCCCAGGATCTCTCCGTTCTCCACACGCCCAGGGTGGGGTTACAGAAGCTGCCGTGTTCACGACAGTGGAACCTCTGGGCCTTCGACCTGGACTTTGTCTCTCCACCAGCTTCTCCTCTGTATCACTGCTTCCTGGGGGAGCACTTAACAGAGGAGAGCCAGGGCCCTGCAGGCCGGAGGACTCTGATGTGCCCTGTCTCTCAAAGCCTCTGCAGGCTCCCCTGGCCAACAGTTTGCCCTTTTTGGGATCCTGCAAGATTTCTGCCACCAAGGTCTTCTGATCTGCCGCCTCTACTCTCCTGGGGACATTCCTCATCCTCTGGCTTTCCCCACCAGAACTACTGGCCTGAGCTGTTGCTGGACCTCTGGGAACAGGAAGACAAACATAGAGAGAAAACCCTAGGCTTTAACTCCCCACCCTCCACCACCAACTTACGCCCTCCACGCACAGGGACCGGGGCCTTAGTAAAGTGTCCCCAGTGCCTGGCGTTGGCCTCTGCCTCTCGGGAAGCTCCCCTTTCCTACTACTGCTTTAGACGCTGCAGAATTCACTGTGGTTCTGTTCAAATTTCTACTTTGAATAGCACCAGCTCAACTGTACGGAGAACATTACGTGGGCCAGGCCCTGTGCTAAGCCCTTTACATTCATTGTCTTCTCTAATCCTTACAACAGTCCTGTAGGATAGAGACTATTATTCCCTCACTTGACAGAGGCAGAAACTGAGGCACCGAGTGAGAGGTTAGGTAGCTTTCCTACATGGCTAGAAAGTGACAGAACCGTGATTAAAATACAGCTAACTCCAGCACCCACGCTCTTTATGTCTGTTCTGTACGGCGTCTTCCTGAGCCTCACTATGCCTGTCAACTACTTCCCTTACCGAAGAAAAGAACTACCTACTTCCTGCCCATCCAGTGAGTAGATGGGTACATATGGATTACTGTCTTGACACTTGTAATGGATACCAAGTAGTGTTTGGTGGATGGATGGATGGATGTGGGATGGGCAGGCAGGTGGATGAGTGGATGGATGGATGTGGGATGGGCAGGCAGGTGGATGAGTGGATGGATGGATGTGGGATGGGCAGGCAGGTGGATGGGTCGATGGATGGATGTGGGATGGGCAGGCAGGTGGATGAGTGGATGGATGGATGTGGGATGGGCAGGCAGGTGGATGAGTGGATGGATGGATGTGGGATGGGCAGGCAGGTGGATGGGTCGATGGATGGATGTGGGATGGGCAGGCAGGTGGATGAGTGGATGGATGGATGTGGGATGGGCAGGCAGGTGGATGAGTGGATGGATGGATGTGGGATGGGCAGGCAGGTGGATGGGTCGATGGATGGATGTGGGATGGGCAGGCAGGTGGATGAGTGGATGGATGATGGGTAGGAAGATGGATGAACGGAGGGGTTGACTGCCATGTGATTTAGGATCTTTTGTGCATAAAAACATTCTGGAACACGAGGAACTCAGATAATCCAGAACGACACACTCTCTGGCTGTTATGTTGCTTCTTTTCTCCAAATCCTACTGTGAGCTGTTCGGTTTGCAAGAGGAGGGCTTTCTGTAGGCACCTAATCCCACAGAATAAATAGAGCAGCTGTGTTCTGCTAACAGTTATTTCTGCTGCATTTATTTTCTTAGATGCTTCCTACTAACTTTGAAATTCAAAATAGATTTGCTCAGGGAGGCTTGGTTTCTAGTATGTCTGGCTCTTCCCTGATCCCACTGGGGCCCTGAGGCCCAAAACTGACTCAGGCTGTGGGATTTGTTGTTTATGTCTAGAAGTCTGAGGCACCCCTGTTGTGTGGAAACCAGGAAATCTACATCTCCCAACTCACTGCTGCAAAACAGAGGCTAAAACTGCACACAGCCTGCCCTCTTACCCCAGAACGAGCTTGTGGAGAAGGTGACCCTGCAGGAGCGGGACAGACTTACCCGGCACGTCCTCTTCCCTCTTCGTCATTCCAACCCTCGTACAACTCCCAGGCCCCTCTCCTCTTGCTCCCTTGGTTCCAGATAACAGACCCACTCTTACTAAGGTATCAGTGACTTACTACTTTCCGTTCCCATTAGAAAGAAGTTCCTCAGTAAAAGCAACGTTAAACTCAAAGGCAGAATTTCTCAAATTGCACCAAGCAAGTGATACCCCCTGGACCTGGCATTCAGGCTACCTTGTCATTTGTGACATCAGTTTTATGTATTTATTAATAGTATTCAATCGAATGGGTCTGGGGAACAGCTCAAGGTTAAGTTCTTTTCGCATGACTCTAGTGTCTGTAGAGAGGCTCTTCCTGTCCTACTCGGATTGAGGGTTTGGGTACAAATGTGCTAACCGCTCTCAGGAGCCCCCGGACCCTCAGTCTGTGTGTCACGCAGTGCGCGTAACTCACTAGAGGTGGCCAGGCCTACCTCTTACGCGGAGTCTACCTGCGCCCTCAGCGTGACCAAGAGGCCCTGACCACGAGGCCTGGGCCGCAGTGGGCCTCTGGCAGGGCCCGACGTTCACCTTCAGGTGCTTGTGACAGAGGCAGGAAGAATTATCTCCGTGGGAAAAGTTTCAAGACACTGGCTAATGTGTACGTTCTGGCACGGGCCTAAGAAAAAAAAGTAAAGAAAAATTATATTTGCTTTCCTTTGATCTCACCCTACACTTTTCAACAAACTCTACATGCCCAGCTGTAACCTTTTTGTTTGTGAGCTAAGTTTACAGGTAAACTCTGTGACCTTTCTGCATGGGAAAAAAAAAGTTCTTTCTCTATTGCTCCAAATCCTTTTTGTCACTGAGAGGACAACGAGAAATTTAGTTGTCAAATCCAATCAGCCCATTTAATGTGAAAACAAATTCAATCTTTATGCCTTGTGAACTGTGAACAAACCTGCCCATTACAGGTGTGTGCCTGGCAATCATTCATGCTGGGGCTCCAGGCTCCTTTTTAATTCACATGGGAAAACGATTAGAAGGAGGGAAGGTGTGATCCTGGCAGGAGGAACGAGTCAGTGTGGGGCCTGTTTCGCGAAGACTGGAGACAGGCAGCCTGATCTCCAGGTGGACATGCAAGCAGCTTTGGGCAGGAAAGAGCCCTCTGCAGGAGGCCCCTTTTGTTTTGTCACTTTGGAAAAGCTACACTGTAACACAGTTAAACAAGGTACCCCTGCTCTACTCATCTCTGGCCAAGACACCTTTCAAATCTTTTGATCACACAATACCTTGCCTAACCTTTTTCCATAGGTCAAAGATGTTAAAATGAAGAACAAGTAATTAGCTGATGATCAGATCTCTTCCCTGGCTTTCCCTTCAGTGATCTGGTGAACAAACTGGGTGAACAAGACAGCATCCGAAGAAAGACCACGAGGAGGAGTTGACAAGCCTGCACGCAGACCAGTCTGATCTCCTATCTGCATGATTCACTGAGACTCCTTCCTCTTTCCCCTTTAAAAACCTGCATGACTAAGAAGAATCTTCGGAGGTGGATTTGGGATACAAGTCCACCTTGTCCCCAGAATGCTGGCTTTCTGATTAAAAACGTTTTCCCTTTCTACCAACACTTGCCTCTCCAGTATTGATTTTCGAGCTGTGAGCAGCCGGATCTGAGTTTGGTAACAGATACAGTGTCTCCTGGGCACAGGGCCCAACAAGCAGCATGCAGGCTGATTTCAGCCCCCACTTGGCCCCTCGGTGGGTGGTATGTGAGGCAGCCCCAGCCCCTGTCCACATAGCTTCGCTGAGAGGGCCTCTGCCCTGCTCTGGAGAGGGTTCATGGTGTCTTAGATCTTGGAATGCCCGCTTCAGATTTGCCCACCACAGACCCAAGAACAACAGTCAGGTCAGCGATGGAGCAGGGAGGGTGACTGGAGTTAACAGGCTGGCCGATGGCTGCATCACTGCCTTCGCCCCACTTATTCAGAGGCACTCATCATCCTCCATGCCCACTCAGCAAAAAGGGCATTGAATCTCAACCCATGCAAACTGCAAACTTAGAATTCTGAAATCATCCATTTAAGACAGCTCTTAGATATGCAAAACATAATTGACAGAAACTCAGAAGCATTCTTGAGAGGCCATCTGGGTCACTCCTAGCCTTTAGGCAAACCACCTCTCAATTGTGCTAGCCTGTCTGGCAGCTGGTGGAAAGGTTGGCTTGAGCCTTTCTCGGATGAAGATTTTGGATGGACCCTGAGGGCTTCCTGAATGCTTGTATTTTTCATTTTAATTACACTATGCAATAGAAGAAAAATTCTCTGTAAAGTCAGACATCAGCACCCCACCCCCACCACTATCATCACCCGCCTCTTCTTCCTCCTCCCCCTCCTCCCTCTCTTTGGTCTGTTCCCTAGGAGACCACTCTGAGAAAATGATTTAAACAAGCAAGGTGTTTGATGTGAGCGCTCAGGCTCCACTCCTGGAGGGAGTAAAGGAAGCAGGACTGGGCAGAGGCTGGACTGCCATGCAGCTGTCACGGTGGTCACCATAGCCTCAGCTTAGCTCAGGAGAACCTGCCCCTCTGTCCTAGCAACAGGACGGGTCATTCATTGGTGAAGGTTGGGTCCTATGCACTCTCCTTGGTCCAATCACTGTGGTCAGGGAATGAATGATTATGATTGGCCGGTGCCCAGTCACATGGCCACCAACAGGCAGGTGATGGAACAGTTCGCCAGACAGACGAAAGCAGTAGCTACCACATACCTCTAAGTCACCTGCCTTTCAGAGTTGCCGAAAAGATGAGTGAAAATGTATGTCAGTGCCTACAAGGAAACACCCAATAAACGGTCACTGTTGCTTCCTCCATTGGCATCATTGTTCTCATACAAACAACCCTTCTTCTAAACCATCCAGGTGCTGATAAAATCAACATCGGCTCAAACCTCAGCCCCAAATTTGAACTGATCCTGAACTTTTCTGAAGAACTGAGAATGTTTAGCAAATACTTTCCCCCAGCACAGCTAATCTTTCTGCATATTCATACTTCCTGAGCCAGGGTGGGCCTGGAGCACCAGAGCCATCACAAGGATGCTTATCTCCCTGACAGCGTCAGTGGACTGGAAATATTCCCCAAGAAAGACGATCACCAGTGTTTTTCTGACCTTTGCATAGAGCCAGAGCATTTGGATGAAGTGGAGAAATTCCTGTCTCTGAACTAAGTATCAGCTTCTTGCAGAGTCTCCATCCTAATGATGGATCTTGTAAGTCCTTCCCCACCCCCAACACAGGAAGCCTCTCCTGAGCCTCATGGTGAACTAAGGACAGTGAGTTCTGGGCCCTTGGTGGCAAGCCCACCAGCCCTACTCCCCTGCTCTAGTGCTGCACGGCGGCCAACTGGATGTCCAGACGCTTCGCAAACCCCAGGCACCCTGCCCTCTGCATCCTTAACATGCTGTTCCCTCTATGGAGAACATCATCTTTCCACTTTCTACTCTGATAACCTACCCCTCAAAAATCTGCCTCTTTTTCAAGGCCCACCTCAGTGCTGTCTCCTCCAGGAAGCACTGCTGAGGATGTAAAGAAATGGAACCCTTTGTGCACCGCTGGAAAGAATGCAAAATGGTGCATTGAAACGGTGTATTGGGGGAACAGTTTGGCAGTTCCTCTGAAGAGTAAACAGAGTTTACCAAATGACCTAGCAGTTCCACTCCTAGGTGTATATCCAAGAGAACTGAAAACAGGTGCACACAAAAACTTGTACATGAATGTTCCTAGCAGGTTATGCAGAGTAGCTCAAAGGAGGAAACAACCCAAATGACCATGATGAATGGCTTAATTAATGCAGTACAGCCATGTAATGGATTATATCATTCACCAGCAAAAGGACTGGAGACCTGACACATGCTGCAATATGGGTGAACCCGGGAAATGTTATGCTATGTGAAAGGAGCCAGTCAGAAAAGACACAAACTGTATGATTCCATTTATATGAAGTGTTTAGAATCAACAAGTCTGTAGAGACAAAAAGCAGATTAGTGGTTGCCTAGGTCTAGGGGAGTGAAGAAGATGAGCGGGGTGACGGCTAAGGGGTGTGGGATTTCTTTGGGGGATAATGAAAATGTGCACAAGTAGACGGTAGTGACAGTCACACAACCCTGTGAGTGAGCTGCAACACTGCATTGTACACTGTAAAGAGTGAATCATACGGTAGATGAATTATATCTCGATAACGCTGCTAAAACATGCACACAGGTTCAGGGGTTGGTTATCAGCCGGCTTTGAGCACGTGCAAGGACCCTGCCTGGGAGGGGCCCACCTCCACGGAGGACAGGATGCAGCCAGCTTTACTATCGCCAGAAAGTGTGACAGCGCCAGTGTGGCTGCCCCGGGGGAGCATGTGGCCTCCCCGCCAGTCCCTGCAGTCTTCTGGAGTAGATCAGTCCCGGGTTATGAACTGGAGGACCTCTTGACCTCGGTTTCAGTAATACGTGAACGGAAGTCCAAGAGGAACCCAGAGGAGATTCACTTTCATTTTCACCCACCTGATTCCCCCCAGGGTGACCGCTTCCTCTCAGGCCTGTGCTGGCCTTTGTTTTCTGCCTTCCTGGAAGACAGCGAGATGCAGGTCCAGATACTAAACACTCAGTGGAGGAGAGAGAGGCAGAGGCTGTCGGCCAGCCTCGCTGCCAGGCAGCCTCCTCGCCCTGGAGAGAGTGGGGAGAGTCCGGCCAGGAGGCCGCCAGCAGGCTCCCCAGGCCATGGGGTGGACAAGACTGCCTTCCCACGGGGCTGCAGGCTGGGGCTCTGTGTGACTGGTGGGGCTGTTGAGCAATCCCCAGCATGGGGTTAAGGCCGAGCAACAGCGGGATGTGGGGACAGGAGTCTCTTTGCCGGACTCGGACATGTTCTCCAGGCTGTTTAAACCGCTGCTCTTGTCAGAAGTGGACATCTGCCCAGCCCACGCATCTCCAATTATCCCTCCAGCCACAGGATCCTCTGCCCCGTTTGGCACAGGCCTCTGGAGAAGCCTGTGGGCCCACGGGAATTGAGAGGACCTGGCTCTGCAGAGGCCTCTGGGTCTGCTGTTCATAGGGAAGGCGTCGCTGATGAAAGGGCGCCGTGGGTGGGCCAAACCCCCGCGAGGCCCTGAGCCCTCTCCTGGCCACCAGCAGGCCCGACAGGCCCCCTCGCTTCTTGCTCCTGTGGCTCCTAATTCCCCGTCCCACTCAGATGAAAAGAGGCCACAGGCCACAGGCCACAGCCCTTCTAGCAGCTCCAAGGGAACAGGTAAATAAACAGAGACAAGACAAACATCAGTAAGAAAGAGTGCAACTCACAAAGCACGTTTCCAGGGAGAACAGTAAATGGCTGTCTGGAGCCCCCACCCTGGATGCTAAAGAAGTGCCCTCTAGGACCCTGGGGGAGCTGACACTCCCTGCCCTTGTCCCCTCTCATTTCCAGCCCTGTGACCCCAGGAACCATGCCCCGTGCCTAGCACCCAGGTGCTGGTCTCTCTGTGTATCTCGCCCCCAACATCTCTCCTCTGGTGCCTCTGTCTTGCATTCTTCCTTCCCACGCTCGCCCAGGCCCTGCAGGCAGGCCGGCGGGAATTAGCATCCTCGCTGGGTGAACGCGGGCAAGTCTCCTGACCGCTGTGCTCCCTGTTTGCATCCTGCCCTTCCCGGGAGTCGTAACAGCGCTCTCCTGTGGTGCTGTGGTGAGGGTCAGTGAGAACATGTGTGCGCCCGGCCCAGAGCAGGCGCAGGAAATTTTAAAAATTTTCTTTTCTCTCTCTTTTTTCTCTTCACAGTCTTTCCTTCCTCCTGAAGTTAACTTTTCCAGGCTCAAGCCTTCATCTCGGCTTTAGGGGTAAGCTGGGTGCGCCCCATTCCTGGTTTGCAGGTTGCTGTGCAACACAGGTCTGAACCCTGGGGAGGGCCTGGTCCTCGCCCAGATCCCAGCTCTGCCCATCTCTGGAAGACAGTGCTCTGCTCTCTCAGGCTGGCCTCACGCACAGGAAAGGGGTCCTGGCAGGGTTTAGCACGTCGTCACTGGCAGCCCCATGTTGTGGCTTGCAGAAACTTCTGCGTTAGACAGCATCCACTGTGTCAGATGAGGAGACGAGGGCCTCCTTCAGCTGCTGCCTTTCCAGGGCCTGAGCATCGTCCTCCAGAGCAGGCAGGTGCCTGTGGGAGATGCAGCTTTAGTTCGCTTCCTTTTCAGCCTCTTTGGGCCTTTGATGCAACAGCGCCTGTGCACGCGTCCTGAGGCTGCTTTCTGGACCCATTTTGGTCCCCTGAAGAACCTGAGCAATCATGAAGGGATTGGGGGAAGGGAGTCCTTTGGTCAATTCTAGAACTCCATAAAGAATGCAATCCCTTACCTTGGAGCCCACACATTACAGTATCACAGCCGGGCCTTGTAAGTGCCCCCTCCTGCAGGAAGCAGCATGCTTGCCGGGAGGGTGGTCATCCCCTCCCCGGAGCCTAAAGAAAGCCTTGGCTCTGTGAGGGAGCACTCCCCAGGGAGACTTTACTCACCAGGGAGGTTTTATGCACCGAGGCCACTGCCTGTCACCATGACAGCTCCTGACTACGTGGCAATCTCTGGCCAGCTGGTGGGAGGCAGCCTGCCCTGCCTTGGCCCCAGGCCTGCAGTGACCGATGGAGGTCATCAGCAATAGTCAGGGTTCTCCAGAGAAACAGAACCAGTAGGATGGATGAATGAATAGATAGACAGAAATGATAGATAAGTAGGTAGATAAATAGATGGTAAAGTAGGGGAGGAAAAATGATTTTCCTTCTACCCTTCTAAATTCTCAGCTGGGGTCCCTGTAGCAAAACAGATTAACAAGAGAAATACAGAAGGTTATTAACATATCTCATGCAAACATGGGAGACACCCAGGGAAAATGAGGAACTCTCAAACAGGCACCTTCGAATTCAGACTTAACTACTACCTTCAGCTAAGTCAAAGACAAAAGGGCATGAGGAGGCCAGTGATGGGGGAGTCCGGGAAAAGCAAGTTTGTTATGCAGATTTACTTTATTGTTATTTTACTTATTTATTTCTAAGGGGGAGTTTATTAGGTTTACTTATGTTTTTTTTAGAGAAGGTCCTGGCCAGGACCTTGTGCATGCTAAGCATGTGCTCTGCCACTTGAGATATGCCCTCCCCCACTCTTATGCAGATTTAAGTGGGTGTCTTCTCCATCGATAAGTCTCTAGTGATTCAGTCATCCTTTTCTTTCAGGCACCGAGAAAGAGATACCCTTACAAATGGAGATTTTCTTTTTATAAATGCAAATTTCCCTTATAGAAGAGTAACTGCTACTCTGCCTTTATGGCTTCTCCTGTATTTACTGTTTCTCAAAATAATCTTCATGCCAAGAGCACATTTTGGAGTGGCCTGTTCTGGTCTCCTACAATAGGTAGACAGAAAGAAATTTATTTATAAGAAATTAGCTTATGAGATTATGGAGACTGACAAACGCCAAGATCCGCAGGATGAGTCAGCAGTCTGGAGACCCAGGAGAGGTGATGGTATAATTTCCAGTCCAAAGGCTGGCAGGCCCAAGACCCAGGAAGAGCCAAGATTTCAGTTCTCAAGTCTAAAGGCAGGAAGCAAAAAATCCATGTCCCAATTTGAAGGCAGTCAGGCAAGAACTTTCTCTTATTGGAGGAGGGTCAGCTTCTCAGGTCTTCAACTGATGGGACAGGGCCCACCCACATTAGGGAGAGCAATCTGCTTCACTCAGTCTACTGCTGATCCAAATGGTAAACTCACCCCAAAATGCCTTCACAGAAACACCCAGAATAATGTTTGACCAATATCTGGGTACCCTAGTCAAGGTGACAAAAAAAAAATTCTCCATCATGCACCACTTTCCTGAGCTTTTAGACCAGCTTTTCTCAAAATGTGTGCTTCATGGAGCCCAGTCCTAAGACATACTCCACTGAAAGAGGGAGAGAGGGAGAGAGAAAGGGAGAGAAATACCCTGCTGTGGTCAAATACACTTAGAAAATATAATATAAGTATTTCTCTCTATCCTTGCCCCAGCTCCTCTTGGAGAGTTTTAAAGTACAGTGGCAGATAAAGAAAAGTGAGAGGTCCTGTAGTTAGGACAACTCTTCTAAGGTGTTTGGCCCAGTAGCTCCCAGAACAATGGAACACTGTTCAGGAAATGTTGAGTGGTCTGCAGACCTGGCTGAGCACCTACATCCCATGGGGAGCTTTCGAAATGCCAGTCCTCATACTCTGACTGAGTGGGAGCTAGAAGTCCACGCTCCTAAACGCTCCCTGAGCACCTCTGCGTCCTGCGTGTGGATTGGCCTGGGGTGGGGGAGGGGGGACCGTTCCATTTGGCAGTCAGCCCATTCACTCAGGTGTCTGGGGAAGGGAGGCTGCTGTCATTTAGACAGAACTCCCTCTCCTTGGCCTCAGTCCCTGCCTTGATGAGGGCAGCATCAAGATTGCCCCTTCCTGAAGTCACCCCGTTTTCTCCCTAAAGCAATCTGGGAAGGCTCTTTGCTTACTTTTGGAACCTGTGCCAAGCCCCAGGGAAGCAGCAGGGTTAAGAAGAATAATAAATAAAAGGGCTGAGCGCATGGCCGGTCCCAGCCCCACCTGGCCCCCCGGGTCCCGCCCAGCCCCAGCTCCTCCGTCTGTCCTGGGCACAAAACTGCACTTGGCTGTCTCACACCCTGGGTTGTTTCACGTCTCCGGACCTGCCCTCGCTCTTCCCTCTGCCTTCACGTATGCCCACCTTTCTTCCCTAGGATCTCTTCTCCAAAGTGCAGCCCAGGGATTGTCTCCAGGAAGCTTTCTCCAGTCCCTGGCTGGGCCCCTGCTCCTCCTCGGTGCTCCCACAATGCCTGCCTGCACGAAATCCATTACAGCATTTAGTGCATGTGCGCAGAAACGGTGTGTTTATGAGTCTATGCCTCCCCGGGCCCCTACTTACCTCTACTTTAAAACCAAGTGTGTGTGTGTGTGTGTGTGTGTGTGTGTGTGTGTGTGTGTGTGTGTGTGTAAAATCTGAGGTCCCATTTCATGAACATTTTGGCTAAAACTGCCCACCTACCCCTAATTCCTAAGTGGCAATTGCTGGGCTCCTACAATTCCATGATTTCTGAACAGCTCACTGTCCTCTCTTCTCCTTTGTGAAGGTTTAGGACACCTCCACGAGGCCTTAAATCCCCTAAATTCTTTAAGGTCAGAGAGCGTGTTTTAAACATCTTTGAACCCCCAGAGCTTTTACACTACAGGCTTTCAATAAACATGGTGGAAGTTAACTGAACCATTGACAACCTCTTAGGAAACAGATTAAGTTTATGTGACGCATTATCTTCATGGCTCCGTATCAGAAACTTAAGCCAATGATTTTTCTCTTTGCCAGACTTCCATGCTAAAGACTCAGATATTCCTAACCCTTCACCAGGGAGAGAGGACAGCCAGTTGTCTGGAAATCACAAATTTGTAGGAACTCAGCAAGTGCCTGGAAGGCATTAGGGGCAATTGGAATTAAGAAATGACACTAGTCTATAGCCAAAATGTTCGTGAAATGGGCTGTCATATTTTGCCAAAATAAATACATGAATGAAATACTTTTTTAAATTTAAAGAGGAAAAACTTTCTCCTATAAATTAAATCTACTTTCTTTGCGTGCTCAGTGCTCCTATTTCCATGTGGGACCTGGGTGTCTGAACAGCAGCAAGAGCCCGGGCCCAGCGGGAGACCAACAGCGCAGTAACTGCGGAAGTAGCTGAGGGAGGTAAACGAAGGGACCATTGACACAGGTGAGATGGGGCTCATTCTTGTCCAGGAAAGCCAGCAAGGGGTGAAGAGACACCCCGGGCCCAGCAGCACCAGGAAGCTTCCACTGCCCCTGGCCTGAAGGGGTTACCAGGACCTGGAGGGACAGACTGAGAGGAGGGTGGCCCCACAGGGGCTGGGCCTTAGGTAGAAGAAGATAGCCACAGACGGCCTGGGGCCCACAGGGAGCCGGGGGGAATAAAGACCCATGTCACTCTCCATCAGCCTTCCAGTTTCTTGTGGGGGCTCCTTGGCAAATTCGACCAGGGGTCAAAGGTCAAAGGTGGCTGTTGATGCAAATCATTAGCCTCCTGGGGCACAGAGCACGGTGGAAAGGGAGGAAAATCCACCTGAAAGGGCAGTGGAGACTACCCAGTGCACCAGCCCTAATGAAAAGGTAAAGTCACATTCTGTTACTTGTTGTCTATCATAGCGGCTCTGAGCCCCTGTCTCCCCCAGATTAGTCTCTTCTCCTCAGCCCATGGAGAGGGGTGTGCACCCAACTTCTCCTACCAGTATTACGCCGGTCCCAGGCCCTTGCCTGCTGCGGCTTGTGGCAGGCTCTGGGATGATGAGTTATTTTTGTTCTTTTCGAATCCTAGGTCACATGATGGGCTAAGACAAGATAATTGTAGAGATTCTGGGAACTTCCTGGCCGCCCGATCTACAAAAGTCACAGATCTAGCTGTCCGCTAAGTAAACCTCTCTCTCACAGCCCTCCCAGACACGGGTATAATATATTTGACTTCTGGAACACTTCAGGAAAAAGAGCTGCGTCTGGGTCACTTTACTAGACATTAAATTAGGGAACACGTCTTTATCTTAGAGTCAGAAGATGATGAGATATCAGAAGTCTAGGTTTTACATGGGAGTTACGGGAGAATTTTTTACTTTCAAAATTTTATGACCATTTTGGATAAAGCTTAGGTCATTTCTTAATCCAGATGGCATTGCCTGTTCTTAAATGGAAGTAATTTTGTAATTTTTATAAGCTTTAGAACCAGATTATTCATTTATCATCTATTGTTACTATTCTTGTCTTAAACTGAAATATTACATGCTATTGTAATAAACTTGTGAAATTTACTGGCACCAGGTGCCCCCAGAGTGGGATAAACAGGCAACTGGAAACATTTGGGGTGCCAAAAATTACGATTCTTGAAGGCTTACCAACCAACATTTCAAGTCCAAAACCCAGAATCTGGTTTTAAGAATTATGGTTATATGGTGACTGGTGACAATTCTCAGAACTAATGTGGTTGACTTGGGAGAGTGTGTCAATCAACTTTCATTTCTTTCTCCAACAGGGTGTGGTGAAATTCTGTTTACTTTGTATTCATAATCCAGACTTTGAAAATGTTCTTCCTCGAGGAGAGGGAGGTGGGGAGGAGATGCTGGATGCTTCAATGTCACCTACTGCTGGTCAGAAACTCTTTGGGCATGGAAACATTGAGGGATTGCATTAGAATGTTTTTGGCTGGAAGTATCTAAAAAATTCAACTCAAAGAGTCTTACACAACAAGGAAATTTTCTTATTCTACAGAACAAAAGCCCTGTGATAGGACGGCTGCCAAGTTAGCGACAGAGGGAACCCAGCTTCTCTCTCCTTTTCTGCTTTATCATCCTTAGTGCAAATCTACGGGCTTCTCCTTAGCTTATCAACTTCCGGTTGGAAAACGGCAGCCCCTGCTTATAGCTCACAGGTGGTATCACATAAAAACACAAACGTCGAGTAAAAGAAGTGTCCCTGCCTCTCTTTTTAAGAAGGAATTCATCTCTCTCAGAACCCTCCAGCAGCCTTCTCTCACTTCTTACTGGTCAGAACTGCACCACACATTCAGGCCTAATCTATTTCTAGCAAGAGGAACAGGGTCACCTGGAGTGGCTTAGCTTCATCAAGACCCAGCCTCTGGAAGCTGGAGAGGGTCTCAGCCCCCCTAGAAGCACAAGGGCCTCACCAAGGAGGAGAAATTGAATGAAACTGAGGTTCAGTTAGGAAGGAGGGTGGGTACCATGCCCAAGGCGAGAGGCCACCTACCCTCTGTATACATCTCACCACATGCCTGAAAAAGTGCAGCAGGTTTCAAGAGCCTGGCAGGATGGCAGGTGATGGGGGCAAATCAATCAACTCAGGGCAGGATGTTTTTCAGGGATGGTCCCTGGTCTGGTCCTTAACTTCCGCACAGGTGAGGGGAGCTCTACTCTGGGAAACCGGATGGAAAACAGACAGAGGCAAACCAGCAGATGTCTTTTCAGGATATGCTTGCATAGGTAAAATAATTTTATGTTTTATCTGTATAAATATCTTAAAGAATGGATCTAAAATGGAGTTAAAGATGGAGGGGGTAGAATTCTCAATGTCAAGGGCTCGGTACTCTCCAGCTGTGCCGTATACTTTCCTGGGTTCCTGGGAGTGGCCTTCCACACACTCTGACTCATTAGACGACCATGTGTCAGATCACTTGTACCAATTCTTAGGAACGTGTGGTCCCCGCACCTATGAGGAGGCCAAGAGCTCTCAAGTGAGGTTTCCACGTTGTCATAAGATATGTTTGCCTTTCTGGGTCACTCCTCTGCTGCTGCTGACGGCTGAAGGACTGCTACTTCATCAAGTCTAGACTTTTATCCTGCCCCAAGCACACACCTGCTCGCCATGTGACTCACCCATCAGAGAGCCGCCCGACAGCCACCTGGCCTCCCGCCCCCGCCGGCTCTTTGAGAGTCACTTCCAGCCCCCTTTTACCTATTCTTGTCCCTTCTATCACCCTGAGGTTGGGCTTATCAACCTTCTGTTGAAATTTTAAGGTGTTTTTTTTTTTTTTTTAATAATATTTAGGTACAGGCTAGTAATGTTCCAGAAACATGGGTTACTAAGACCAAGGAATGATCTCGCCAGCCAAACTGCTAGTCCATTCATGAGAAAAGGCAATATTTTCTCAATCAAGGGGCTATCGACTGGGCTTAAGAGGGCAGTAAGCAAATTCTACCTTGAAAGGGTCAAAGAAGAAACATCTTAGCTGCATCCAAAGTCACCAGTGAGGGACATCACTGTTCATTGGAAGCCCTCACGATGTCATTTGTTACATAAATGAATGTGTCCACTGGAAGCACGTGGCCTGTTGGGTTAAAGTCCTGCTTGCAGAAGGCCCTCCTTTCCTCAAGACCCTACCAGGGCCCTTCCTTCTGCAAAAGCTCCTACTCTCTCAGGGGGGCAATACCATTTAGATGCTTAGGGCTTTAAGCTAGAGTTCCTGCATTCAAATTCCGGTTCTGCCGTTTGCCTGCTGTGCGATCTTCGGGGAGTTGTTTCATGTCTCCGTGAACGTGTCCTCACGTGGGATGGTAGAATAAGAGTGTCGACCTCATATGCGTGTTGTGACCGTGACATATAAAGTAACCGGTATACAGCCAGTGCTCAATAAACGTTAGCTATTATTATTTTTCAAATACTTATGCCCTTTAACCCAGAAATTCTGCTTCGAGGAATTCATTCTAAGAAAGTAATCATGGACTTATGTAAAAAACCATTCCGTCAGCATTTTTTATAATATCAAAATCTAGGTACAGCCTAACTATCCAAGGATAGAGAATTGGTTGAATAAATCATTATATATCCATAAATGAAACATTATCAATAATTAAATACCAATATACTTCTAGATATGACATGAAATGATATTCACGAAATACAGTTAATAAGTTATCAAAACAAAAAAAAAGTGCATAGGAGATACGTCTTATAAAAAAGATGTTTAAAAGGTGTTTATCAAAAAGATGAGCATATATGTGTGCAAGGAAAAGCGTATATTAAGATGTTAACAGTAGTCAGGATTTTAAGCTATTTTTTCTTCTTTATACTCTCATTTTTTTACAATTACAAGTAACCTATATAAAAAATTCAAAGAATTCCGGCCTATCTTGTACTATTCCTGTCCTGAACTTGGCTGACTGACCCAAACCTGGGTCTCTGCTCAGGAAACGAGAGCGAGGCCAACAGCAGCTCACTCTTGGGTGTGTCTGGTGACCCACGAGGTGTGAGGGCCTCTGCCCAATGCGGGGACAGTGAACCTTGGGCAGGGCAGCTCTTGTGGGATCTGGGTAAGAGAGTGGGGAAGGGGCTGGGCAGCCTGGCAGGTGAGGAGAATAAACCAGGGCCTTGGGGATGGTCCAGAGGCTCTACAAGAGAGGGAAACCGTGGAAGAAAAGGAAAGGAGAGGGTTCCCAGCACTGCCTGGGCTCCCGATGACTTACTGGTTCTTGGACCAGTTTTAGTCCACAGGTATCCTTAAAATCAACCTCAATTTCTGAGAGTATTTTTGAGCAAGGCTCTACATCTCACAGCAGAAGCACCTGAATGACCCGTCCTCCCAACACCATTTTCCCAAGTGGATTATGAATCTCTTTGGAGCAAGCAGCATGTCCCCCACACTGTGCACAAGCAGCTCAAGCCTGGGCAGATTCTAGTTGCTTATTGAATGTTTCATTCATTCATTTCTACACTGTACAAATAGGTGACGTGTGTCTGCGGTGTGCTAAGTGTGCTGTTAAGCACGGGAGATACAGCAATGAACAGAATAGAGCAAAAGATCCCTACTGGCAAAGTATAATAATTAAAATATATAGTATTTTAGGTCATGACAAGTGCTAATGAGAAAAATAAATCAAGAGAGGGTGCACTAGGGTGGAGAGATGGTTTTGCAGAAGGATTTACAATGTAACTGGCACAGTCAGAAAAGAAAGAGACATTGGAGCAGAGTCCTAAAGGAGATGAGGGGGCATGCCATATGATTATTTGGCAAAAGAGCATGCTAGGCAGGGAGAACAGCAAGTACAAATGCCCTGAGGCAGAGAGAGCTCAGCGTGTTTGAGAAAGAGCAACACCAATGCACCTGGGATAGAGTGAGCAACAGGGAGAGCAAGGCTCGTGCAAATGAGCCTGTCATTTAAAACATGATGAGACTGTAGGACAAGGGAGGTGCAAGAAAGGCAGAGAGAGACACGTTGAAGTGAAGCCTTGACCCTCCACCCAACCTAAGACTGGAAAGTGAAGCCCGAGCCTTTGCTTTGGGCCCTATCTTTGGGTAGGAGGGGAGGTCAGCGAGGGAAGGGAGGGGCCGAATCCTGTGGTCAGATCACGGAGGGCACTGAAGGACTGTGACTTCCACTCTCGGTGATGCAGGGAGACCTGGGAAGCTTTTGAGCAGAGTAGACACACCTGTGACCTGGCTTGTAAGAGGTCGCACCGAGTGGAAAATGCACTGCAGGGAGACCAGGAAGCAGGCTTTTGGGGGCAGCCCCGGAGGAGGGATGATGGGAGTGCTGATGAGGGTGGTAGTAAGAGCGGTGGAGAAGAGAGACAAGACACATCCCAGATGTGATTTGAAGGTGGAACTAGGGAGAGATGACCCAAAACAAAGGTTCTGGCTTCAGTTTCCAGTTTTAGATGGAGGTCATCTTGTCCCTCCCAGGAACAACCATTAACCTTTCTTGTATAACATGACTCATGTCAGTTTTAGACAATAGGGCATTTCCAGGGGCCTCTGCCTGGATGGATCGTCTTTCTTCAACTACGCCCACCTTTCCTCCCCCTGACTGTTCACCACCCTTGGTCGGAAACAGTTGACAAAACCGCATTGCCTTTTTGAGATCTCCTCGTCAAGTCTTTGGCAAGTTCAGATGAAACAGCAAAATTCTCCTTGAAAACTGATCCACACATTTGCTTTGAAAATAAAAAACAGATTCCCCACAGCCTTGGCGGTGAATGCTCAAGGCCAGTGCTCCCGGGGTGAAGCTGCACTTGAGCTGAAAGTTGGGAAGAGCCTCGGGAGAATGATTAAGGTAGCTTCTATGTCATGAATCACCGCTGAGGAGCATCAAACAGCGCCCCGTGGCCTCCAGGACCTAACAGGCTTCCAAATATAGCCAGTAAGTTACTAGGAGGAATCTTAGCCCCTTGATAAACATCTCACTGAGGCTGAACAACGTAACTTTCATGAAATTAATAACCAGCCCTCCATCACCTTCACCTCAACCCCACCAACTGAACACTGTTAATCAAAGGGAGACAAGGTAGCTTGCAAACATATACTGTCCCTGTCTTTCTAGCTATTGCCAAAACATTCTGAGGATAAATTAATAACAGGGAGAAGATTATGCTCAAAATCGTTCCAGGAATGGGGCTGTTGAGTTTCTGAGTCAACCAGTACTAGAGCTGATGTCCGCCAATGTGTGTGGCTTAATTGCTCAAGGTCACTTTCAAGGAGCTGTCCCAGAGCCCGACGGGCTTTGCTGGAATTACCGGAATTTTTCCAGGCTCAGTCATGTTGGCCTACCTCAGGGAGGAGTCAGATGAAGTGCCAGAGGCCCGACTGCCTAGCCTCCAAGTCACGCATTTTCTTCCTGTCTGTGCTCACTCGTTTTTCTCCACTGACTTTGGGGTCAAATGATCTGGTTTTGAAATTTAACTTCACCACTTATTGGCAGGATGGCCTTTAATTAATGTCTTTCAACAAATATTTGTTGAACACCTGCTGTGTTCCAGGTACTGTAAACACTGATGGGTATACAGTTCTTTGAGCCTGGTTTTCTCATATGCAGATGCCACCAACATCCCCTCCCGTGGAGAGTAAGCTTAGTGGGGAGAAGGGTTAGTGAGAAGATTAAGTGAGATGTTTACACATAGTAGGGAGGCAGTAAATGGCATCCATTATTGTAATTTTAAGAGAATATTCAGATTTTAAAAGGGGGTAAGGAACATTCTGTCAGCCGGCAGGTAGGAGAAGCCTGGCCCTCCATGGGAAGGCAATCAGAAGTCGGCGCCAGAACCTCACTCTCTTTTGAATGGTCTTTCACTGGTGCGTGCTTGTGTTTCCATGATTAATTTTATGTGTCAGCTTGTCTGGGCCGCAGGGCGCCCAGATACTTGGTCAGACATTATTCTTCATGTTTCTGTGAGGGTGTTTTTGGATGAGACGAACGCCGAAATTGGTAGGCAGGTCACCCCCTTTCGTGCTTGGGACCCCGTCCACCAGCTGCTGCCCTGAACAGAAGAGGCTGATGCTCCCCGCGAGAGGAGAGAAACCCTTCTTCCCAGACGGCTCTCAGAATAGGACAGCAGCTTTTTTCCTGCCTTCAGACTTGAACTGAAACACTGGCTCTTCCAGGGTCCTGAGCCTGTCAAACTCTGGATGCAAACTACACCATCGGTTCTGCTGGTTCTCAGGCCTTTGGACTTGGACTGAAACCACCAGTCCCCTCCCCGGAGCCTCCAGCCTGCTGATGTCCGCAGATCTAGGGTCATGCCAGCCTCTAACTGCATGAGCTGGCAGACCTTATAGAGTCATGTGCAGAGTCGTACAGAACACAGAAGCAGTAAGAATTTACTGCCCAATTAACTAAATTTGCGTTGAAATTTTCTTCCAGTTTACCATTTTCAAAATAGCCTCAGCTTAAAAAAATGTATTTTCATCTCTTGCTTTCCAAAAAGTGGATGAAAATGTCTTCTATGTTCTGTATCTTACTATTCTAGATGAAATAAATCTCTCCACAGCCAAGCACGTATGAAGGAGAAGTGAACTCCCTTTGTTTCAGCCTCTTTAAACATACCCACCATTAACAAATGTGTGGATTAAGCATTGCATACAGTGTAAAATTTTAGTATTTTCTAGCCATGAATTGTCCAACACTTAATCAGAAAAGTAAACAGTACTGTGATTAAAAAGCTGCAAGCAACCTGGGTAAGCAGAGCTTTCCTTGGACAGGACCCCTCTGCACACAGGGCGTTGCTGGTACATCATGGAGGATGGTGGGGTCCGCACATCCAGTCCCGGCTTCTGTTTCCTGGTATCAAGGGGGCAGCTCTCCTTGTATGGCCCAGACTCATTACCACTGGGAAGAAGAGCATTGTTTTGTTTTCCTTCTCTCCAGTCACACCTAAACCCATGTCCCGCAGGACCCTGTAGAATGTGTCTCAGATCAGAGACAAAGGACAGTGATGTGCCCCACACACCTGCTGAAAACCTGTTTGGAGCCAAGGTGAGGGGAGGCCGTCCTCAACCTCCCCAAAGCCTCCCCCCACAACCCCTCCGACCCGGTGGTCAGTCTCTGCTCCCAGTCTGTCTTCAGAAAGGCCTGACTTCAGCCAGTCCTGGGAGAAGGGTTGCTTTGTCCTGGGTGGTCTTTGAGAAGGTCAGCCCAAGCCCTGGGTGGTCCTCACCCAAAGGAACACACAGTACCGAGAGTCATCTCCGATGACCTCTGCTCAGGGAGGAGGCGGGATGTGAAAGGCCCCCAGCCCTCCCTCTTTGGCTCTACAATGTGTTGTCTTACTGTGTCCAGATGTTTTTCCTAATAATAGCTGCTTGATCTAATGTAAGGGTGAGTCTGTGTTCCCTGAGCACCCAGCGGACATGGGGAAATAACCTAGAAGACAGTGGGAAAGCAGAATATTTGGGATTAAATACAGATTTTTGTGGGATGATTCTCACAGTTGATAATCCACCCACGGTGGCATACATACTGCAAAGGAACAAATTAAACGATCCTTATTTTCAGATGATATACGGCCTATGGAAAAAATCGCAAAGAATCTTAAAAAAAAAAAAACCCCAAAAAACAAACAAAAAACCCAAGGAAACAAACAAAACCCATCTAGAACTAAAAGCTTAGCTAGGTTGCAGGACACAAGATCAACATTCAAAAATCAATTGTATTTCTATATACTGTCAGTAACCAGGTGGAAGTGAAAACAAAATATGTAGACATAATTCTAACCAAACATGTACAGGTCTTATCTGCTGAAAACGACAAAATGCTGATGAAAGAAATTCAGGAAGATGTAACAAATGGGAAAGCATACCGTGTTCACAGCTTGGGAGACTCAGCCTAGTAAAGATGTCAGTTCTCCCCAAACTGATCCACAGGTTTAACACAATTCCTATCAAAACCCCGAGGAAAATTTCTGTAGGCTTAGACAAGATTATTGTAAAATTTAGGTGGAAAGGTAAAGGGACTAGAATAGCTGAAACAATTTTAGACAAAAAGAATAAAGTGGGAGGAATCACTCTATCCAATTTTAAGATTTAGTTTATATCTACAGTAATCAAGACAATGTGTGATAAGGCAGGATGGAGGCATAGATCAGCAAAACAAGATAGGGAAGCCAGAAGTAAATTTACACAAGGACAACCAACTGACTTTTGACAAAGGAGCAGAAGATACTCAATGGAGAAAGGATAGTTTTTTTAAAAAACAGATTATGCTGGAACAATTGGACATCCATAGTCCCAAAAAACCCACAAAAACCCAACTTCAAACTAAACCTCACACCTTATACAAAATTAACTCAAAAAGGATCATAGATTTAAGTGTAAAACTGTAAAACGTTTAGAAGAAAACAGAAAATCTTCAGGACCCAGGGAAACAGGAAGAGTTCTTAAATGTGACATGAGAAGCACAATCCATAAAAGAGAAAATTAAGTTGGTCTTCATCAAAATTAAAATCTTTTTTCTGCAGAAGACCCGTGGAGAGGATGAAAAGACATGCTGTAGATAAGTAGGAAATATTTGCACACCACACACGTGGCAAAGGACTCAGCCAGGATCCATCAAGAACTTTGAAACTTGACACTAGCCAGGGGTTAGGGGATAGGGGTTGGGGGAGCGGGGTGACTACAAAGGTGTAGCACCAGGGATGTCTTTGTGGTGACAGAACAGTTCTGTATCTTGACTGAGGTGGTTGCTACAGGAATTTACGCACGTGAAAGATTTTGTAGACTCATATGCAAAACTAATGGAATCTGAATAAGATGTGTGCTTTTTACTGACGTGCGACTGTCCTGTAGTTATGTAAGCGTCACCACTGGGGGAGATCGGGTGAAGGGGATGCAGAACCCCTCTGTACTATTTTCTGCAACTTCCTTCCAAGTCTTTAGTTATTAATAAAGTGTCTTTAAAAATAGTTGCCTGGATGGTCCTCACCAGCTGATAATCTTCAGGATAACTGTGACTTCCCTCCCCAGTCTAGACAGCAGATCTTCAGAGGAAGGGACTGAGGCTTATACCTCTTTGCGACTTCCACATGCTGACCACAGACACAGTTCGATGTGTTTCTGTATGACAGCTGTCCCGGACCTCCTTTGGTTCCCTCCTCCTGCTGGGAAGTCTGCCCCTGTGCCTTTACTTACAGCTGCCTGAAGTCTCCATCAGCCAGGCCCTGAAGAGCCCCCACTTGTTCCAGATTCGTCAGCTACTGCAGGCTCGTCCAAATGAACATTCCACTCTGTACCATTCTCCACCTCCCAGGGGAGGGTAAGTTCTTTGAGATGGAGTCTACTTCTGTCGTGTGCACCCCTGTATCTCCATCTCCTAAAATAGTGGCCAACATTATAGTAGAGACTCAGAAAATACTTATGGACAGAGTGACTGGCTATCCATTAAACCAATGCAGAAGCAGTCTTGCATGCAAATTAAGGAACCGGTCTACAGGTCTCTCCCCGGGCAGGAGGCAGCAATCTTCACGTGTGCGTGTCTTATACAGGGTCACCTAACGAGAATTCCTGGGCCACCCTGTCTGCAGCAATTTCTCTTTCCTCAGAATTCCTACAAACACTGCAAAGAAGGGTCACTGTGCAGAGCCCTCAGTTGAATTCCGTTCAAAAGCATTTACTGAGCCCTGCTGGGTGCCTGGCCCTGTCCCAGTAACGGGGGTGCAGAGGTGAGCAAAGCCTGCTTGCTGCCCTGAAGAAGCTCCTGGTGCAGTTGGGGGAGACAGGCAGGCAGGCAGGCAGATCATTCTGACCCTGGTGAGCCCAGGATGCTAGGACAGTGAGCAGAGTGGAATCCTAATCTAGCCAGGGGGTGATGGGGAAGGCTCCCCAGGGCATCAGACAGATGGGGAGATGGGCAGATCACTCCTGAGGGCGTAGTCTCTGTCAGGCTCAGGGCTACACACCTCGGGAAGCCTTCTCTTGCCCCGAAGGGAAGTTTATTCTTTGCACTCACCTGAGTCTGGAGAACAAGTAGCGTCAGGCAGGTGGGAGGAAGGGAAGGGGCGCTCCCAGACCAAGAAGGCGTCATGAGGAAAGTCAGGGAAGGGCGCTCTGCAGGGTGTCCCCTCACCAGCACAGATCACTTGTATCACGGGGTGAAAACTTGACCGTGATGAAGGCAGGAAGGGAACCAGAAGTCGCTTATAGGAGCTAGACTCTAGAAGGCCTCGTTCACTGTTCCCACAAACTCCAATGGCCTCCAGACTGGGCTCTGTGGAAGCCTGGCATTCACAAGGCTGGGCCACAGTTGCTGCAAACATTTGGTTCAAATTTCATTCAAAATGTTTTTAGAAGAATGTTGTAGCAGATGGTGTTGGTGCCCTGCCCAGGCCTCCTGCCCCTTACCATTTCAGGGCACACCTGCCGCTCTCAAGTGCCAGCTCCTGCACTCCTTTGACTGAGGGCTTTCTCTGGCTGCCAGGGTCCACTGTGCCTGGCCACATGGCTGGTCATCCATACCCCACAGCCCTCAGACAATGTGGTTGGTTATAAAGCCAGCTTCATCTTCCCTCGGGAGAAATAATTCTGATCCACGTGTCCTGTGCTGGCTCCCAGAGTCCCCACTGGAATTAAGCCCTGTTTGTCCACAGTGCAATTTACTCGGTGATCTTTCCCTCATTGGCTGCCTTCCCTACCCAGTCTCAGGCCCCCAGCCCCTGCTGGACTTTCCTGGGAGCTCTTCCCAGATAAACAGCTGCATTTAATCCTTGTGTCCAAGTCTGTTTGTAGAGTAGCCCAAACTAAGACACACACACACAGAATATCTCCAATAGGATTCGAACAAACTGGTAATAGTGGAAAAAAAAAACACTGGGGAGAAAAAGGCTGGTTGAGGGTGAGGTGGAGGGAGATTTATTTGTCATTAAATACCCCTTTTTAATCTTCTGGCTTTTGGACAATGTCCATAGATTTTCTATTAAAAATACTTTTTAAAAAAATGATCCGAAATATGTACTTTAAACCAGTAAAAAATCAAGTGCAATTTTATTTCAACATAGTCACATGGGCTTTAAACGTTCACATACTGGAGACCACCAATTCATTAATTCACGCTGATAGGCAAATGTTCTTTGATACAATTAGAAGATTTGATCTTTTCTGCTGTTCTGGTTGATGATTTTGAGTATTTAATAAAGGTGTCATCGATTAGAAAGACTGTAGCTCTGTACAGGTGATTTCTCAAAATCCAGGCCTGACCATGTCCTCTCACATCAATTACACAGACACGTTATGGGGGAGAACTGAGCGAGCAAACACAGGCTGAGAAAGCCCAGGCGACCGCATTCGCTCTCTCCTGCGTAACAGTTAGCTGTGCGGCCAGGGTAATATTGCACGAGCACATGTTCTCAGCTTGAAAAACCTTTACTCTCCTCGGCTTCCCTGAGTTCCACACAGTGCATTTAATCAGAGAAGTGAAAAAACGCAGAAAGAAAGGAAAACAGTCAAACAAGACAAAATAATAATAGTTTAGCCATTAAACCAAGTCAAGGACATTTAGTTCCTCCTCATGAACTACAGATAATATTCTGAGCCATGTCCTTTGAGCTGTTCCACAGACACTGAAACCCCCACCAGGTGGAAGATGTTAACTGTGTGCTGCCCACAAGCACGTCGACCTCAGACAGGTTGGAACCAGAAGGCTGATGATGTTGACTCCTGATGACCTTACTAGCAACCAATCAGAATGTCCATGAGCTAATCACACACCCCACAGCCCCTCCTCCCTCTCCCTGTCTTTAAAAGCCTTTCCCTGAAAGCCTTTGGGGAGTTCAGCTCTCGTGGGCACTAGCTACCTGGGCTCCTTGCTTGGCGCCCTGCAGTAAACCCTGCCCTTTCCTTCACCACAGCCCGGTGGCAGTGGGCTGGCTGTACTGTGCACGGGCAAGCGGACCCAGGTTTGGTTCAGTAATAAGATCTTGAACCAAACTTCCTCCACATTGGGCAACAGAAACAAATACAGGAATAAACTGGATGCCGAGGCTGATCTAAAACTGCAAGTGCACCCGTGGCCTTGAATGTCAGGGGTTTATGCTTTTGAAAATAGCCCCATTATTCAGAGCGGCTGGCTTTAAAGCAAGCAGATGTTATAAACGCATGCCTGAAAAGTGCCTGCCTCCCAATAAGGGAACTTTCCGATCGTTTCTTCCACTGGTGCTAAATGTAATATTTCAGTTGAAAAACCAGTTACATTTCTAAATGTCTGGACCTTTGATGTGGACGATGGGGACCAGCACGGGCTCCTGCACAGACCAGTGCTGTGGCTGGGGGTGTGTGTGTTTGAGACAGGCCCACCTGATAGCCGTGTGGACAGGGTATTGCAGAGTATGAGCCCACATCCCTCCTCATCCTGGGAAAGCAGCTGGAAGGTAGTGGAAAGCCAGGCTGGAGACAGAGGTTTGGCACTGACAGCTTACTAGGAGGTGGTTGACATCTTGGATGCAGGTGTGAGAGTCCAGGGAAAACATATCAAATAAGAAGAGAAGTAGGTCCGGTGTAAGGCCTGAGAAGCAATGCTGTGGCGCCGTCACGGGCAAAAGCAGGGACTTCACAGCCAGACCAAAAATCGCCTCCAGCAGTCAGACTTTGGATTCAGCATTCCTGAATCCCCCCAGGAGCCTAAGATAAAAGTTTGCATACAGCAGCTGCACTGTAAATGCTTCTTGGTTATTTATTCCAAAAAGGCACAGGATTGTATCACAACAAGAATCCCATTTAAACAAATTTACCAAAGTTTCCATACTATATCCAAACTTGCCCCATCTAGAGATAGCAAATGGTGACTTTTTAAAAATTCTTCTGATTTTTTAAATTGGGAAAGGTCTACATACACGGGATACTTTCATATGTTATCTTTTCTCGCCAATGAATGAAAGAGAGAAAGAAGGGAGAGAGGAAGAAAAAAGGGAGGGAGGGAGAGAGGGAAGGGGGAGGAAAGGCATAGTTTGCATTTAACCAGTGCCTTGGCAGCCACATCACCCAGGGAACAGGACAGCGGCTCCCCCATACATCTGTTTCTTTCCCCACTGCTAGTAGTTAATAACTAGACTCCGAATAACTCCTTTTGTCTCTCTCCCTGCCTACTCCACTCCTGCCCTGACTCCCCCCTGATTTCTGAAGCAGAGCAGGGGCCCCCCAGGTGGAGCTCCCCCAGCCAGCACTAGAGAGCCCCTCTGCTTGTCTTTGGGGCCCAGCCCTTCACAGCTACTCCCGGAAGGGTCACAGTGCGGGGTCTGGAGGAGCACCCCCAGCCTCCTCTCATGCTGAGTGCACGCTTTCCCTCCTGGTTTCTTTTCCTGGATGGAGACAGAACCACAGAATCAGAGAAATGTCCTCTGCGGAAAAAGGATTCCTGTCCCTCTCCTCGCAGGGGGACCTCCCTGCCACCCGTCGCCAACAGTGTTGTCCCTTCACTGGACTCTGACCTAGGTGTCCAGACTGAGACACACTGTGATCCCTTGGCTCCTCTCTCTGTCCTCATTTCTATCTGTGCAAACTCTGGTTGGGATGGATGTGACAGGAAGTTTGGACGGGGAAAGAGAAGGGCAGTGCTGTAGGGGAGAGAGGGAGGGAGGGGTGCCGCCTTAGGGCGAGTGGGGCCCTCCAGGGCCATCCCAAGCATAGGTCTCCCAAGCATAGATCCACAGCTCCACCAGCGGGAAGTTAAGGAACTTCAGGGACCCTTGATTGTATTTCCACAACCCTATGCTTAATTTCATATTTGTGATTTCATAATTTGTCTTAAAGAAGGCATTCCCAAATTATAAAGACTTCAAGGACCCCCAAACCAAAGCCAACTCTTGCCACCAGCTGATTTTGAGCCACTTTTCTCCTGCTGCCACCCGCCAGGATTGCTCTCCACACCTGGCCACCTGCTAGTTTCCCAAGTCACTGCCTCCCCAACTCACTCGGCTCCAGCCACTGGTCTCCTGATTCCTTGAACATACCATGCGGTAGCCAAGGCCTCAGGGCCTTTGCACTGGCTGTTCACCCTGCCTGAAACGTTCCCCTACTCCCTCCCAGGCGCTTACCTCCTGGGTGTCGACTCAGATGGTATTCTTCTCTGTGGACATCCCCAAGTTCCCTGTTTAAGGTGGGCCCCGCTGCTCCCTCCCCACTGACTCCTGCCTTCCCTACCCTGCTAATTGTCCACGTCATTTGTCATCTGCTAACACACTTCATAATCTGGTTATTTACTGTTTCTTTTCTGTCCCTGCCTCCCCCCCCACACTAGAATGGAAATTCCATGAGGAAAGGGAAATTCAAAATTGGGTTTGTTGTCTGATGCACTCCTAGATCCTAGTACATATGCACAGTAGTCACTGGTTAATATTTGTCTCACAGATGCGTGAACTTGCAGGGCCTGAGGCAAGGACCCTGCCTGCTGCCACTGGGGGACAGCTCTGGTCAACGAGCATCCAAACGAGAGAAAGGAAAGCTGCTTCTCAGAGGTGACTTGCTTTACAGGCTGGGCCAGGCCCCAGGCTCATAGGTCACAGATGGCAGTACATCCCTCCCTGTCTGCCTCAGGGGGCACCACCTGGCCCTGGAGAGCGCTGCCACCTAGGAATACCCCAAAACGCTGAGGCTGGGATAGGAGAGGGGCTGGAGTGCGTCTGTCTCGTTGGGGCTGGGGACCGTGGGACATTCATGTGTGCGCTTTCCAGTCCTACAAAAGCGCAGCCCATTACCAATACAGCAAAGTGCAGAGATGTTGATTCAGAGCTGGTGCTAACTTCCTGCCTTCACACATCTGGCAGACACCCGCTGGCCTGACCTGGGGATGCAGGGAGTGAGGGCCTTTTAACCCCACAGGGACACATCATTGAGTGATATTTGATCCTGGCGCCAGGAAGAGGGAGTGTGTCTATGAGGCAGAGGGTGTGGGTGACGCCAAGATGTCCATGGGGCCCCTTCCTGAAGCCAGTGATCCCCCGTCAGCTAGTCAGGACCCCCGCCCCCTGCAGACAATGCTGACGACATCATGGCGATCCCAGGCTTTATATAGTAGTTTAGGGTTGCCAAAGCTCTTTGTCATAGCCTCTTCCATTTCATGGTCATTCTAACCTGGAAGACAGACCAGGAAACAGCATCCCGTTTTCCATAGGAAGAATGTGAGGCTGAATAGTTAGGAGATGCGTGGGGTCAGGGAACCAGCACACGCCAAGGCTGTACTGGTACACCCTGTGCTGTGTTGTGTGCTCAGTGACTACAGCCTGTGACACCCTGGCTTTTACACTATTTCCCAAAACCTCAGAGCCCCTGGAGCGCAGACTTATCCCCGCGCCAGGGCTGGGTTTGCATCCTCCTGTGGTGAGGCTGCTGAGGCTGCATGAGGGGCGAGTGACTCCACGGACAGGAGAGTGTCGCTGGCCTTTCAACACCCAAGGCTCACCCACCAGCAGCTCTCCTCTCATCACTCTCGTGGACTGCAATGATTACCAAAAAAGAAAAAAAACAAGATCACTTTTTTTTTCTTAAATGATCATCAGCTGAGAGTCAATAAAAATCGAGGAGGCAACAGCGGGGGAATTGCATGATCAGGAGGAGGGTGGCTGTGATGGCAGGAGCATTCGCAACTGTCTTCTCTTCCACACTTGCCAGGGGTCAGACTTGGTGTTATGTGCTTGACACGTATCTCATTTATGCTTCCCAACTGTCCTGTGACAAGGACACTTCGTTAAATTTAAAGTTTAGATAAACAACAAGTGATTTAATCTGGGACATAACACTAAAAAAAATTTGTTGTCTATCTGAAAATTCAATTTAGCTGGGAATTCTGTCTCTTATCTGGCAACTCTAGCCTTGGGCGTTTAAGGAGCAGCAAGGAGACCAGTGTGGCCAGAGTGGAGACATACGGAGAGGATGGAGGTGGGCGAGGAAGGGGAAGCGGGCAGAGGGGAGGCTGGTTGACATTTCGCGCCCAGAGAAGCCAGCTGATGTGCTTCCAGGTCTTCTGGTGCCATTTCCTCCTGGCTGTCCAAGAGACAAACGTGTGCTGAGAGATGTGAAAGCGGAGGTAGGACAACCCGGGGGGGAGCTGATCTAGAGGGATCATAACGACCTTCTTTTCCAAAGAAGGTGAAGCTCTAGGAAACCCCTGGCATCAACTTGACCTTGGTTTTTCACCTGGCTCAGAAGCTGGATCCCGGGCAGACTAAGTGAAGGAGTCAGCTGATGCGGTGTGAACCGGGAGGGAGCCCAGAGGTAACGCTGTAGAAGGGGCCGGGGCCTCCCCACCTCCTCTCATGTTGGCGTAAGGTGGGGAGGGGGAGTCGGAGGTTGGCAAGGTCTTCTGGGCTCCAGGGTTCCTGGCGGATGTGGGTGGCCAGGCAGTCAAGCACTTGCCACTGGCGGGAGCAGCTGATCTGGGTTCTGAGCAGAGGGGCAGCCTTCGGGACCTCCCTGAGCCATCAGTATGAAGGTTGAAAAACAGAAAACACCCTTTGAGGTTACCATGGAAATAACCCAAGTGGCCTCGTCCTGGCTGACTTTGGGATCTAGAGAAAAGCAAGGTAAATCAGAGGCGACATTTCAGGGAAATTCCACTGTAACCCCAAAGACCTACTTCAAAGGTCCCCTTGGGAACTGAGTGAGGTGATGTACGTGAGTGCTGGGTTTGGCACGTGCGACATTAAATATTCAGTGACCCTTCTCCGTTCTAACTGAGGGAGTCACCTCCCTTCCCAAGTCCTGGGACCTACGTGGACCTGGAAGGCCTTACAAAAATGAAAAATAACAAAACTGTCATGTTGGACCCTGGGCGGCATGGAAGCTCCCCACCGCGTCTGGATCTGTCTGTCCCCTTTCCTGTAAACAGTGACCCCCTGAGATAAAGAGTCCGGCGCACAGCAGTTTCCCAATCCGTGTCGCTCAGCGAACAGCATGGACATAAATGGCCTCATCCTTAAGAGTCGCCTGTAGTTAGAACTCCCACATTCAAACCAACAGAAGAGGAAGCAGGGCCGCCTGAGTGGGGCTACGGAGAATCAGGAGTGAGCTGTTCCCCGCCCTTCCCGGCTCGGGGACATTGCTTCATCGCCCTGGTGGAGCCCAGGCCAGGGAAGCGGCCGGGCCAGCTCAGCAGCTGCCTTATAAGGACATTAGCCGAGCCTGCCAGGTGTGTCACCCAGAGTCCAGCAGGAGGCCGTGACGGCCCCGGTGAGTCAAGGCCTGGGTGGGCGAAGCAGCCTGGGAAGGTCACATGGGTGGCAAGTGAGAGTTTTCTCACTTCCCTTCCCCCTTACATGTTTCCATATGTTTTAAATTATTATCTCTTTCACTTTGGCAATTGGGAAAATAGAGAAAAGGCTTTTTGAATTAAAAAGAAAAAAGATACTCATCAGCTGTTACTTCAGTGGTAAAGGAGAGGCTCCCTCTGCTTTTCTGGGAGGTGTGTGCGGTGGGAAGCAGACGATGAAATAAAGAAGACGTAGGTCTGGGGAGAGAGTCCCTTGAGAATTAACGCAGGGCAGCCCCTCCAAGACAAGACATGGCCCGCGGTGACAGAGAGCAGGCCTCACCCAGGGGCGGCCACAGGTTCTTCCCAGGTTCTTCCGGTCGCCCCCAACAAAGACAAGCCAGGGGTGGGCAGCCTTGGAGAAAATTGGGCCTGTCGAAATATAGTCACATGAAGTAAGGGGCAACAGGCCTGACTGGACGTGGCACAGAGTGATAGTTAAGAAACTGGGTTTTGATGACAAATGCTGGAGAGGCTGTGGAGAAAAGGGGACCCTCCTACACTAGTGGTGGGAATGCAGTTTGGTGCAGCCACTGTAGAAAACAGTATGGAGGTTCCTCAAAAGACTAGGACTAGACTTATCATATGACCCAGGAATCCCGCTCCAGGGCATATATCCAGAAGGAAATCTACTTCAAAAAGACACCTGCACCCCAATGTTCATAGCAGCACTATTTACAATAGCCAAGACAAGGAAACAGCCTAAATGTCCATCAACAGATGACTGGATAAAGAAGATGTGGTATATTTATACAATGGAATACTACTCAGCCATAAAAATGACAATATAATGCCATTTGCAGTAACATGGATGTCCCTGGAGAATGTCATTCTAAGTGAAGTAAGCCAGAAAGAGAAAGAAAAACACCATATGAGATTGTTCATCTGTGGAATCTAAAAAAAGAAAAAGAAAAAAGAAAAGAAAGAAAGAAAAGAAAACACAAATGAACATAAATACAAAACAGAAACAGATTCATAGACAAAGAATACAAACTTGTGGTTGCCAGGGGGGAGGGGGGTGGGAAGGGACAGACAGGGAGTTTGAAATCTGTAGATACTGACAGGCATATATAGACTAGATAAACAAGATTATACTGCATAGCATGAGGAAACGTATAAAAGATCTTGTGGTCGCTTATGGTGATAAGGCGACAATAAATATACGTATGTGCACGTATAACTGAAAAATTGTGCTCTACACAGGAAATTGACACAACATTGTAAACAGACTATAACTCAATAAAATAAAATTTAAAAAAAGAGAGACTGGGTTTTGAAATCATACAGATCTGGGTTTGAATCCTGGCTTTGCCGTTTCAGCTGGGTGAACTGGAGCAAATTAATTAACCTTTCGAAGTCTCGACGGCACCTTATGTGAAGTATTTGCTCATTTAACAAATAGCTACAAAGCAGCGCTCCAGTGCTTTACATTCACTCATCAAGTCTTCACAGCCAGCCTGTGAAGGAGACTCTACTCTCATCCCCACTTTACAGATGAGGAAAGTCACCTGCCCAAGGCCACACAGCCGGTCTCGGCAGAACCGAAATTGGACTCCAGATGGTCAGGCTCCAGCGCCTGCACCCTTCGCCTGCTGAGCTCTGCGCCACCGAGAGGTTATAACTCACCCGCTTCCCAGGCGTGGTTCCGGGGGGCAGAGAGCAGGGCGTGTCAGCGCTCGCACCACGGCCTCGTACACGGTAAGTGCCCAGTGACCATGAACATTATTGCCCCCTCTTTGTCTACCTAAGGGCTGGGAGGTGGCCCCGAGCAGACTCTGAGAGGACGACTCCAGGGCCAGTGACCTTGTAAGACAGGCCCTGGAAGAAAGTGGGCGGGAGTGAGGGAAGCAGACGAGGGAAAGGGCAGGGGGCAAGGCTGTGAGATTTCGGGCGAAGTCACAAGGGAAAGACTTGGCGGTTTGTCCCCATTGAGGCAGGGACCTGGACTCTGTGCTCGCCAGCTCTGTCGGCCCCTGGCTAAGGGAGACCCTGAGGTGATGGACACCCCCAGGCACTTCTGGGCCCTGCAGGGCAGTGCAGTCACCAGACAGCCGTCTTCCAAAGAGGGTGGCCGGTGGGGCCATGAGAAGCAAAGCGCCAGAAGGCAGCGCCGCACTGGTCCCTAGGCTGGCCAGATACTAGTCCTCTCCTTCCTCCACCGTTCTTCTAGATTCCCACCCCGCTACAAGCACTTCTGCTGGCCTAGGTGGCTTGCTTGCTGAAATGACACAGACTTTTATCCCTTTGGTTACCATGCTCCTAGCAGGTTATAGTTGTTATAATTGCCCATCTACAGGGACAGCTGGGCACCAAATATGCCCCCCAGGAAGTCCCCTCATTTCCAAACCTGTTCCTCCCCGTCCCCAGGATGCAGCGGCAATCCTGCCGCCTCATGGTGATCAGGATCACTTGCTCTGCCAGGCTGAGTGCACAGTTGTCCCCGTTTCTGCCACTGCGGTGACTCCGGTCACAGGCCCCTCGTGCTGGCACTGGGAAGGCTGACGCGGGCTGTCTTCCACCCACAGGTCAGGTCACCCTGTCCACCATCAGAGTCCTGGTGGGCACTCACATCTGATGCAACATCCCTGCACGGCGGCCCCCACCATGCTCTCCTCCCGTGTCACCTCCTCCCTAATCTTCCGATCTTGCTTCATCCAAACCCCTGACCCAGCGGCCAAACCACTTGCCACAGCTCAGGTCTCACAGCGCAGCCTCAGCTAAAGCCATTTCTCTCTCTCCACGACCTAGTTGAGCAGTTCGCTGCCTGAAGCTCTGCCCCGGGAGGATGATCTCCTGCCCTCCTGCTCTCCTCACAGCCCCCCGTGAGCAGCAAGGTAACGCAGCACAGTCCGTTCACACCGACAGACCCAGTCAACCCCTCCGTGAGCCAGGCCTGGACTTTCTTTTCCTCCTCTGCCAACTGGTCATGGGAACTCCCTGGCCACTGGTGTCAGCTTAGAGAGAGGCGTCAACACAAGTGATCTGTGAGTAGGTGACCACGTTCAGCTCGGTCAGTTAGCGTACTCATGCCCTCTGGGCCTGCCCAGGCCCGGTCCTGGCTGTGCCATGACCACTGTGAGATGAACTATGCTGGGCCACCCCAGCCTCACGACTTGGTGGGAATGACAACACCCCCATGACAGGAAGCTCTGCATGCATCTGTATCTGATGACTTCCGGCAAGATGTTCAGCAGCCTGCCCAGAGCTGCTGTTCAAAAGGTGCATAATTTCCTGCAACAGATAGCACATCCTTGCTTGCTCCAGAACCAGAACCAGCTCTCCACTGCAAGTCCCCTAGTGGAACTTGTCAGAGACACCACAGGGCGCTCCCATTTACCACAGGTACCTCCAGCACCGGGGGATTTTGCAGTTCACGTGGCCCAAGTGGCAGGTCCACTTGTACTGCAGCCTGGACCTCTTGCTCTGGGACAAAGTCAAAATTGCCAGCCATGTGATGGCGCAGTTTCCCCAAGTGCAACATACGTTGCCTCCAGGACCTGAAAAGACTTCCCAAGAGCTGTGCTTCTTTCTTGGTAGTAAGAACTACAGATGCATTAACTGGGCCTTTGCCTTGGAGAGGACGTTCAGCATAGCCCAGAATGCTGGAGCTCCAAAACGTCACCAGTGTGGCTGGAGCCTGGAATCTCTGTAGGGTTCATCTTCAACCCTCTGGAACACAAGTATCCTAGCAGGGCATCCAGAGCTTTTGCCACTTCCAGCTTAGCAGATCCGATCAACATAAAGATACCAATGCAGTGGTGCTTACGGTTTCCTAAGATGGGAAAAGGATGAAGTTCCAGGAGCCACAGCGACATGAGCATGCCGTCAATGCAAGGAAAAGTGTCAACTTGTAATAGTTAATGGATTAACTCTTCTACCTTTTGTGATTAGGTAGAAAAGCAATTAGTGATTAAGGAATGGACAAGAGGTCTCTAAGAATAAGTCAGGCCAAGAGCACATGGGGAGGGCACAAGAGAAACTGGAGATCAGTTGATTTTGTCTTAGTAATGAGTACAAAAGAATAATTGAAAGGAGTGTAGGTGGAAGAGATAAAATGAATGGATAAGATGTTTATTATTTGCAGACTTCATTTACCCACACAATTCTTATCCTCCAATGGTTAGAAATTAAATGGAATTTGTTCCCCTTTGCTGGTGCAGGAATGGACCATGAAAATGTTATCTAGTGTCTCTTGGGAGTTAGTGAAAGCTGGGGTCAAATATGCAGGACAAATTCCATGTGATGCGAGGCTCTGCCACCAAGCCAAGATGCCTCAGGTGAAAAGTTATCCCATACGGGCACCATGTTCTCCAAATGCCAGCAGGGGTAAATCTCTCATATTGCTCTTTGAATCAACAAGAAAAAAAAAAAAAACCTTCCCCCAAATTCACAATATCTATTGTTTTTGCTGTTACAAGAATAATAACACCACACTGCTCATTGTAAAATCTTCAAAATATGAAATAGAATGTGAAAGTTACTGAAAAGTCTAACCTGATCCAGTGATAATTGCTGTTAATGGTTTGGTAATACTCTTTTACTATTTTCTTGTTGAATAAAAGAATGAAAGGAAGGATGGATGGGCGTTTTCCCTGTAGAAGCACAGAGATCTAGAGATTTGCTCCTCTTCTCACAATTGCATAATATTCCATTGCATGGCTGCACCATGATTTATTTAACCAAACCACTATGACAAAAGCTTGACTTATTTGCCTTTAAACTATTATTAGTGTTGCAATTAATATTCTTTCACATAAGCTCAGCACCCTTATCCGATTATTCTCACAGGACAAATCCCTTGGATTGTTGGGTCAAAGATCATGTAAATTCTAAATTCTGAATTATTATTGCTTAATTGCCCTCGAGGAGGGTGCTATAAATTTACACTCCCACTAACAGTACAAGAGAGTCCCTGTTTTTCCACCTCGTGGAATAGTAGCCTTCGTTGTTGACACGGAGATCAAGCAACTGCCATGTGTTTCATGGCCATTGGTGCTGTTTCTTTTCTAAATTCTTTTGTAAATTGTCTGTCTACCTCTTTGGTCAACTTTTCTCTTCGGGTATTTTGTCTTTTTATTATTGATTTGTAAGTGCCGGTTACTTATTAAGGACATAAACCTTTGTAATATAGGGAGGTATTTTAGAAAACCATTTGAATGAAATAAATGTTCCTGGCTAATGAGAGAAAAGACACAATATTGTGATTTAATAATTGGATATTTATGTACAGAGGTCCTCAGCCCTATGCACAGAAGACATGGGCTGCACAGAAGACAGATGCATCTTCCCCGAGCTCAGGCTGCGGACTGTTTAACATAAGAGAAAACCAGGTTATAAATAACTAGATGCCACATCGTGTGAAATGTCATACAAGTTACAGACTCTGAGACACCACAGTAGTGACGATGTGAAATGTCATACAAGTTACAGACAGACTCTGAGACACCACAGTAGTGAGTCCAAACAAACCTAAGACTCATTCTTCAGCTCACTCGGAGGAACCCAAGCTCGACATTTGAAAATCCTGTCTCCAGTGTTTCCATTCCCTGGTGTCATGGCTCCAACCTGGTCAAACTGGGTTTCTCACAACTAGTTCCTTATAGTTGAAGAAAGCAGCCCCAGCCAGTGCGCCGTCTCTGTCACCAGGTTCACTCAGTGACTTCTGCACAACCCCAACCAGCCCTCTATTTCTGGGCCTCTGCTTTCTCACCATACATCCTCTTCAGCCCTCGCATAGGCCCGCGGAGAAAAATGTTTCAACACAAGGAAGTGCATTATGTGGAGAAAAAACAAACACACCCTCTTAAGTGCTCATGCTGCCGCTGCAATGAGGCACGGCCACCAGCTGCGCCGCGCTCCCGCTGGGGGCGGGGCGGCTCGGGCCCCCGGGAGCCAGATGGCGATGACTTGTCCGCCAGACAAGTGTGTCTGACCCTGGCCTAACGGGGAAGTAATTCTCAGCCACTCCTAAGGAGGATTTGCTCCTCCTTCCAGATGATCCATTTTTCCACTAAGCGAGACTTGGTCAGCTGCCTTCCCAGAGCCCTTATTTACATTCTGGTCTGAATCACGCTTTGGGAAATTAATTATTCACTGTTCTGTATTATCAGCGTGTCCCTGAATATACTATAATTTCCCTGAGGAGGCCGAAGGCCACGGTATGATTTCTCCTGGAGCCCCCGGGTGCCCAGAGGCCTCGGTGAAGGGCAGTGAATCAGGGAATGGGAAGCCCGGGGGCCCACAGGCCTGCCCCTCACAAGCAGGGAAACTGAAACCCACAGAGGGTCAGCAGTGTGTCCACACAGCCATGGAGCAGAACCAGGACTACTGAACAAGGAGGGAGCGAGACCCCTGCACATATCAGCCATGTGAGCTCGAGTGAGTGCCCTGCCTCCGCCCCCTCTTCTATAAACAGAAATTGCAGGAGAAGCACCCCTGAGTGTGAGGCCCGAGCGGGCAGACCCAGGGAGAGCAAAAACATACATCAATTCAATGAAGTATTTGGTCCTTCTAAGTATTTAGTGCCCGTTTGCTGAATCACTTGCCATTTTCCATTTAACTCTACCCACAGTGCAGCTGGGAGCTGGGGCTCCCTGTTCCCCAAGCACAGGGCGGTTCCTCCCAGAGACAGAGGCCCACGAGGCTCCGAGCACCGTCCAGGCTGCGCTGGAACGGAAACACCTATTGTGCGGGCAGTGACCTGCAGTCGGGAACGGAGGTGTGGCGCCACACACCCAGAGGCCAAGTGGAGACAGGGCCCCTGCCATGGACCCACGCTGGGTGCCAGGTGCTGGGAGGGGACAGATGGTTGCCTCAGTCCCCAGAGCCCCTCCCACTCCTGGGACCCAGGCTGTGTTCTCTCTGTTACACCCCCCTGCTGAGTGTAAATCCCCATTATCTGCTTATGCCACCTCCAAGTATCCTTGTCCTCATGGCCCTGCCCAAAACGACAGGCTTCTCCTATTTCCAGAGCTTCAGCCACTGGCACACTCTTTTCCTTTTCCACCATCATTGCTGCTTTCAACACGTAGGCCTTGTAGCTATCTGGTTGTTGGCTGGTTATATGGTACGATTCCATTCACACAGAGTTCAAAAGCTAGCAAGCTAGACCGTGCTTGCTGCGGGGTGTGTATTCAGGTGACATACTGCGAAGGGCAGCTGCAGAACCTAAGGCACGGTTCTAGACACGTCATACGGACGGACACACGTTTCATCTTTAAACAGCTCATCAGCTTCATTCACTCACGATCCTCACGTCACAGATGAGAAAGTGAGCCCAGAGAGAGAAAGAACTCTGCCCGAGGACACACAGCCAGCGAGCAGAGGGACCTGGAGACGAAAAAGAACATCTTCTGCCTCCAGAGTCCACGTTCTTATTGCTGCACTAGGCTGCCTTGTAAAACAAAAACAAAAACAGAAACCAGGGAAATGGCTGTTCCAGAAGTCAGCGCAGTGACTAACTTGGATGGAGGCAAGGGACAGAAGTCAGAAAGGGATGAGGGGGAGATGCTGGGGTGCGGCGTGGTCCCCCCACCACCGGGCCGAGGTGGTGGTTGCAGGAGTGAGTGCACTTTATAATGATCCTTGAGCTGCACGTGTCTCTCATGCAGCCTGCGCTGTGGAGGGCTGCACGGAGGGGCGCACGGACCTTACGGTTGTGGCTTCTGTTCTACCTGGGTGGGCAGCAAGAGGCTGCACTTCAGGGTCTGACCTCGCGGCCTGCCGTCCCACAATGCAGTGGGGCCCCCAGCTTTGTGCTCAGACACTGTGGCACCACAGAGCCTTCTGAGGGAAACACTTTATGGACATCGAAGGAGCCGGAGTGCCTGAGGGGTTCATGTCACTGAAATAACTACTGTCCCCAGCTCCCGAATCCCCAGAGCCTGGCCTTGAGGGGAGGGGCAGGGGCTTCTTCCAAATGTCCCCAAGAAGTCTTCCAGCACAGTCCACCAGGAAGACCAGAGCAAGGCACAGCCCAGGGTGGCCAGGGTCAGAGCCGGGCTGGGTCGGACGGAAAGAGCAGCGTCGTCTTGCCGGACTGTGACCTCCCAGTGCTTTGACCCTCATCTGCACACCACCTGGCTGGTGACAAAGAGCCGTGTCCACTGCCACGCAGAGCGAGGCTCCAGCTGTTTCGTGGGATTTTCAAGCAGTGAGGCATAGGACTTGGGAAGCCAACCCTCATCCCATCTGAAGTTGGTGGGCCCTGCCCAGTTATAACATTCTTCTCAGAGCCCCTCGCTCCTCGCAGGGGGGCCCCACGGCGCCACTCCTGGGAGGAATGACTCGTGCTCAGGGAGAGTCTGTGTCTGCAGTTCTTCAGGATTCTGGCACTGGTATGCTGATGACGATGACAACACCAGAATTCCCCTTCCACTCCCTAACCAGACTTTATAGTCCAGCTTGCTTCCCGGCTCCCCCTACCACGGGGTTCCATCCCTGTGAATTCAGCAAGGTCAGCAGAGTCCCCTCCCGCACCTCCTCCCCCGGGGCCAGCGCGCTCACTCCCAGCCCGGTGTCTCACGTAGCCCTTCTCCCGACTGCCTAACGCTCCTTCCCCTGCTGATGCTCACCAAAGGCTGACGCGTACTGAGGGTTTCCAATATGGCAGACACAATGGCAACATCTTCTATATATCCTCTCATCCAATCCCCACTTAAACACAGCTCCTGGCACATGCAACAGGGTCCATAAATATCTTTTTTCTTTTCTTTTCTATTTATTTAGCTTTCAAGACAGTGAATTGGTTCTCTCTCTTTAGTTGCTGACCAGTATTTTTTAAAGTGTCATTATTAACTCATGAATTTAATTTTACATTAAAAACATAAATACATAAATATCTCTTGACTGGATGCATCCTCACAACGACGTTTGTGGGAGATACTGTTAATCTCTCCACCTCACAGATGAGGAAATTAAGGTTCAGAGCTGTTAAATAACGAGCCCAGGGTCAAAATGACTAGCGTCAGACCTGGGATTCCAAGGGCAGGTCTGTTTCCAGGCCTTATGCACTCGCCCTGTTGGTATCCTGCAGTTTATTCATTCATTTGACAAATACTAGTTCAATATCTACTACTGTGTGCCAGGGACCATTCCAGGTCCGGAGATGCAGCAGAGAATAAAACAAAGCTTCTGCCTTACAGAGCTTACGCTCTAATGAGAGACACAGACATGAAATAGGATAAATAAGTAACATTGATGGTATGGTTCATAGCGGGAAGAGCTGATGAAAAAATAAAGAAGGGAAGGAGAGAGTGGGCTGTCATTTTAGATGGGGTGAGCAGGGAGGCTACATGGAGAAGGGGTAGTTGAGTAAAGACCCAAAGAAGGTGAGGGAGACAGCTTATCAGAAATCCAAGGGAAGAGGACCAAGTGCAAAGGCCCTGAGGCAAGGAGGGCTTCTGGTGAGTTCTAGGAACATCGAGGAGCCCAGCGTGTGTGGTTAAAGCAGAGTCGATGAGGGAGAGGGCACTGGGCGCTCAAGCAGCAGAGCCAGGTCACGCAGGGCCTTCGGCCACTGCACAGAGCGGCACAACTCTGCGTGCTGTGGAATTCACTGGCAGGCTGGGAGGGGAAGCATGTCGTGTTCCGATATGCCTTTAACAAGACTACTCTGCCTGTTGATTGAGACCTGAGAAAAAGCAAGGCAAATGCATCCGCAAAGAGACCAGCTTGGAGGCTGCAGCAACAATTCTAAAAGGGTATTACGGCGGCGGGACTAAGCAGTGGCAGTAGAGGTGGCAGGAGACGGTTGATTTGGGGTAAATCTGTTAGACGGTGCTGACAGATTCCAGACCCCTGTACCACTTGCCTGCTGGACACCTGCGAGTTCCCTGGCACCTCAGACTCATCGTGTCTGAAACGGAACTCATCATCTTCTCCCAAGAAATCTTCATGCCCTTGCATTTTTATTTCTGTTAATACCACTGCCATTTAGACAATGGACATCCCCTTCGATTCCTTCCTCTGTCCGCCTCCCACATACAGTGGCCCACCCTGTCCCATCCAGGCTGCTCTCCTCCTCTGCATCCCTACTTCCTCTGCCTCATTCAGCACCACATCTGTCTGGCCTGGACCCTCTCCAGCTTCCCTCCTCCAGCTTGGCCTCAACAAACTCTACAGGGCACCAGATGCATCTTTATGGGAAGCAGACCGCATCTGTTTAAAACTCTTCTAAGACTCTCTGTTGCCTTTGAATAAAGTTCAAATTCTCTGGCCCAAAGATGTCTAAAAGAAATACAATGCGAATCACTTATGTAGGCTGGCCTTTTCTGGTAGCCATATTTTTAAAAGTAAAAAGAAATAGATGGAATGAATTATAAGTATGTGATTAATTCAACATATCCAAAATATTATCATTTTCACATGTAATCAACACAAAAATATTAATGAGATACTTTATATTTCTTTAACTAAGTCTTCAAAACCTACTATATAGTTTATACTTACAGCACATCTCAGTTTGGACCAGCCACATTTCAAATTTGGGTACCAAACTGGACAGTGAAGCTCCAGCCTTCCAGCCAAAGTCCCCTCCCACAGTCTTTTCTACCTTCTCTCCTGTCTCATCCCTGTTCCCATTCCAATTTCCCTTGCCACTCATTCCTTGTGCTGTAGCAAATCTTATCAACCTAGAGGACACCAAACACACCATGCTGTTTCCTGACTCCCTGCCCTTGTACATAAACTCGGTTGTGCACAGCAGCAGGCTGGTACCTGTTCTCAAGAGCCAGTTTTGCACATCTCTTCCCCATGTCCCATCCAGTGATGCCACATTGGCGGCTTGACATTGGCCATGGTGGGAGTATTTGCACCACAGCAACTGGCAAACACCGTGCATCAGGCTTCTGGGGAGGATGGGGACTATTTGCTAAACATGTCACTGACCATGGTACTCACCCCTCCATAAACCTCTTCCCCCGCCCCTAGTTCACCTGATAAGCTTTTCATCCAGTTAGTTGTCTGTGCAGGTTTGTGCTTCTAGTAGTCTAAATTTAGGAAAACAGAGCCTAGTGTTCTGTACCCAATTCTTGGCACATGAGTTCTTCTCTCCTTCTGTTTTTTATTTCACTGAACACCCTACCATAAGTATCACTGTATATAAAAGACCATAAAGAGAAGAAGTTTAAAGTATAAGTTTAAAAGTGAAACCCATCTGGTTATGAATCCTGCCTCTTCTACTTACTAGTGATGGAGTCTCAGGCAAGGAACTTAATTATAATGAGCGCTGGTTCCCATACCTGAAAAGAGGTTTAGAAACACATCACCACAAGACTATTGTGATGATTAAATTATACAAATTGTTTAGTCCGTTAGCTGGCACATACCAGACGCTCAAAAATGTTTAGATATTATTAAGTCCTTCAGTATTTATCATTAGTATAAAGTAGTTGCTCAAAACCCTTTTTGTTAAGATAAATGTTGAATGGAATTTCAGAAATTCCCCAGGTCCAACTCAGAGAGTGTGTGAGTCAGAGTTCCAGCTGGAGACAGATGGCACACACACTCAAAGGCTGACTAAGGAGGCTTCATTAAGGGACTCTTTACAAAGAGCTGAGCTAGGTCAAGGGAAGTCCAGGGTTGGCAACAGTCTGTCACCACTTCCAGGAGTGAAGGTGTGGTGGGGAGCACTTCTCTGAACCCAGTGAGAACCGTAGCTGTAGGAAAGGTCCTACAATGGGAGCTGCAGCCTTCCGTGAAGGAACTCAGCAGGTGTCAGGCCATCAGCGAGGGGGTTGGAGAGACACCCCACGTCACTTTCCTCCAGCTTATCTGGAGGACCTCCTACCAGTGCTTGCCAGCCGAACCCAAGTCAAGCCCAGGGCGAGGAGCCCTCGCACAGCCCCTGAAGGCCAGCCTCCCGGGCAATGAGCTGATAGAGAAAGTGGGAGATGCGCAGAGGGCCCAAAAGGAGACACAAGAGCAGAGTCTTCAAGTGGGATTGAGCCCCTTCAGTCTACAGGTGTTCAGTCTTGCTTACATACCAGAGATAACAATCACTGAGACGGAGGGATAGACTCAGATAACAAGCATGGGCCAAGTTTTTACAGAATGAACAAGTAAATGAATGTGCCAAACACCTTCGTGTACAAGATATCGGGGGTCTTATTCTTCATATGTGAAAACTGAGAGCCCAATATTGTTTGCAACGTCAGCAGTGGGCAAGGCCTCAACCTCGGGCCTTCGGGCTTTTGCAGTCCAGTGCAGCCCACTGCTTCCCACCCAAGTGCCCCCCTTCGTCAACCACCTTGCTTTACCTTTGTGATCCCCCTGCCCACCTTCAGCTTTGGGCAAAGCTGATCATAAGCCTGGACCACAGGGGCTGCTACGACCAAGAGCTCCTCTCCCACAGCTAATTACCCTCATGTAATTGCTATCTATCTAATGTTGGCCTTGACCCAGGATCTTCCCCTTCTGATCTTAAGATCTGCAGCCACTTTGGGAGAGATTTGGAGTGTATCCCAGAGGTTTATCTTTGAGTAAACTATTGTTGAGATATTAGAAACCCCAGCTGCCGCAGAGCCACCACCTGCTAGTAGCTGGCTCCATGACACAGTGGTCTGGCAGCTTCTGGGGCATCCCTGATCTGGGAAGAAGCCTGTCTAGTTTCAGACTGCCCCCAGGGAACCCACATCAAGCTCTAACCTGGCTCCAAACTGAGTTTCCCCTGAGTTTCTCCCTCCAACCCACCCCCATGGACTCCAGGACATCCTTGGCCTGAGAGCCCCAGGAATGGTGAGGACAGTGCCTTGTTTGGGCTGCCCTCCACCCCGACCCCCACGATGCAGTGCCTCACTGTCCATGCCATCTCCCTGCCCACAGCCAGCATTACCAGTTCTGGTACCTCACTGCCTCTGCTCGCCCCGGTTCCATTCTCTCTGCCAGAGGCAGCTATGGGGCTGGCAAAGCTCTGAGTGAAAGGCATGATTTTGTCTTTTTGCAGCTCCTTCTTGTCCACTTCTAACTTTTACAAAACCCAAACCCTTGTGTGTTGGCCTTGGGACAGTGTCACATTATAGGAGCACAGGACAAAAGCCAAAATATAATTTAAAGGAATTCCATTCTTTGTTCATGTCTCATACAAATCATTACAGAAGCCAGACATAGATAGGAACCTGCAAACATTTACTAAATTTTCTTTTCTGTCTCCTTTGCTCAGAGTGGCTCCGAGCGGCTTTCCTCATATCTCTGAAGAAAACCCCTCAGGCCCTGCCTTTCCTCCTCCACTCCCATTCTCCTCCTCCCTGAAGACTGGACTATGCAGCTTAACTTAGCTTCTCTCCCAGCAACAAGGATCCTTCCTCTTTGGAAGAAGGGAGAAGTCAGGGTCTGTGCAACTAAAGAACTCTCTTTAGATGCTGGGGGAGAGGGAGTAGTGAGTTCTGACACAGAATCAGCACTGGTCTATCACTCCGTTTTCAGAATAGGCAGAGCCTCTTGATTTTCTTGTCAGTCACTAATCACTAGAAACACGTTTCTTATTGATCTTTATGATGTTTAAAGTGTCACGTCAACCGTCACCATTGCGGCTTGGCAATGGAGCCGGCTAGCTGGTGAAAAGCAACAGCTCTGTGCTTGAGACTGGCTCAGGGTCAGGGCTCTGATGCATTCTAGTTGGTTAGGTTTTTCTAGGAGAGGCAGGGGAGGCTGCAGCCGCATCATAGATCTGCCTTGTGTGCAAGAGCCCGTTCACCCATTCATTCATTCGCTCATTCAGCCAACCAAGATTTTTCTGTGCAGCTGTATTAGTCCAGCTGTCTGCTAGATACAGAAGAAACAGAGTTCAATAAGTTGACTCATGCTTCACCTTCAAGGAGTGCACCTCCATTTGAGGAGATAATCGTGTGATCTCATCAGTCATAACACAATTTGGTGGTGTTACAGCAGACACAGAAGCAGGGGACCATGGGGCCACTGGGACAGAATAACTAATTCTGACATGAGATAGGTTTGGATCAGTCTAAGAAGGCTTCCCAGAGGAGATATTTGAGTTGGATCAAAAAAGAAAAATAGTGGTATACACACACACACACACATACATACACGATGGAATACTACTCAGCCATAAAAAAGAATGAATTAATGCCATTTACAGCAATATCGATGGTCCTAGAGAGTACCACACTAAGCGAAGTAAGTCAGACAAAGACAAATATCACATATCACTTACATGTGGTATCCTAAAAACTGAGACAAAACAGATGTACAAAACAAAGACAGACTCAGACACAGAAAACAAATTTATGGTTACCAAAGGGAAAGGTGGTGGGTTAGGGATAAATTAGGAGTTTGGGATTAGCAGATACAAACTACTGTATGTAAAATAGATAAACAGCAAGGCCCTACAATATAGCACAGAGAACTATATTCAATATCGTAATAACCTATAATAAAAATATGAAAATTTTATATGTATATATATATATACACATACATATGACTGAATCACTATGCTGTACACCAGAAACTAACACAACACTACAAATCAACTATACTTCAGTTTAAAAAAAGAAAAAGAGAAGTAGAAGTGTTTCCAAGAAGAGTGGAGTGCAGGCACTTCAGGAGGAAGACACAGAATGGGCAGCACCATGAAAGGGGATGCTGTGTTTGGGGAAGGAGAAAAAGCTTAGAATAGCTGGACGGCATGTGACCCAGAGGAGTGGGAGGAGATACTGGGAAGTAGATGGGGGCAAGAACGTGAAAGATCTTGGAAATTTTTTAAAATATATTGGAAGAAAATAGAAAAAGTTAAAAATTACCTGTACTCCCCATTCTTTATTAAATGTTATAGAAAGTACTTCACAAAGGAGATTTCCTCTTTGCCCACCCAAAATCACCCCACCAAGGAAAGTGCTGCTAACCCTTTAGGAAATGTCCTTTCTTTTTCCTAAATTTATACAGGTATTTCTAGGTAGACATATTTAAATCACATTTTAAAAGGTCCTATACCTCCTGACCTATCCATCCCCCCCAATAACATAGGAGATGTTTTTACACGTCAATTTATACAGCACGATTCTGTTATTTTTAACAGGTAATGAGGAACTAGTAAAGGACTCAAGGTTTGGGGGCAAGTGGATCAGATGTATTTTATGTGGAGCCTGGATGAGACAGAAGAAGCCAAGAAGCCCACGCAGGGAGGGCAAAGATAAGAACTCCACTGAAAAGGCCACAGAGGTGAGACTTAAGAGAGATTTCTGAGGTAAAGTACGCAGGTTGCAACAACCAGTGATGGATGGTGAAGGTTCGTTTTGTTGTACATAACAGAAGGTCCTTAAATAGCTTCAGAAGAAACATTTTAAAAGGAGGATTCAAAGGCAGGAGCTGCAGTCAGGCCTGAGGAGGCTTGGATTTCAGAAACGGAAAGCGCTCACGGGTGAAGACCACCGTCCAGTTTTTCCAGAGCCTGGGTCTCTCATTCCAGCTTCTCCCTAAAGGTGCACCTGGTTCTTCTGTGTGTCTGCAACTCTGCGCACTTGGGCCACTCCTAGCTGCTCCAGGGGGCGCCACAGAGCAGGCTCTACCACAGACAGATCAGGAGTGTGTGTGAGTGTGTGTGTGTGTGTGTGTGTGTGTGTGTGTGTGTGTGTGTATGCGCGCGCGCGCGCTGTGTTTTCAAAGTTCCCTGGACAATTTCAATGCAGAGCAAAGGTGAATGAAGAACTTGTGGGACACGTTCTGTGTCTCCAAGCCCACTTCCAAATTCCCAGGAGAGGCTGTGATTGGCCCAGCCAGGTCAGGTGTTCGCTGTGGTCCAATCAGCTGCGGCCGTGGCAGAGGCTGCGCAGAGTAACATGGTAACAGCCTCCGCGGCGAGGGAGCCGAAGGGAACCCGGCACTGGCTTGACACAACATCTAGATTTTGTAGTTCTGCGCCGCACAGGCGAATGAGATCTCGCGTTACCCTGGGGGACCAGGCCCTGGCCTGAGTGGACAGAGCACTTTGTGTCACTGGCACAGGGCCCAAAATGCCGTCTCCGCCTGAGAGGACAGAGGGAATGACTTAGTCGCTCGGCCTCCTTGCGGGGGGCCAGGCCTGCTGGGCCGCCGCCTCCCGCGGGAGCCCGCGCCGCCTGGACGGCCCGGCCCCCGGAGCATCTCAGCAAGTCCCAGGGCGCACAGCGCGTCCCCTGGGGAGCGGGAGTGGAAGCCAGCCGCAGTGAAACGATTGCATTGGAAGCAACTTCTTGTTTGTCCTCAGATTGAGTAACTGCGAGTGAATTGTGGCTTCAGACTTCCATCAAGGTTAGGGGAGCAAGCGAGACAGAGAAGCGCTGACCCGTGGAGTCCGCGCCAGCCCGCTTGCGTGTCTTCCCGCACATGGAGCTGCCGTCGCTAGGGCACTCCACCCCCTCACCTAAGACGCCTCCGGAGATGGAGAATTCCTCGCCCCCGGCTTCCAGCGGAGGAGGGGGAACTTGGCGAAGTGAGGGGGCTTAGCTCAGCCACAAGCGATTTCTGTGTCCTGCTCCTCCTACTCGAAGTCGCATTTCCCCGGGGGCGCGGGGCCTAAAGCAATTACAGACCTCAAGAACAGCCCCGGGGTGGGTCTGAAGCCAGTAGCCTCTGTGCTTTTATGTTCTATGAGGTCTTACCCTCCCTTATAATATCCTGCCCTTGACCACTCTTTCAACAATATTCCTGTGCTTCTGCCCACCCCGTAATTTATGGATGCGTTTTGAAGTTTTTCTCCGGTTTCGTTTTTACATCTCTGAAAGGTTATATTGTTAGGACTTGAAACTCAGACGGCCTAAAGACAAGCCCCAGAGCTGCCAATTACTAGTCTTGTAACCTCAGGCAAATGACTTCAGCCAGTTCCTCCCTCGTCCCCCAACCCCCCCCCTCCCCCCGGCTGTGTTTATACTGCTGTTATTATAGGTATTAAGTATCATGTCTCTGCTCCCTAGAAGATTTTGAACTTCTCAGAACTAAGCTTTTATCGGCCTGGGTTACAACCGCAGTGTCTGACACCCAGCAGATGTCCAAAAAATGTTGAAATTTTACTTCTCAAAGTCTATAAAACTGGGATAATTATACCAAATTATAAATATTAAATAAGGCAATTCATGTGATTTATAAACTATAAAAAGTAATAATACATATGTCTAAAAGTTAGAACAATATCATTAAAATTTTGTATAGCTTCTTTAAAACATGGTTTATTCAATTATTCTTACTTCATATTTTTAAAGTTTAGGGCAGGGCACTTGTGGGAGAAGGCTGAGATTTCTCATATCCCGGGCTGGCATTACACATATGCTAAATGCTCGGTATCTGCTATATATCAATACTTCTACAGTGGCTTTTGGCAAGAGAGTTTGCTGCTCAACATTATCTTTACAAAGTGGTGTAACCTTAAAAGCAAGGTCATTTTGTGAAGATGAGTTGACATGTTAGAAGGCAGGAGAGTAAGCAGTTCATTAGGAAGTCATCTGAAGAGATTTGAAAAGGCTGCTTAATGTGTCCAACATGTCTCAGAATAATTTTCTTCGCATTGACAACCACCATCACCACCACCCCTCTGAGTTCCTACGTAGTTTCTCACGTACCGTATGTCATTTAAACCTCACAACACAATCCTGGTGAGGTTTTCCTGGAGGGTAACTATCTCCATCTCACAGATTAGGAAACTGAAACTTACAGATGTTGTGTGAACGTGACCAAGGGCACACAGTTGTTAAGTAGCAAACTTAGGATCCAATCCAAAGTCTAACAAAGTAAGATGCTGGACATCACTATGCAGAACAGGAATTTCTATGAAACTCTGGAGCAGAGTAGAGAGCTTCCTGTCTAATCCTATCAACTGTCACACTAAGAAGTCGGAAAAAACATCTCATAGAGTAGCGTGAAAAAATGAAGATGAGAAATCAGAAGGTCTGGATCTTAACCCATACGTTACAGCTTTCTAGTGGAATGATCACAGAGAACTAACTGCCTTACCATCGCTGAGCATCAGTTTTCTCATCAAAAACAGAGATTAAGAGCTGTTGTGAGTAATTATGTGTTAGCTGTTACGCTCTCAAAAAAAATGCAGTTTGACCATAAGCGTGTCCCAGGAGTCTCATCACCAAGAATCTGGCTTCCCTACCCCAGTCGAGCTGGACAGCCATTGCCAAGGCCGTCCAAAGGCAATGGTGTTCTCTCTCCCACAATATCAGTGATGGCACAGGGAGAGTGAGCATGTCAGGCCATGGGGACGGCCTCTCTGATAGGCTGACCACATTTGGAACACAGACAGAACTGCTTCTGAGTAACCACAAGGAGAGGACAAACAGACTCCAGGGCATGCCTCCAAGTGGCTGGCCAGCACCCATGGACTTTGGAACACTGTGGTTATCCTCAGACACTGTCAGGAGGGACAAGTCCCAGCTCCCAAGTTAGTCGCTTCCACAAAAGTAAACCAAGATGAGTCATGTGAGGATGGCGAAGCCTCCAGAGACAGCCTTCCATGTGAGGATCACTATAAAGAATTAAAACTGGAGACAGGAGGACGCTTAAGAACCTAGCTGGCTGATGCGTCCATCTTAGTGAGTCAATATGTGAGACGTGTGGCAGGATGTGCGCGTGTATGCACGATCACACTCGTGTGCGATGAAGGAAAACCTCTGTGTATCCTTCTGCCTCCTCCTAGTTTGCCAGCTGCCACCCAACACCATTCCTGTGGATTGGAAACTTATACAATATTATTATTTGAGGGAGAGCCTGGTTCTTTTTAATATTATAAAACTGCCCTTTCAAAACTTTGGACCAATTCAATTTTCACTCTTGCAAGCAGAGTATAAGAGGATCTGTTTCCTTCACAAATGCCAACATTTGGTAACAATATTATTATTTCCAGTTTTATTTTTAAAGTGATGCCAAGATGTGATGAAATTTACCTTCAAATAGTACATAACACTGTGAAAAATCTTCCCCTCCTCACCGGGTTCCACTCCCTCCAGTAACCAGCTTTAGCCCATCTTGATTTTAGTTCTTCCAGTGGTTGCCACAAAATACTAAATACTATGTGTACACCTCAATTTCCTGATGTATCAACTCTCTGTTTACTGACTCCTGTACACGAGGATTTGGCTGACTTATCCTCTGACTCTCCCTGTTGCATCTCACCTTCTCAACGTTAGAGTTGATTCATCACTATGTAAACGAGGAAGTGACCCCTCTACTCATTCCCCCTACACTCTCTCCACACGCCCCTCACCTCCTGTCTTCTGCCATCACTACTTTCCTTTTTATGTTTATTGGGTTTGCAATCATTATATTCTCAAACCAATTTCTTACTTAGTCTAAAACTTTATTCTAAAAATTGACAATCAATTGGCAGTTCTTACAGTTCTGTAAATGTATAAAAATTATTTACTGAAGAATCAAGCAAGGAGGAAAATAATCCTGAGCCGCTCGAGAGAACGGTCAAAAGTCAAAATCGATGACTCCTCTTTTCTTGCCCGAATCAGCTTCTCACAGCTGTGCCTCAATGTCGGTTGCTTCTTATTTGGATTAGGATTTTACCTCTGATTTTTGTTTTTTCTCGGGTTTCGATTTGCTTTTCTTTTTCTAACTAATTGACAACAGAAACACATATCCTCACTACCACGTCATTAAGATCACCCAGTTGCTTAGACATACCACTTTTGAATGGTCTAACAGTGTCCCATTGTCACCTGAGTATGTACCACAGCTTCTGCTGCGTTTTTTCATTTTACTTAAGACAACACTTACGTTATTTCTAATATTTTTGGATCCCATGACTTTTTTTTTTTTATATTTCCCTTTCATCTTATTACAGTGCACACACAGGTAATCCTTCAATGCTAGGATCTGAATGTTTCTGTTCCCTCAAATCCATATGTTGAAATCCTAATTCCCAATGTGATGGTATTAGGCGCTGGGGCCTTTAGGAGGTGCTTAGGTCATGAGGGTGGAGCCCTCATGAATGAGATTAGTGCCCTTGGAAAAGAGGCCCCGGAGAGCTTGCTTGCCCATTCTACCACGTGAGGAAGGTGGCAGTCTGCAACCTGGAAGAGGGCCTTCAGGAATACTCCGCCACGCTGGCGCCCTGGTCTTGGACCTCCAGCCTCCAGAACGGCGGAAGACAAACTTCTGTTGTTTGCAAGCTACCCAGTTTGTGGGATTTTGTTATAGCAGCCTGAACTAAGACAGCAGATTAAATGTTTAAGTCTTTGTTTTGTCTATAAACAAAATTAATTCTGAAAATTGAAAATCAATTGTCAGCGTTTGTCAATTATAATTGTGTAAATGCTATTGACTAAAGAATTAATTTCCAAAGCTCCAGCCATCCTTGCTTCTCCACTCACACTCACAAGTATATGCCAGTGGGTGGAGCATATGGACTCACACCACTCACTTCAGGCTACAAGGGCAGAGATCAGGCAGGTGAGGTGCTCCCCACACCCCCATGTGCCCCCTTCTCGGGGCCAAAACAAGGAAAACCTCACTCTGGAGGCCAACCCTCACTCAAAGAGCCTTAAGCCTCTCCAGGCAAACTGTTGAATTTCCCTAAAGAGCAGACTCATCTCGGAAGGCAGCCAGTACACAGTCAGCTGCTCTGCACCTGTTGCAAGGAGCTGGTGGGAGTGAGGTGGGTACCTGGCTCAGCTGCTCCACAGACCATCCCGCAAACAGTCAACCTGGTAGCCAGCTCACTTCCCATCCCTGCCTTCCCTCTCTGTCAACTCAGAGCTTGGCATGCCTTCCAGAGCCCCCAGGAAGGCGGTTCCCCTTCCTAGAACCGGCTCTCCTTCCATCACAACGTCCTGCCATACCTCAGACACTGCTTCCCTCTTTGTGGGTTATTTTGTGATTCAGTCTTATGTGCTTTCTATCTTCCAGAAAGTTATCAGAAACTCTGCTGATGTCCCCGCCCACTGCACTCCGCACCACTGTGGATTTAGTCCCTTTTGTACATCTTTACTCCATTTCAATAGGCCTCCAGGCAGGCAGGAAGGAAATATGTGGGGCCATTTCACTCTGAACTGGAAACCCAAAGTGGTACTGTTGAACATTCTGAACTTTGCCTTGGAAGCAAAAAAAAAAAGTTATATCTCATCTTTAACTTGTTTTTCTGTAACTGTTAGTGAGAATGAACATCTCTCATATTTGGTTGGCCATTTACACTTCTTCTGTAGGCAGCCTGCTTTACGATGAACTAGACATCATTTGAGTCCAGCAGAAGTTTTACTTCAGCTCCTCGCACGGACCACTTTAAGCTGCAGAGACGCGCCACTTGTGAGCTCTTACTCCTGTGAGCACTAACCCATCACGCTGTATGAATTATTAATCCACAACAGCAGAGCTGCCAGTTAAAAAAGCTTGGTGGGCTCCTTTGCCCAACTTTTCCTGCTGCTCCTTCTTCCTTCCTTCACTGAGAAATTAGGATGAAGAGGGAAGGCTGCACCTTTCCTCCTCAGTCTCTCCTTATGTCAGGCTCCATCCTGCCACCTCCTTGAATTGTGACCCCCCACGGGTTTCTCTGATCCCAGACTTGACCCACGTGAGACTTGTGGTTGGATCCACCTCTGTTGGCCTGTAGAAGTCTTTTGTTACATGGCGCCCTTGCCCCGCATCCCACTCCCCAGCAGGACATGAATGTGAGATGAAAGGCTCTGTGGGTGGCACCGTTCCTGCAGCTGGGGGGGGGGGTCACAGTGACAGATACCAATGTTCACTTTGTCAACAGTCCAGGGGCCCCTACCTTGGTTTGTATAAACTAAAGCCTCTCTAACTCCCTGCAGCTCAGAATCATGCTCATGAAACCTTGTATCAGCAATTTGAATACTCTTTGAACACAGCTTTTTGTTTGGGGAAATCCATCAAACCCTTTCTGAAAATTAATCCTTGGGAAAAAAAAAATCTCACAGTGATGCTGAGAAAACTTGAAGTCATGTATGTGCCTCCTAGGGTTTTATTTTAAGAAAGACAGGGAGTTTTAATACACTCCTGCAGCAAACTGGGACGATCTGGGGAATTCAGCGCTTATGTTTCCCCCAGAGCCTGGCGGGGTCACTGGGGACAGGAGTCTATTTACGGCAGAAAGTTTGTGCAGCAAAAGCTTGATAATGACTCTTCTCCCACTTACCACAGGGGTGCACACACTTCTCAATTTAGGAGGGAGAAAGAGGACCAGGAGGGAGCGGCCTTTAATGAAGGATGAGAGGTACCTTGGGAAGCCATAGTTTTATCTTAAACCATAGTATCACAGAAACAAATTCTACCTAAAAAGACTCAAAGAACGGGACTCAAACAGGAAAATCCCGATGAAACCGTGAGTCCCTGGAAGAGATCCCCTTTTGCAGCCTGCAAAGGCAAAGGACCTTGCACACAGTAGATATGTGTGTCGGTCTGCTGGGGCTGTCATAACAGAGCACACCGGCTGGGTGGCTTGAACAACAGACATTCATTTCTCCCAGTTCTGAAGGTCTGAAGTCCAAGATCAAGGTGCCGGCAGGGCTGGGTTTGGTGAGGGCTCTCTTCCTGGCCTGCAGAGCTTCCGGATGTGTCTTTGTACAGCCTTTCCTCCGTGTGTACGTGTGGAGAAAGAGAACTCTGGAGCCCCTTCCTCTTATAAGAATACCAGTCCCTGTGCTGTGCACCAGAAATTGGCACAACACTGTAAACTGACTGCACTTCAATAAAAATATATCAAAAATAATACCAGTCCCATCTGATTAAGGTCCCACCTTTACGACCTCATTTAACCTTCATCACTTCCTGTCTCCAAATACAGTCACACTGGGGGTTAGTCAGCACATGAACTAGGGGAGGACCACAATTTAATCCGTAAAAGTGTTGAATAAACACCTATGGTTAATTAATTAATGAACGCTCTGACTGCCTGTTTTTGCAGACATATGGGCTCCTGATCTGCCCCATGGAGGCTGTAGGGAGAAAGAAAGCCTCCTTGTTGGTCTTCCTCAAGGTGAATGCCATTGCCAATATGACAGTACTACCAAGGCCATCAAGGGCATAGTTTTTACAATGTCCCTATGAGGTGACAGGGACTTGCTCATCCATCAGTCAACAAACCTCCACATGTCCGAGACCAGCCACCTCCATCCACACCCTGCCCTCACACGGGGCCCTGGCGCCTTCCATCTCTGTCCCTCTGGCAGTCTCTCTCTCGCCGAGGGAGTGGCGAGAACCTGAGGCCTGTATTCACTGTCGGGGAAACGAGAGATCCCACTTCAGTTTCCAGCCTTAGTCGTGTGCTTTAATGCGGCTTCCCCAGACCTCTGCTCTGCGGGGTCGGGGGTGGGCAGGGAAGTAGAGCGAGGATTGTGCTCAGCCCACAAAAAATAGCACTTTGTTTCCTATTTGCTGCCATCCTCTCTCTCTCTCTCTGACACACACACACAAACACACACACACACACACACACACACACACACACACACACACACACACACCCCCAACAAAGTCATCGTTGACAAGGAGATTATGGACATTCCCAGGGCCTCTGCCAAAATGCCGTCAGAATCTCGTCTACACCTTTAATGGGGACTATGAGTTTATTGTTCCAAAAGTCTGCATGTTCCATCCAACAGCGCTACAAACACAAGGAAGCTCTGGTCTCAAGCTGTAGGTGTGCTCGCTCACTGCCCAGGGGCCTGACTGAATGACTGTGCTACATGACCAGACCCGAGCTGTCCAAGAACGATCTTCTCCGAGCACATGTGACACAGAGTGATTTCTCCAGATGCCATTTGCCTTCACCAGTAGTCCCAGGTCCCAGGCGTCGCATTCAGAGCCGTCCTGGTTCTCCTGACTCCCAAGGGCCTCGCCGCTGAACACCTTGTTTCACCATCCAGGGAGCCTACCTAGGACAGTCGTTTCCTCCCTGCATCTTCTGAGACTCTAAAGTGTCCCCAACACATTTACAGTCTGCAGAGCCTTTTCAGGTGTCACTATTTGTCACATGCACTCTGCAAGGTGACAGAGACTCAGTCATGCATTCATTCAACAGACACTGATGGAGGGCTCAGCGCCACACCAGGCACTGGGGAGACAGGTGGCTGAGGCACACAGCCCGCACGTGATGCACTCACAGGCCCAGAGGGAAACAGGCAGTGTACAGCACCCCTGCTCAGGATGACAGGCACCTTGAGGGGGGTGCCTCACGGCAGCTCATTCCGGCTCAGGTGGACCAGGAAGGCTTCCTGACGGAGAACGTGGATCTCAGTCCTGATGCGGGGTAGGGGCTGGGCAGGCAAAGAAGGGCCAAGGGAACGCCAGGCAAGGGAGCAGGACATTCAAGTCCAAAAGAGAAAGCCTGGCCCATCTGTGGCGCTCCGAGTGGTCGAGAGTGGTTGTGGCAGTGTACAGTGGGGGAGGGCAGGTGGGCAGGGAGCTCCGAGTGGCCGAGAGTGGTTGTGGCAGTGTACAGTGGGGGAGGGCAGGTGGGCAGGGAGATCCGAGTGGCCGAGAGTGGTTGTGGCAGTGTACAGTGGGGGAGGGAAGGCGGGCAGGGAATGACTCAAGAGAGGAACGCAGGGGCCAGGTCACAGGTGAGGCAGGTTGGATTCTCTGCCCTAAGGGAATAAACGGGTAATCACTTAGAGTGTTAAGCAAGAGAGGCACGTGATGAGATTTACAGTTTAGACAATGTAACTGGCGGGGGCCAGACTAAGTGTGGGACAGGAGGACACGACATGGTCTGGGACGCACAGACGCTGAGATTTCAGTTCAGAGCAGTGGCAGTGGGGGTAGGGAGTAGGGACGAATTCAAAAGATATTTAAGACTATACAGGACTTGTGACTGAATGATGTGGGAGGGGCAGGAGAGGCTGGGGCAAACATCCAGCTTCCCTGTGGGGCCTACAGGTGGACAGCATGGTCATCCAACTAAGTGTGCCTAAGAGGAGTGGGTTTGGAAAGAAGGGTGAGCAGGTCAGTTGGGAATGCTGAACTCTAGGGGCCTGTGGATCCCAGAGAGAGAGGGATGTTTGAGGAAGTTTGGATTCAGGGCTCAGGAACTTAGGGGAGGGGTCCGGCTTGGAGATTTGGATTTGGGAGACACTGACGTATGAGCAGTAGTTGCCATAGCAGGAGTATGTGAGGTCACCCGGCGGACACAGAAGCCTAGTGCCATTTGACAGATGAGGACACTGAGGCTGGCCCAAAAGCAGGTACATGGTATTGCTGGGCCTGGAGCCAAGTCTTCTGACTCCAAGCCCAGCACACTTCCTGCTATTCCAAAGCCTCTGAGGGTTGCCTGGAAACGAGCCCAGGCTGCAGCTGGGGCCAGTGGGCTTTACTTCTGCGGTTCTCCCGCTTTGTCAGTAGGAAGCTGCCCTTGAGCAGCAAATCCAGGTGGGAGAAGCTTTCGTGTGTTGCTCTTGGGAGACTGGGAGGGTAGTCTATGTACACATCTCAGAAATACCCTTGCATGAGATAAGGCAGAAAATGCACACATTTGCCATCATGTTTACACTCTTGTTTGATCCTTACAGCCTCTCTGCCTCCATCCCTAGACTCTGCCCCATCAGATCCTTTACTTCTCCTCCCTTCCCCATCAAAATCTGCCTGTCTTAGACCCCATTCTGTCTCCACTCTGGAATCTAAGTTCTCAGCTAGACTATGCGATCAAGCAATTCCTACTAAGATGGATACTCATTGTTTAATGAGAAATCTATCCCATGGTACTTATTCCTTTGAACCAGGATTCCTGGGAGACATGTAAGTACTATTGCTAAAGGCAGGAACTTCCAGCAACTTGGCAGATTACTGAGGAATGGATAGGAATATGAGCAGGAGAGGAAGCAGAGAGAAAGCTGGGAGCTAGATCACCATGGGTATATTTCATAGCACATCAAGGTGTTTGTTTAGACTTGAGTTCATTCAACGTAGCGAGGCAGGGGTCTGCTGGTCCACACGCCCCCTTTTTTTTTGAAGTATTTACAATGTTGTGTTAATTCCTGGTGTGCAGCATAGTGATTCAGTTATACATATATATATTTTATATATATATATTTCTTTTCATATCTTTTTCATTATAGCCCATTACAAGGTGTTGAATATAGTTCCCTGTGCTATGCTAACTACTATATAGAAAGTAGATAAACAACAAAGGCCTACTGTACAGCACAAGCCCCCTATTATTATAACAGTTGACATACTGTTTCACCATCTGGCAAAACAATAGATGTGCCCTTGATTGTGTAAACACACACACACACACACACACACACACACACACACACCCCAAAAGCATCTCTCGCCTTCTGGTCTGATGTACAATAGAAGCAGAAATAGGGTAGTTTTCAAATCAGGACCACGAGTTCCAAATCTTCTTTCTCAAGTGCTGTGAGTGCTCTCATTGGTAGACCCAGGGCTAGGCCAGTCTAGAAACCCACTCAGAACAGTGTTTACTAAGAGGTGAGTTGAGAAGAAGCCCTCTGGGTGAGGGATTTTTTTTGCTCTTGGCAAAATATAATTTGCTATTTTCAAGTTAATGAAAAGAGGAGAAAAAAAACAACTGAAAGGTCTTTTAAAGGAAGTGCAAACGTGGACAGACTAGGAAATACTTACAAAACAGCCTGTCCTGCTGCCCTGTTCCAGCCTTGCAAGACTCTAGCCACAGTGACCCCAGGGTCATCAAAAGAAGAAGCCAGCAGGGCTGGGGTTTGGGGAGGAGGGGTGTCGGCCCTTGGCGTGGAGCAATGGCTTCTCTCCAGGGTCTGAGATCCCCAGGGCCTGCTGCCTGTCTGCTTAGCGCTCAGCTGCCAGACCCTCTGCTGCACCTCCTGGGGGTGGGGTGGGGGGGGCGCTGGGCAGCAGGTGGCGGGACAGCCCAGTACACCTCCCAGCTGCAGACAGGAAATGCCGGCGCCCTCGGAATCCAGGGTGGTGGAGTTCACAAAATCACATGCTCTCTAGCTGGAATGGAACTGGAAGGTTGTCCAGTCCCCCTCCCACCAGTCGGCGTCTGAATTTCCTCCACAACATTCCTCGTCCTATCAAGTGCTCATGAAGCCAGGGCTTGAATACCTCCATGACAGGACACTTCTCCTTCAAGGAAGGCCATTTTATCTTCAGCCAGCTCTGACTGGAGTGGCAGTTTTGCTAACACTGAGTCTAAATGCCTCCCTAACTTCAGCTAACAAGTGTGAGGATCCTCTGCCGTCACCTGGAATACGTTTCTGCCTGCTTCAAGGGGCAGATGTGTGACTGTCTGGACATCTGGGTCTGCCACGAGCTGATCAGACTGGTGAAAACTAAAGAAATCTGAACAAAGTATACACTTTAGTTAGTAATTTTTTTAAATTAATGAAACAAAAAGAAAAACAATAAGAAAAAAATTGAAACCCAAACTCATTCGTTGAGAAGATCAATAAAATTGAAAAAATTAGGCAAGTTTGTACTTCCTTTAAAAGATCTTTCAGTTGTTTTTCCCTCCTCTTTTCATTAACTTGAAAACAGCAAGTTATATTTTGCCAAACTGAAAAATTGTTAGGGAAAAAGAGAAGAAACAAATCTACAATGTCAGAAATGAGAAAATGATATCACTACAGATTCTATTGATATTAAAAAGACTAATGAACCCATCTACAAAACAGAAACAGACATAGTAAACAATCTTATGGTTACCAGGGGAAAAGGGTATGGGAAGGGATAAATTTGGGAGTTTGAACTTTGCAAATGTTAACCACTATATATAAAAATAGATTAAAAAACAGATTTCTTCTGTATAGTACAGGGAACTATACTCAATATCTTGTAATAACCTTTAATGAAAATGAATATATGTATATTTATGCATGACTGGGTCATTGTGCTGAACACCAGAAACTGAACCATTGTAACTGACTATACTTCAATAGAAAAAAATAATAAATAAATTCACAAACAAAATAAGAAATGAATAAAGTGAACTACAAATTAAAAATAATAGTAAGAGAATATTGGGAACATTATGCCAATAAATTCAACAACTTATGTGAAATTGACAAATACTTTGAAAGACATACAATATTAAATCTCACTCAAGAAGACATAGATAACTGCTGTATCCATTAAAGAAACTGAATTTATACTTGAAAACCTTTCCATAAAGAAAACTTCAGGAAGAGATGGTTTCACTGGGAATTCTACCAAATATTTAAGACAGAAATAATACCAATTCTACACAAATTCTTCCAGAAAACTGAAGGGGGAAATCTCCCCAACTCATTCTATTAGGCCATTCGTACTTAGATACAAAAACTAAACAGACATTAAAAGAAAAGAAAACTACAGGTCAATAATCCTCATAATCACAGATCCAAAAATTCTTAACAGAAATTTAACAAGTCAAAACCAACAATATATTGAAAGAAAACCTACTATGACCAAATGGAGTTTACCTCAGGAATGCAGGATGGTTTAATATTTGAATACTAATTAATCTAATTCTTGCTATCAATAGACTGCAGAAGAAAAACCAGGATCAACTCAATAACTTTTCAGTTACAAGATGAGTAATGTCTGAGGAGCTAATGTATAACATGGTGACTATAGCTGATAACAATTGTATAATTGAAATTTGCTTAGAACTTCAGTGTCCTCACACACACAAAATAAACATAAAAAGAGAAGTATGTGAGGTGATGGATGTGTAAATTAACAAAACAGGAATCCTTTCACAATGTATACATATAGAAAATCATAAAAATGTACACCTTAAATAGCTTACGATTTTATTTGTCAATTATATCTCAATAAAACTGAAAAAAAAGGGTTACAAAGAAACAACAGACTGAATGGTTAAACCATGGTTTATCTGTTCCATACAATACTACTTAGCAATAAAAAAGAATGAACTATTGATATATTCAGCTTCTATCAATCTCCAAAAAATTATGCTGTGTGAAAAGTCAATCTCAAAAGATTACATACCGTGTGATTCTGTAATAGGACATTCTTGAAATGAGAAAACTATAGAAATGGAGAACAAATTAGTGGATGCCAGAGGTCAGAGACGAATTGTGAGGACAGAGGTGAGTGTGGCTATAAAGGGGCAACATAGAGATCCTTATGGTGAAGGAATGATTCTGTATCTTGACTGTTGATGTTAATATCCTGAGCGAGATATAGTGCGACAGCTTCTCACGATGTTACCACTGAGGGAAACTGATTAAAGGACACACTGAGTCTCTCTCTGTATTATTTCTTACAACTGCATGTGAATCTACAACTGTCTCAAAATGAAAAGTTTGATTAAAAAATAAAACACTTAAAAATCTATTATATTTATGCACAATGAAGAATTAGATATTAAAATTAAAACCAATACTATTTACAACAACATCAAAAAATTTTAAACACTTTGAGATCGATCTGACAAGAGCTGGGTAAGGCATACAAAGAACAATACAAAACATTGCATATAAAAATGAAAGAAGACCTAAATAGATAAGCTGTGTTCCTAGATTGGAAGACCTCAGTGTTCCTAGCCTATCCCTCTTGCTCAGATTCATCTACAGAGTCAATGCAATCCTAACCCAAATCTCAGCAGGCACTTTTTAGAAAATGGCAGACTGATTAAAAAAAATCCATGTGGAAATGTGACAGACCTTGTAAGTTTGCTGGGACTGCTATAATAAATACCACAGATGGGTGGCTTTAACAGTAGAAATTAATTTTTCACAGGTCTGGAGGCAGGACTATTTCTTCTGGGATCTCTCTCTTTGGCTTGTAGACGGCCGTCTTCTCCCTGTGTGTTCACATGGTCTTCCCTCTGTGTGTATCTGTGCTCTTCTTATAAGGACATCAGTCATGTTGGATTAGGGCTCACCCAGATGACCTGGTTTTACCTTAATTACCTCTTTAAAGGTCTCATCTCCAAATACATATTCTGAGATACTGGGGGTTAGGACTTCAACATATGACTTTTGTGGGGACATAACCCTCAAAACACTCAGCACATAACAGACCTAAACAAACTAAAGTGACTCAGCTCTGAAGGAGAACAAAGTTGGAAAATGTTACACCACCTGACATTATTACCAAGCTCAGCACCCAAGAGACTGTGGTACTGGTGTAAGAACAGACAGCCCTATCAATGCAGCAGGACAGAAAGTTCAGAAATAGACTCACATGGAACGGTCAGTCAATTTTCCAGAAAAATGTAACATAAAGATGATTAATTCAGTGGAGAAAAGATAGTCTTTTCTACAAATGATGCCAGAACAAATGCATGTATATGGTTATACATACACACACACAAAAACTGAGCTTTAATACATAACTTTGACAACTAACAAATACTAGCTTAAAATGGATCATAAGCCTAAATGTAAAATCTGAAACCATAAAACTTCTAGAAAAACATTAGGGGAGAAACCATTTTGAGACCTTTGGTCCAGCAGAGGTTTCTTATGACACCAAAAGTGTGATCCATAAAAGAAAAAACAAATGATGGAGACCAATTAAAATTTAGAACTCTTCAAAAGACAAAATTAGGAGCTCTACAAAAGACATTTCTAAAAAAAAGGATAAGCCACAGACTGGGAGAAAATATTTGCCAACCACATATCTGACAAAGGACTTATATCTACACTATATGAGGAATTCTCAAAACTCAATTAAAGGAAAACAACACAATTTTTTTTAAATCAGCAAAAGATTTTAATAGGAACGTCACCAAAGAAAATATACAGATGGCAAATGTATGAAAAGATATTTAACACTGTTAATCACCAGGGAAATGCAAAGTAAAACAACAACGAAATATCACTATACCCCTATCAGCATGTCTAAAATTGAAAGGACTGATCCTACCAAGTGTTGGCAAGGATGTAGAAGAGCTGGAGCTCTCCTACACTGCTAGTTGGATGCAAAATAACCTGGAGGTTTCTTATAAAGTTAAATGTATCCCTACCATATTCTCCAGTTACTCTCTTCCTCGATATTTACTCAAGATGAATGAAGGCATATACCCGTAAAAGACTTGTGCACAAACATACACAGCAGCTTTATTTGCAATAGCTAAAACCTGGGAACAGTCCAAATCCATCAGCAGGTGAATGGATAAACGCATTGTGGTACATCCATCCAACAAAACACTACTCAGCAATAAAAAGGAATGAACTATTGATAAGAGCGACAACATGGATGAATCTCAAACTCATTACAAAAAGAAAGCAAAAGAAGCTAGACGAAAAAGCTAGAATTTGTATTATATTCTTAAAAATACAACTAATCTATAGTAACAGAGCAGATTGGTGGTTTCCTGGGGACAGAGGGGTGGGAAGGGGAGGAAGGAGGAAGGGCTGACAAAGGGGCACGAGGAAAGTTTGGGGGGTGAAGGATACACTCATTGTCTTGATTTTGGTGATAGTTTCACAGGCATATGCATAGGTTAAGACTTATCAAATTGTACATTATAAATATATATAGCCTATTGTATGCCAATGATATTTTTTGAAAGCCTTTTTTTAAAAAATATATGGACTCCCAAGCCCCAGAATCAGAATCTTCAGGGGTGAGACACAGGAATCTCATATACAGTGTGGACTTGAACCCACTGAGATTGGATAGAATAGCAGGTAATCACACAGAATCAAAGCAAACTAGAGAGGATGAAATGCAGTGAGGTGTGATGCTATGGGCCTGGAAGTTCTTGCTAAAAAGTTTTAAGGTGCCTTGCAACACAAATACATATGATTTCTGAGAAGGGAAGTGACATAATCAAAACAAAGCTGCCACCAAGTTGAAGCTTGAAGAAGGTTCGGAAGTGGTGGTTCCTGCGTGTTCACAGAACAGTGACCCTTTGTGAGTTTCAAGAAGGCCAAAGGCCGGTCAGTGTTTCCTTTTGCTGGCTGCTTAGTAGGTCATTTAGTTGCACCATATGATTTTATAAGTCTGGATGGCGACTTTCCTAAGTCATTTTATGCTAGGCGTTCTTTATGTTTATTAGTATGTTCCTGGGCTCCAAATTTCAAATGTTCTGCCACACACTCAGAGAAGATGAGAGTTTTTGTCCTGTTGTGATGTTTAAGGACACGCTAGGGGGTGACTGTCCAGCCCAGGACCCCTTCCCTGAGAGCTGGCCCACCCTGTGCTCAGCGGTGCCCGCCTTTCAGCAGCTGTGTTTGTGCTACATGACCTTGTCCCCTGGCTGGACCAGAGGCCACAGCCAGTTGGAACTGGGATAAAGAGGCTGTATCTGGCCGTCCCTGGCCTGTGAGCTGCGCACAGACCATTCGGGTGCTGCTGGGTGACTGAAGTGGTGAAGGTCAGCCTGCACAGAGAGAAGGCAGTGGATTCAGGGAGAGGCAGAAGCAGGGAACAAATGGGGTACTCGGGACTCAGTGAGTCCCAGCCACTTTCTGTCTCGGGTGACACAGGAGATGCCCCCATCACCTACCAATGCATCCTTTTTTCTGCCAGTGCTGTTTTGAGGTGTCACTCTGTTATCAGCCACCTCTAGAGATTTGATCTTGATGGCTCCACCACCACAAACCTGCTTATTCCTGCTCTATTCAGTTTGGTTGTTTTAAATTAACAAAGGAATTTAGCAGAGCTGTTTCCAATGGTGAACTCACATCCATTGCTTTTTGCAACAGTGATGTTGCCTTTTCTGTTAAGAAGAAAACAATTGACCAACGAGGGACTGAGCTGGGTTTCTGGTAAGCACGATGGAAGGGGTCATCTCTTCCCGTCTCCAGGAAGTGATGCAAAGATTTGAGCTCATGGTGAAACTTCTGTTATCGGGCCCCCATTTGGAAATTCCTTCTTACATCCCCTCCACATTCTTCAGAACTTAACTGGAACTGTTTCCTGAAGAGAAGGAAGCAGTTGTCACTGGTCTCTTTTGTACACATAATACTCTCATTAAGGTGCGCTCCGCTTTTTTCTAAGTTAAACAGCCCAGTTTCCTCATCTTCCCCACCTGCCATCTTTGCAGCTCTCCCCAGATTGCTGTCCTGTTTGCTCTTTCATTCCCTTGCCCCACCTGCCCAGTTCCCACGTGGAGCCGGATGTAGATAAATGTAGGTACATCTTCTCTCTCTGCCTCCCAAGTGTTTCTTTAGTCTCCTCTCCTCCCTCCCTTCCATTCTCTCTGCCACGTCCAAAGTTCAGGCCCTCAGCAGCTCCTACCTGCATTTTGTCCCTGACAACTCTGCTCTCTCCTGTCTTCCTGCATGCAGCACGTAACTGCCTGCAGACCCCTCCTTGACCGATTCATCGTCCTAAGACCTAGACGTGATCATACCGCTCCCCTGCTTGAAAGCCTTCCCTTCCGTCCCACGTACGAAAGAACGTGCACATTCTGTGGTCTCACGTCCGTTCCACATCCTCCATTAACTGGCTAAACTGCTCTCCCACAAATCCACCTTTGGGTTTCCTGTAGTCCAGTTACGCATGCTGGTTGCTGGCATGACGCCGTGAACCTGTATACATTTGACAGCTTCCTCATGCTCTCTGCCCCAACTTTCCTTCCCGTCCTCAGTTTTTCAAAGCCCTTCTTATTCTACTTTTCTTTCAAAGCCTGGCTTGATGTGCTTTCCTTTACGATTGTCCCCAGTCAGAAGGAATTATTCTGTGCTTCCTGGTCACACAGTTTATATTTGTTTATAATTTATAAAACACTTTAAGATTCAATTTGTAGTCCTTGAATGTGGACTTGTCCTCCCCACTAGAAAGCCATCTCTTTGTGGACAAAGCCAGGCCCTACCCATCCCAGTAAGCTCCAGGTCCCTAACTCAATTCAGGGCATGCGATGTGTGATCTGTGAATGCACATTGCATTGAATCAAGTTTGCAAAAAATATGTGCCCACAGGCAAGCAGTGGGCTTACAACAGTTTCTTCTGGTCACGTGACTACTGTCTCAGAAGATGTGTGAGCGCAAATGATTCAGCAAAAATTTACTGACAGGAAATAAGAGCTTCAGAAGCAGACTTTATTAACACTGATGTAAAACATATGTGTCTGGAGCCCCAGCGCAGGTTTTCCATAGCGCATGCCAAGGGTCTGTGGCCTGACACTGCGCCCCCGGAGGGGCTGGCGAACCGCAGGCCACCCCCACCCCCGCTTCCCTCCAGTGTCCCAGTGTCCGGTGTCCCATTGAAGGCTCCTACGAGGCCTGCAGAGCCTTGGGCGTGCATGCAGAGCTGTGCCCCCCTTGTCCAAAGAATCCAACTGCCTGGATTTTCCAGATAATCAAAACTTGTCCCTATAGGCACCCAAACTTTTCCAAGTAAAATCCATTTTCCAACCCCACTTTCCCACCTTCTTAAGCTGCTGTGAATGTTACTTGCCTGCTTCTTCTTTTTTTTTTTTTTTTTGTATATTGTAGTCAGTTTACAATGCTCAGCCACTGCTCCGGGCTGACAGCGGCTATATCAGTGTTTCTTCTCCCCGCATGCTTGCCCCCCCACCACCACTGCGGCTACAGCTCCAAATAAGAATAGTCACAGTGACAATAAGAGCTAATGTTCATGAGCGCTTCCTCCGCGCACAGCACACTGACAGGCACTCTACTTGCCTCATTTTATTCTGGCTTCACAACAGTCCTAAGAGGTAGATGTTATTTTGAGGTGTGAAACCAGGTGCCCACAGTTACACAGCAAGTCGAACAACGGAGACAGGCCCTCACCCAGGCAGTCGGCTCCAGACCCCACACCGGCAAACCCCTCTCTCTGCTGCCGCCCCAGGCACCAGCTGGCCTGAAACCAGGTGACCGACTCACCCGGGACTTTCCTGGTGTCAGCACTGAAAACCCTCAGTCCGGGAAAAACCACAATAGTTGGTCACTCTACTTGAGAGCAAGAAAGCACTCACCATCACCCTTGGCTTTTGTAGACCGGATGTTCTGCCGCCCGGGGTCCACCCCTAGCCGCTGAGGAGAGGGAAGAAACCCACTGCCCAAGCAAGTTGAACCGGTAGGGCCAGGCACGCACAGGGTCTCCCCAAGACAGCAGTACTGTCACTCCCCTGGAGTGCAGATTTGTTCCACACTAGTGGAGGTGAGAGGCTTCTATCAATAAATATCATATCCTTCTTTCTTCACACTCAAGACAAGAGAATGCCTACATACACTTATTGCCAGTGATTTTCTAAGCCAGACTATTTGTGAGGCATGTGAAAGAGCTTATTATTCAGACAATAAAAGATAAAGAACCTTCACATTCCCAGGAAACAGCAGCTTAGGAGCCATGTATCCATCATTCAGCTTCACAGGTCAGCTGACATCAATGCGACTCCAGCCTCAATGTGTGGACCCGGGTGGGGGGTGGGGGAGGCTGAGGCCAGCCTGCAGGTGTGCCCCACTGCCCGCCTGGTGGCATCGCAGAAAGGGATGCTTCACAAGAAGACCTCCATCGGTGAAGGGTGCAGCAAGGAACTGCTTGCTTCCACAGAAAAGTTGTAAGCGAAAGCCTGGGTTAACTGACGTCACATTTCTAGTTTATTCCAGTGGGGTTTTAGTGCTCCTTCAAAACCAGTGTCCTAGGCAGTATCCACACAGCTCCTGGGGCCTCCTCCTTAATTTGCCTGGCCCCCTGGCCTGAGAAAAGTGGCTGGGCTTCGTGACCGCCCTTTCCTCAAAGGCCTTTTCCAAAATCTTTTGTGTCTGGGAAAGCTGAGGTCAATGGCGGTCTGGTCCCTGAGTGGCGGGGTTGCTGTATTTGGAGGACGTTGTTTCCGCAGGATATTGAATGCTCCTCTGAGAGTTCAAAGTTAACTTCCAGGCAAAACAAAGCGAAGTGGCTTTCTGCCCTGCTTTCTGCATCGGCACAAGCCAGGACATTATCTTGGCAGGAAGATTTAACATTTTAAGGAAAGAGAAGAGGCAGAGGAAAACCGATCAGCCTCATGACAAGACTGGCACTGCCCTCCTCCTCTCGGAGGCCCTTGGCTGGTCCTGGACTTGAAGTGCAGCAGCGCCCAACAGCGATGAGACATGGAGCCGTGCCCTTGGGCCCCAGCTCCATGCAGGCAGGAGATGTTGGTTGGGGGAGCTAGGTTACTCCTCAGTGAGCTAAATGACACCTTTAGGAATTAGAAACCAAGTAGTTTGAGGCTGCCAGGAAAGATGACAAATTTGCTTTTCCCAGACTATACAAAACACTGTTCCATGGAAAATTATAAAGGCATTTTTAAAGGACATTGGGGTTCATGTTTCTGTTTATTTTTCATTTTCTTTTTAAATTTGACTTAATTTAGGTATTTAAGAAATTGCTTATTAAAACCCAAAAGTCAAGATATTTTTCTCCCCTGAAGCCAAATCTGATGTTTTGTTCATAGGAAGCTCACAGCATCTTTAGGAGGGAAGCAGTCACTTTTCCTCAGTATCCCAGCGATGCTTAGGCTCATTCTCCATCAACACTGTTATTAGGTTTGTGCTTTTCTCAACTTTCATCTACCTGGCCCATTTGTGGGCTTTTAAATCTTTCAGGGAATTTCCAAAAACTGCCACTGACACAGTACTGAAAGCTCGTACAATTAAACACCATTGTACTGTGGCGGGACTTTTGGTAGACTCTGCTGTGGCCCAGAGCAAAATTAGACCCTGAAACACATTGCATGAGCCTGTCTTCCCCCAAAGTGGTAAAGGGGTACCCTAGTTTCAGTTCTGTTCAACGACCTCAGTGTCCAAACAGAAAAACCTGCTCAGATCATCTAATTTCTGGGAAAGTAGGAAGAACATGTTAGCCAAAGAGGATGGACTCAGGAATGATAAGCCGTTTTAAAAGTAATAAAATTGGAATCTCATTGGAACTAATGAGATCAAAATAAACTATAATTTCAGAGTTAGTTGTGCAAGGTGTTAAGCCCCAGAAGTACTGATGACATCTTGAAAGTGAAAAAGTACTGAAGATACCGCCCCTTCCAAATGGATGCACAGAGAAAAAGCTGTAAAACCCTGTTCTTTGGCCCTTTACATTCAGTTTAAAGCAAGTTAGATACAGTCAACCTCATCATTCAGATTCCATATTTGCAAATTTGTCAACTTGCTAAAATTTATTTGTAATCACAAAGTGAATACGTTCTGTCCGTCCGAGCTCATTAGCAGACATGCGCAGAGCGGCAAAAAGGCTGATTCACCCGACGCACGCGTTTCTAGCTGAGGTCTGAGCGAGGCGAGGCAGGCTGAGCCAGCAGCTGCTCTCTCTTCTGTTTCAGCCGTCTGACTGTAAGCAAGCATCATTTTCACAGCCAGTTAGTGCTAGGTTTTTCACATTTGTGTGCATTTTGTTGGTGATTTTGTTAAGATGACTCCCAAGCATGTGCTGAAGGGCTGCCCAGTGTCCCCAAACATGACAGACCGTGATGGAGAAAATATGTGTTAGATAAGCTTCGTCCAGGCATGCACTATACCGCTGCTGACCGAGAGCATAATGATAATGAATCAACCGTATATAAACATAAAGTGTCTTCAAACAGAAACACATGTATTAATAGGTTATGTCCTGACTGGAGGACGAAGCCTTTGATCACAGGCTCGCAGGAGTCTGACCCCGTATTTCCACCAGGAGCGATGGATCAGTGCTCACTAATTCAGTGTTCACAGCGACTTTGTAGAGCATAGCTACCTCAGGTAATGAGAGTGCTGTACTTCCTCAAGCTTATGACTGCTTTTTAAGAGTTTAATTCACATGGTATCCCTTTGTTGCTGATGTGTGCTCACCGTCACTTACTAGGTATCCGTTGTGTCGGGAACGCCATGAAAAGTCCCTCTGAGGATCCAGAGATGACCAAAACTGACGTCCTTGCCCTCCAGAAGCTTCTGATCCAGCAGAGGAGAAAGGCATTTGGGTTGATGGAGCCTAACAGCCTGCATTTCTCATCACAGAATCACAAATTACAAGACTGAAAAATCTGGTCCGCTGCCTCTTCCTTCAGCACTTTTCTCACCTGGCTTCCAGGACGCCAAACTACATCCCCGGCCTGTCCTCATCAGTCTCATTTGCCCACATTTGCTATACTGCTGAATGTCAAGCTACCCCAGAACTCAGTTCTTGGATCACATTCTTTTCTATCTACACTTACTTCTTTGGTCATATTATCTGGCTTTCTGACTTGAAATATTAACGATACATTAGTGACACCTCCTGATCTCTAAATTCACGTATCTGCCTACCTGCTTGACGTCTCCATTTGAAAGTCCAAGGGGCAAGTCAAACAAGATTAAGTCAAACAAGATTATGTCAAACTCCTGATCTCACCCCATCCCTTCTCCTTCTATAGTGTTCTTCATGCCAGTAATAGCCACTCCATCTGACTCTATTTTCTGAAAGCAAATACCATGACAACATATCTACTCCTATGTACACTTGCTACTCCCCCATCAAGAGATGAAGTCCATTTTCCCCTCTCTGACTCTTGGTAGAACTTTGTGACTACCTGGATGCACAGAATGTGGCAAGAGTGACCCGGACTTCCATGGTGATGTCATAAAAGTTGATACAGCTTCCACCTGGTTCTCTCTCTTCCTGCGGCCACTCACCTTTGAAACCTTGCAACTCAGCCATCACGGTGTGAGGAAGCCAAGAAACCACATGGAAAGGCCACAGTATAGGTGACCCAACCTCAGCCAATGATCATCACCAGCCACTACACACGTGAGTGAGCAAATTCTCAAACGATCTCAGCCCCAACCTCGGAGCTCCTCAGCTGACCCAGGTGAGCAGAGACAAGCCGTTGCCCCAGAGCCCTGCTCAAACTACAGGTGTGGGAGTGAAATAAACGTTGCTATTGTTTACGCCACTAAGTGGCGGAGCAGCGGACACCTGGAACACTCTTCTTCCGGCTGCTCAGCCCCAAAACCTTGGACTCATCCTTGCCACCTCTTTTTTCTCACATAGCCCACTCCCAGTGTGTCAGAAAATTCTCCCAAACATCTCTTCACACCACCTCTGTTGCTACCAATCTTTCACCATCGTTCCTCTTGTAAGTTATTTCAGTAGCTTCCCAGCAGGCCTCCCTGCTTCCACTCTTGCCCATCTTCAACCTAATTCCCAATGCAGCAGCCAAAGTGATCCTATTAAAATGTAAGTCAGATCATATCAGCACTCTGACCAAAGCCTCAGAGGGCTTCCCACATCAGTATACAATTTTCTCCCACCTCCACAACTTTCTATTCTCATTTCCTTCTATTCTCAGTCCCCTGGGTCCCACTGACCTCCTTAATGCTCCTCATGCACGCAGGTCTGTTCCCACAGGGGCCTCTGCACCTGCTTCACTCCCTCACCTCCTTCAGGTCTTTACTCAAGTGTGTCCCCTTTTGCATGAGGACTTCCCCAGCCACTCTGTGCTCCTTCCCTCCTTAATTTTTCTCCACAGTGCTCCTCACCGCTCACATCACTTTAATCACTTACCTGGTTTCTCACTTGCCACCACACACAACCACCACACCCACACAGAGACCCACAAAACACAAAATAGATTGTTCACTCCACGATGACAGGGATTTCTGTCTGTTTTACTCACTGGTGCATCCTTAGTGTCTTAAACAGTACCTGGTACCTGGCTGGCACATTGAAGGCCACTGATAATCTGTTGAATAAATGAATGGGATTAAATGCTTTGGTTGAAGTCATATCACCTAAGTAGCCTTGGGAGAATTTGAAGCCAGTTCGTTTGCTTTAGCTTTTATACCAAGTAACATACTTGCAGTTACAATAATAAAATACCCAAATAAATCAACAAAGAAAATGTACTATCTTAAGGAGTAAGACATTCTGAAATGCTTCCAAAGTTGATTACTTTAGCAACACCATGATGTAATCAAGGACCTAGGTGTCTTCTGCCTTTTCTCTTTACCATCCTAATGTATGCTGTGGAGTGAATTTGTGTCCCCGCAGAATTCATATGTTGAATCCCTAATCCCCAATGTAGACTCTCATGATGGGATTAATGCCCTTATAAAAAGTGGAGGAGGTGTGGAATCTTTCTCTCTTTGTGGACTGACCAAGAAAAGACCTTTTGAGGACATAACCAGGAAGAGGGCCCTCACTGAGAACCTGACCATGCTCGCACCCTGACCTTGGACTTCCAGCCTGCAGAGCTGTGAGAAACAAATGTTTGTTGTTTAAGCCGCCCAGTCTATGGTGTTTGTATGGCAGCCCAAGCAGATTAAGACAGCGCAGCAGACTGTATTCCACAAAGGCGGTTGTACCCATGCCTCTTCCATGACACGAGCTCTTCATACAAGGCGACTGATGCTCCTCCCACCAAGAGGCGGAGTCTACATTCTTTCCTCTCAAATCTAGGCAGGGGACTGTGACCAGCCCAATTAACAGAGGAAGGCAGAAGTGATGCTATGGGGAGCTAGGTCATAGAAAGGATTCAGCTTCCCCTTGGCTCTCTGGGATGGTTCCTGGGAACCCTGACGCCATGTTATGAGGAAGCCCATACCACATGGAGAAGCTGACATGGAGAGGAACTGAGCCCTTCCTCCAGTGGGCAGCGCCGATTTGCCAGCCATGTGAGCGACGCATCCGGAAAGTGGGTTCTCCGGGCCCAGCCAAGGCTTTGAATAATTACAGCTCCAGCCAACATGTGATTGTAACCTCATGAGAAACTCCAAAGCCAGAACCTCTCCCAAATTCCCAGCTCATAGGAATCACAGAAGATAATAAAAGGTTGTTGTTGTTTTAAATCACTAGGCTTTAGAGTAATTAGTTAGGGAGCATTTGATATCTAATATACTCGACAGATTGGCTTTTGTCCTTCATTGTTAAGGCATGGCTCCTGACATCACATCATCATATCAGAAAAAGACGACAATATTCTAGGAGTAGAATTCAGTTAATCTTAGAATAAGCATCAAGCAACCAGAATCTTCTGAATTCAAATCCAGACACAGGATTACATCACTAAGAGCTACAGGACTGGCTAGTTTTTAGTACTCTTTTCAAGCACAGGCAGAAGCTTTCCTAAAATATTTTTAACAATCCACATATCTTTACAACTAGTAATCTCACTATTGAAACCCCTCTGGTAGCATCTACTATGCTAATTAAAAAGCTACTGCATTCATCAATGGAAACCTATTTCCATGCCAACTGGTAAAGCCTCTGCTGTTGATCAAAGAAAAAGAATATGAAAATGAATATATGTATATTCATGTATGACTGAAGAATTGTACACCAGAAATTGACACAACGTGGTAAACTGACTATAACTCAATTTAAAAAAAAAAAAAAAAAGATCTTGGAAGCTGTTGTAGTAGCTGCTTGTGGAATACAGGTCTCCCAATTAGAATGCCGGCTTTTCACCTTAGGGTGTGAATTCCTAATTAGGGCAAACGATTGTCCCTAGGGTATAATGTAACCTACATACTTGAGAGCACACTGCCTGTGACGAAATATTTTAAAGCATGCTGCAAACATTACAACATCCAGTGTGGCTCATCTCTCTCCATTTCCTTCCTACATCCCCTTTTTAGGCATCCCCTGCAAGTCTTTGTATTAGTTTCAGTCACTTCCGAAGAACCAAATCCACCCAAACACAGGAATGGGTTTTTGTTTTTGTTTTTCTGATACTCCCTTCAAGAGGAGCTGCAGATACCCTGTTTGGGTTCTGAGATCAGTGAAATGCATGCCCATTTCCCAAGGAAGACAGTAATCCTTGCAGGCTGTTCAGTCCAAACCTATATTCAAGAAGGACCTACTCTGTATTTCTTTAGCTGCCTCAACACTTGCAGTTAGAGTCAGTGATGCTCATGCTGGGTGTGGACAGGATTTGATCTCTTGGAACTGACCAGATTAAGACCAGGACCCTGTTCCTCCTTAATGGCTGTTTTCTGGTTTTCATGGGAGACACTGAAAAATCCCCACCAAGTACCTATGTTTTCCTCAGTCTCCGTCTAGGGGTGGATAGGAAACGTCCAACTTTCCCAGGGGCACAGGTCAGCTGAGGTTTCTCCAGCCATTTGGATGCATGGGCACTTGCAAAGGAAAAATGGAGAGGACCAAAAGCCGACCAGGGGGACAGCAGGGGTGGTAAGGAGTGACCCTGAGAGGCAGCCTGTATTCCAGTCCCACTTTGTGATCTTAGACCCACTTCTTAACTTTTCTTGGTCCCTTCATTTCCTCATCTATAAAACAAAAGTTCTTAAGATCCTTCCTGGCTGGATAGGCTAGTTCTGGCTACACGGGCTGTTACTTCTGGGCAAACCTGGCAGTGCCTCCTTCTTAGCTGCTCACCCATTATTACTTCCTCCCTCTTTTCCCTCCATCTCTTCTTCTCTTCCCTTATCCTCCCCTCCTTTCCCTTCCTTTTTTCCCTTCCCCACATATAGAATACCTACTATGACCTTGGAGCAGCCGCTGTCTTCAGGGAACTCGCCATCCAGTAGAGGACACGTCAGTAATAATTACTATTATTTTAATGAGAATAAACACCAGAATGCACTACTATTTACTGAGCCCTCACTATGTGCCAGATGCCATACAGACTAAGTGCTCTCCATGCCTCAGCTCATTTAATTGGATTCTCATAGCACCCCTCTGTGGAAGGAACTCTTAGCCCTGTTTGAGTTTCAGAGATGTCAAAGGGCGGACCTCAAATCTCACAACTCCTGCTGCCATCTAATAATATCACAGTAAGGGAAATTACTGGGGGTTTCTGTAGGCTGTGTATTAAAGCAGACATTGCATCTTTTTTTTTTCCTTGGGGAAAAAAACCACTTCATGACTTCAGTTCTTGCTTCATTTCCTCTTCTGTTCTAAGTAATGCTGCCTGTGTTTGTTGAAAGAAAAGGAGTCTTCTCTCTCGGCCTCCTGCCTACCTTTTCCCCAGGTTCTAGTTCACATTTGTTAATCATGTGACTGTTTTCCAGAGCCAAGTCCTTGAGCATAATTTACTTCTTAAGAAACGTTCTAGAGCAGGTCAGGGAAAAGCCCTTTTGCTTTCTAGGAACATTGCAGCTACATGTAGGCCTTAGGTAAATGAAGTTTCTTCATTTAAGTTCCGGCTTTGACTCACACCCAAGTTACATATTTCAAGTCAGAAAGTGTGGAAATGTGATGTTTTTGCTGCTCAGCACTCATGCCCTCTTCTTAGATGATGGGAGCTCAGTTTTTCTTGGAAAACCACCTCTTATGCGGTCTCAGACCAAGGCCTTGAGAGTGGTCACCTGCCCCAGACCTAGCTGATCAAGGTCACCGTCACGCTGCACCGTGACCCTTGCTGGGCCGATGAGCATCAGCCGCGGAACTTCCACTGGTCCTCCCGGAAAAGAGAAACTCTTCCCACTTTGGTATCAAGCTGGTGGGGTATGAGCCGGGCGCTGCAGGTGCCAACCTCTGCCGCCACGTGAGCAGAGCCAGCTTGAAAATGAAGCTAATGAGGTGTCACGTTTCTGCTCAGGCTGCTTAATGCCCTTCATAGCTTTCTCCCTACCTACACATGGGGCCACCAGTGTCACTGCAACTGGACTAGCAGAGGAGCCCCTGTTGGGGGACGCAGTGTCATTTTTCAAGAGGTCAGTGCTGTCCCCCACCCTACCTTGATTCCCCACATCCTGGCTGAGATCCCATAATCTCTCCGACTATTCAAAAACCTCTCTCTTGCTTAGTGTGTTCCAACACTGTCCTTGTGCCCTGCCAAGACCTGCCAGCCTCTTCTTTGTGCTCCAGGAAGTACATTTGAGCAGTCAGTCTAGAACTCTCTCCAGGCCAATACTGGCTCCTCCATCAGCAGCGTGACACTATCTTATGGCCAGAAAGCCTCAGACTCTCCACTCCCTGAGGCCCCAGAGGCTTCATGCAGAAGAACAAGGTGCCAGGCTTCTGCCTGGATATCTGTGGCCTCAACACACATGCCATCTGAGACTACCTGCTGCTCACAAAACCCAGTTTCCAGGAGAGCAGGCTGAGGTACCTGAATGAACCTACATGGAGAATCTCCCTTCAGACCTGCATCATTATGCCACCATGCTGTTCGCTCTGTGTGATAGCCCAGCCGTCTCCCAGAGCTGATTACGCAGCCCCACAGCCAACCTTATGATCTTTTGTGACGTTACTCTGAGTTTCTCTGTTTAATCTGCATCTCACTGGAAGTCATGCTTGCTGGTGGCCCACTGTGATGTTTCTGGGTCACATTCTGTTCAGCAAGGTCATCCAAGATATTAACATATCTGGAAGGACCTCTCCCTGGTCCATTTAAGATCCTCTGTTCTTCTTGGGCCACTTAAGGAAATGTCAAAGCTGCAAAGTGGTGTACAAAGTCCACATCTACATTCCTGATACTACACCAATGCTTCCTGCTAGGAACCAACCACGAGGATAAGGGCCATTCGGGTTTCCTAGCAATGCCTTATTTGTGGACAGACTGCTAAACAGCCAAGGCTGAACAAGAGTTTCAGGCAAGTCTCAAGTTAAGACCGGTTTATACTTCCTAAAGTCATTTAAATTCTTAGGACTCAGATGCATTTTCCATGGAAACAACAATATGACAAACCGTACAAGGGCCTTAGGTCAAGCCGTAAGTGCCTGTAATAACCCCGGTGCCAAGAGCGCTACTTCAGTATCTCCCAGTCGCCACAGACGATACCGCTTCTATAGGAAAATGCATGTCAAGCTCCCACGCAGGGTGCTCGGGACACATTTCCCAGCCCCCACATTCATCTGGGCAGCATAAGAGAATTGCCTCCTGTGACCAAGCATTCATTTACTCCCACCGTCAGCCGAGGAGGGCTGAAGGGGTTCGAGGAGGTGGGCAGCCCAACTGAAAAAAACGCACGAGGAGCCGCCGTACCGCGAGACAGACTGCGCCCGGAGCCGACGTGGAGCCAAACAGCACTTTATTCTGTTGCCACAAGGTGGTGCGCACGCTCTGTGGCGCACCTGTCCTGCTTTTATCTACATTCTGCCAGCACATGCGCAGTGTTCATTTCTTTGTTCATGAGGCTTACATAACACCACTAGTGCATGCGTACTTCTATTTTCTTTGTTCTAAAACTTATATTACCAGCGCATGCGTACAATCATCATTTACTCTATACTACAAACATGTGGTTGTGGCCTTGGCCTTGAGTCCCATGGCCTATTCATCCAAGGCCACTGACACCTGCAAAGATTTACTGAGTGTCTGTTTTACACCAGGCACAGCTCCAGGTGCTATAGAGACAAGGATGCACAAAATTCACCCCCTAGATATCCTGAGATGAGGAAACCAGGTCAGTTCCAGCATAACTAAGAAAGGGCCCCCTAACCTCGTCTTCCAAAATGACTGGGGTGCCCCAAAGGTAAACTTCCATCTGTACCCTTGAATGAAGAGATGCAGACTCTCAGTAGTGCCAGCTTTCTACCTTAACAAGGTTTAGATCTAGTCTTTACTGTGCATCCCTTTTTTCACAATGGGCTGTTGACCCTAAAATGGACTAGAAGCAAATCATCAAGCTAAGAAATACTCTCTCTTCTTCCATGTGGCAGAGAAGATTCTGGGAGGCACATGAGTCTCAGTGGAGCTTAACTGGCTTGAGAGCTTCAGATTCCCTGGAAATTATGAAAGGGCTCAGGTGGGGCAGGGGAGGGGAGGTGATGGCTATTTGCTCACACCAGTGAAACTATCAGACCAGTGGGTTTCCAGCCAGTCTAGATGGCAAGAAGGAAATTGCATTCTTCTACCTCCCAACTGCTCTGGGAGAACCTTCTGGGTAAAATCACCCGCACTCCATTTACCTCTCCAACATTTGCTTACTTCCTTACATGACTGAGCATCCCCAGGCAAAACGAACTGCAGAGGCAGGTTTACATATTTACCAAGCTCTTTACTCCCTCCCCTTTATTCACTCAGAGCACGCAAAGTGTTCCTAACTTTAAAGGAATATCGATAATTTTCAAGTGCTCATTGCTCCTTATAAACTGGCCCTAGGGGTGTAACCTCCCCACCACGTTTAATGGCTTTTTTGCGATTGGTTTTAAAAACAAAACAAAACAAAAACCAAACAAAACCCTTTTCCTTACAGAGAAAACAACAAACTCCAAGAATAACAAATCTCCACGATACTTTGATACTTTGTAGCTCCTCTTTTTCCTTCTTAATAGGCTTGTTTACATGGGTTACAACTTGCCTTAACCTTTTCTTTTTTTCTTTCCTTCTTCATTTTTTTTTTTTTTTTTTTTTTGGATTTGAAAAATATCCACAACAAAAACCAGTGACTTTCCAGACCATAGGCTTCCTTATGACAGGGAGTGTCTTTAGTTCTGCTGAGGAGTATCTAATAAAAGGTAAACAAAAAGTAAGAATAAAATAAAATCTACCCAGTTATACAGGTATTTATTGCTCAAAAACGGGCCCAGGCTTTCCACTACTAGGTGTCACATTTTTCCTACTGACCTGACACCAGAAAAAGTAAAGCAATCCTCTAAAGACACAAACAAAATGTTTCTGGAATATGTCTGTTTAAGATTATGGGAGGGTAAATTATATTTGTTTTATTTGGCAATAATAAATTTGACCTAGACGTGTGTAGAAGATAAAAATAAATTCCTTTTCCATAACTTTTATTCCCATAGCGAGTGACTTCTCAAAGGTCACTAGAATGAGTTCACAGACTCAATGCTGGTAAACAGCATCCTTCTGTCCTCTCTGGCGCAAGTGCAGCTATGTTCCAACCCCACCTCCAGACCCTTGAGACCCCATGCCAGCCCATCACACCAGAATCCGGTCCATCCTCATTGCTGTGGCCCCGGGTGCCAGACACTGAGAGGGCGGGTGGACCTCCTCTCCTTCTTTCCACCCCTTCCATGGGGATAGGATGTGGAGGCGGGAACAGAAGAGGGGAGACATGAACGAGCATTCTCCTGTCCCTGGAAGGAGTCTGAGTGCAGAGAACAGAAGCCAGCGTCTGGCAGGAGATAGCCGCTCAATGGCCTTTGTCCCTGGGAGCCCACCTGCCCCGTCTTCAGACACTTCTGGATCAAAGGGCTCACAGTCAGGCAATTTGACTCCACTCTCTGCAACATTCTGCTGAGTAACTTTAGACGGGCAGCTGAGTCTCACTTTCCTCACTCATAAAGTTGGGAATGATATAAATTCTACCACTTAGGACTGAGGACTGAATGAGTTGGCACCTGTACAGCATAGCAGGGGCACACTCTCTGGCGCACAGAAAGCAGCTACACAGGTAGCTAGTATTCCAGGGGATATTACTTGGATTCTAATGTATGTGAAACAATAAAGCCTATACTTTCTTCTCCACCTTAGAGAGGATGCTTTTCCATTTAAGCCCAAAAGATCCAGAGACTTGACAGTACTAGTGATGCCCTGCACTCAGCCTGATGGTCAGGGCGAGAATTCTAGCCTCCGTGTGAAATGCTCTGCTAGACCCCGAAAACAAGCTTGGTTTGTTCTTTCTGATCAAGAATGAATGACATCACTGCCCCATTCCTTGAACACCAAATGCGGAAGTCACGGAGGATGCCTCGTGGAGCTTCCCCACGTATTTCTAGTGCATTTCCTGCAAGCCGACATCACAACCCCCAGCAAATCAAAAGTTAGGCAACACTTTTCTTAAGTATCATCTACGTAAAGAACACTGTGCTCGGGTTACAAAGTCACAAAGGGCTGGGGGAAAGAATGCAAACAAATACCTGGGGCTGGACATGCGGATGGAGGAGCGTGGGCTGGTGGACTGAGCACTGAGCACGGAGCTGGGTGTCAGAAAAGCCTGGGTTCCGGGCCTAGCCCCTCCACTAATAACTGTGTGATCTCAGGCACAATAGTCAACTTCTCTGAGCCTTGGTGCTCACATGCATGATGCAGGGGTGGGCTAGATCATCCCGTAGGTCCTTTCCAGGCTGTGGTTCCAGTGAAGGAGGACACAGGAAACATGAAAAGATGTGAAATAAACAACAGAGCAACTTCTTGCTGCACCCCAAATTCTTAGAGGGCTGGACCAGAGCAAAGGGCTCACCCATTGGAAAGTTTAAGTGCCTGGAAAAGTGGAAACTCTCAGGAGCCCCAGTCAGAACATGGGCTCCTAGTCAGTTTATTGTGACACAGGTGTTATGAAACCCTGCTTTAGTCTGAGTGAGAAAGAAGGCTTTATCTCCCAGGCGGGAGGAAGATGATCTCACGGAAATCCAGGCCTTCTTGTTCTCACTGCAAGTAGAACCCTGCCCACGCATCACATTACAGGAAGAATCAGTGTCAACACTGCAGGCCAGCCTAGTTGGACACAAAGCAACCTGCTGCGCCCAGGAACAGGCTGACCTGAAGGTATGCCCCTCCCGGCTACTGCCCAGGGTCCACCCTAAAAGTAAACTGGCCCAAACTGGCTAAGGCTGTGCTCCTCCACAAGCCAGCTGGGGAGCAAGCATGCAGCCCCCTGGACTTAACAGAGGTCTCAGGCATCAGTGTCTAGGGGAGGCCAGCCAACCCACCCTTTCAGCCCCTTCCAATCTGAGATTCTGGGAAACCCCAAGGTTCAGCCCACCGCCTCTCCCAGGCCCTGGGTACTCCATCCCAGTTCCCACCTCTGTTGACAGGGATTTGGGAAGATGTCTTTCCATTTCCAAAAAATGAATCATAAAGATAGCAACACACTGCTTTCCTGGGATCCCTGTTAGGAAGTGGCTGGAAACAGAATGCCTTCTCATCACCTTCACTGGCATCAGCTGGCCAGGAGCGTGGTTTCTCTGATGCATACTACGTGACCCCTCCTGTAGACGCTCGAAGGTGAGAAAGCCCACTGAACACTGCTGCCATGCTTAGGAACAAACAGTAGCCACTGGACCGTACACACACCCTAAGAAAACACGCAGAGATGGATTCCAGACTTGCATGAGTTCTCATGCCTTGTTGGCTTTCATTATCCTGTCCTCTCCACCTAGAACACCTTCTTTTGCTGGCTAATTTGCGTTTGTCCTTCAGGACTTACTGAAGATCTGACAGCTCTCCCTGAGCACCTGGCCTGCCTCCCATGGCACATACACCATATCCTCCTTACCACATGCCCCAGTGTCTGCGCTCAGAGCAGCTTCTGGGTGGACTCCCAGTGCCCGGCGCAGTGCACGGCAAAGAAAGAGCACAAAAAAGATTTTAGATAAATGACCGATGACTGGTGGTGGCCGAGTGTCACAACTGTGCTGAACAGCTATGACAAGGCCCATTTCTCATGCAGTAACTTAGCACCTGTTTGGCACGGGCCTTCACTGTGCCAGGCACTTCGGTAGCACACAGGTGTTGAACAAAACAGACTTGTCATCAAGAAGTGGGTGTGGGAGGACTGGCAGTGGACAAATGAGTATGTACAGTGGACCCTTGAACAACCCTCCATAAAGTCAAAAATCTGTGTCCAACTTGTAGTCGGCCCTTGGTATAAACCGCTCCTTCTTATCCAAGGTTCCACATCCTCAGAATCAACCAACCACAGATCGTGTGGTTCTATAGTATTTACCACCGAAAAAAATCCACGTATAAAGGGACCTGTGCAGTTCAAACCATGTAGTTCAAGGGTTGGCTGCAATTAATGCCATAGAGGAAAAGTGCAGAACACCAGGGAGGTTATACAAGCAGGGAGGTTATACAAGCAGGGAGGGGGAGACTGGCTGGCGCCTACTAAGAACTTACTGTGTCAGGATTCTGCGATGCTCAGACTTGGCTCGTTCAACCGCGGTCCTCAAGAAGCAACCCAGGGCAGAGCCTCAAGCTCCTCCGAGAGGGAGGGTCTGTGCTTCCCTCCACCTGTCAGAAGGAGAGATAACAACCCCTTTACTACTTGCTCCACAGCTGAACGTGCAAATCAATGTTCAAGCCCTGTGCCTTTTAAACATATTGAATGAAATTGATATTGAATAAACTCTTTTACAGAAATTACCCATTATTTCCTGGAGTTCAGATTTATAGTCAACAAACAGAACTCTTCCTCAACCATCCCAACTCTAATTTTTTTATATATATATATTTAAATATGGTGGTGTTATTGTTGGGGGGGCAGTAATTAGATTTATTTATTATTTATTTGGTGGGGGTACTGGGGATTGAACCCGGGACCTCATACATGCTAAGCACACACTCTACCATGGAGCTATACCCTCCCCCCACCTAATTTCCATATTGTAATTTTTTTAAACCATGGCACTGCTAAGAGGTGAAACCACATGGACGAGGCTGCATGCCTCCCTCAGGAACCCAGCCCAGGAAGGCCACCCTCCTGCCCTCCCCACGCCGTCCCTGAGGTCTGGGGGTCTGCGGGACAGAGCTTCCTGTCTGAGACCAGCTGAGAGAGCCACCGGCCTCATGTTTATTAAAGAATTCCTGCTCCACTCCGTCCACCTCATGAGGAGAGGAGACAATGTGAGAACTACACAGAGCGTGAGCTAGAAGCTGGGGATCCTGGAGCTGAGGGAGAGGCCGAGCGAGGCCTCCGCTCCCGCACCCTCCTCGTCTGCGCCAACTAGCCCTGGCTCTGGCGCAGTCCCCTCCCCGTGAGGAGGGAGGAGCTGCCTCGTCCCTGTGCCCATGTGACGAAAGTGTGGCCTAAAATGAAGTCCAGCTGGACAGGACAGAGGCTCCCTGCAGGAGGCTCAGTGCCCAAGGGCCAGGGCTGGCCGGCTGGGGTGCAGCTCCGCAGTGGGGAGCTGCAGGGGCCAGGGGGGGCTGCTCTGGGGGTGCTGCCTGCTCTGGGGGTGCTGCGTGGCAATAAAGCAGCGTCTGATTCAAGCCCTGCCTCTCCCCCTAGGCCTGACTTTTGTCCAGCACAGCCTCGTCCTGCCGGGGGCAGCTAGGAACTCAGCTCCAGCCTCTGCCCACAAGGCGAGGGGCAGAGGAGACCCAGCTGGTGTCCCTGTGGCCCCGGTGGGTGAGTCCCGAGGGGCTCTTCGGGAGAAGGGGGTGTGGAGGGAGCGCATGGCCCGCAGGACTCACGGGCCGGCCGCGCCCGCAGCCGAGCTCCGTCCGCACGGCCCTCGGGCAGCCAAGGCCCCCGAGGCTGGAAGGGTTTGCGGAGCTGCCGCTCAGTTGGACGGGGACGCGCTCAGCCAGCTGGGCGTGTGGGCTGTTACACCGCTGCAGCCCCAGGACCCAGGGCTTCCTCGGCAGAGAAGGAAGAGAAGGATTCCGAGTGCCCCTTCCACAGCCCTGCGACCTGCCCCCCCGCCCTCCCCTCCGAGCCGGGAGAAACGAGCTCCTCAGAAACCCTAAATAGTGAAAGACTGACGATCCCACCTCCCAGCATATTCGTGATTTACAGGAACAATACCTTAGTACAGAGGGATAGTTTCCACAGTAGGAGAAGAGGTGTCCGAGGGCCTAAGGTGGAGGATCTCACTCCTTCCGCCCCGCCCGCACCCCAGTACCACCCCGCCCGGGGCGGGAAGCTCCTCCCCCAGGGTGGGCGACGTCTCTCTACCTTGCGCCTGCGGTGCTCAGCACAGTGCCTGGCGTGCACGACAAATACCATAAGGCAACTGATGATGCATGAATGAATGAACGAATACATGCAGAGCCACCCACAAACCTCCCGGTAAATGGACCACTCATCACTTAGGCAAATTATACTCACTAAGAACCGAGCCTGCACCAGGCAATAAGCAAGCACTAGGACACTGCTGTGGACTAGGCACACATAGCGCTGGCCTCACAGAACCCAGAGTCTGACAGGAGAGCTGCGTTAAACAAACAGCGGTCAAGTAACGAGGTAGCTGTGGTGAGACTGTGTGTGTTATGAAGACCAATGGCCACACTGTCGGTTTTGACTATTTAGGTATCCAGCTAGTAATAATTTTGCAATAGCCACTAAACTTACAAAATTCTAGTTTTTAAATCCACTTTAGTGTTGTTTAAAAACAAACCTATGTCATATTTATTTTTCAGTTCAAAAGAGTTATGTTTAAAGTCCACAAAGGAAAGCCAAGGTATATGCATAAAAGCTCTAGGGAATCAGGTTCAAGTTCCAACACTCTAAGGAATTTCCACCAGCCGATCCAAAGATCAGTATTTTAAAATTCCAAATAGATTCTACAGTGATAGTATAATTATATAAAAATTACATGCATAAAAATACTCAAAGGAAATATAAAAATATTAATAGTGGTTATTAAATATGATTATGGGTGATCTTTTTACTATTTCTATTTTAAAATTTTTATCTAATGTATGATTATGACTGTAATAAAATAAACTTTTTTAAAAGGCTGTTAAAATATATCATAGACTATTTTATATTCCTTTTGGAATCAATCATATTGTTCAGTCTGCAGTGTCTTAGTGGATATTTACTATCTCTTTCTTTTCTTCCCCTCCTATGTATTTCTGGGTTTTTTCCTGCTATGTATTTCTTGAATGAAGGAATAAATAAATGAATTTTAAATTCTAAGTCTATAAGACCAACATATTGAAATTTCTGTCTTAAAGTATTGAAGTCAGATTTCTCAAACAATAATCCAAGTCCAGACCTCTAGGCTTTCTCAAAAAAGATTTATCCATAGACCTAGAGATTATCATATTAAGTGAAGTAAGTCAGACAGAGAAAGATAAATATCATATAATATCACTTATATGTGGAATCTAAAAAAAAAATGAACTTATTTATATGCCAGAAATAGACTCACAGGCATAGAAAACAAACTTATGATTACCAAAGGGGAAAGTGGAGACACGGGGATAAATTAGGAGTTTGGGATTAATAGATACACACTACTATATATAAAATAGGTAAACAGCAAGGACCTACTGTACAGCACAGGGAACTATATTCAACATCTTGCAATAATCTGTAATGGAAAAGAATCTGAAAAAAGAATATATATGTATGTATGTGTATAACTGAATCATTGCTGTAGATCTGAAACTAACATTGTAAATCAAGTACACTTCAATTAAGAAAAAAATTAAAAAATAAAATGTATTTACATAATGTTCAAAAAAAATTTATCCAATTTATTAATTGTCTTCATCGTCTTATTCAGGTCTTGGCAATTTTGTTTGTAAATTTGGGTTTTAAATATGATAAATGGATTAAAGAACAAATGTTTAAACACATTCTGAAATGTAATACTTCTCTAAGTTACATTATTTAAAAATGATCTACCTCTTCCCAAGAGCAACATCCGGCAGGCTTCTCAAGAAATCTCATTTATTATCAACACTTAGAACCCATTAGAACATTGCTTTCCATTTGCAAATGTATCTCCTTTGGAGCCCTTCTGTGTTTCATTTGGCTGTTATGACTCGTAAGTTAGAAATTGTTATCTAAAATGTATTCAGTCATAGAATTTCACATTTGGAAGGGTCATTAGTGGTCACTTAGTCCAACAAGCTCTCAAAGCAGGTTCCTTCTACAACTTTGGTCAGTGGTCTGCTTGATTACCTTCTATGCCAGGAAACACATTACCTCCCATGGAAGCCTAGTTTGTTTTCAAAAGTTGCTCATCTTTAAGTTATAGCTATCATAGAGGAAAGTTTTATTCCCCAGCACAGAACTCATCACATCAAAAATGTTCAATAAGAGTTCATTGTATGAACAAGTAGACATTCCAATTCATTCATTTATTCACTGTGTTTATTGAACATCCGTTACGTGGTGGGTGGTATTTGAAGCACTGGGGGTATAGCAATCGACAAGAAAGACATGGCTCCCGGCCCAAGAAATGTTTTCATTCTAGTTGGAATAAATAGTCTACCCATATTTCTTTTTCCTGTTTAAATCTTAGACATGCGTCAGGGAGCAGGTGGGGAACAGTACTATGAAGACAGGTTGAGCAATGTGTAGAGGCTTTTTGAATATTCCTAGAAAGTACTTGAGACACTCAGAGGAAGACTAGACTTCCTGCAGGCTGGGCTGGTGGGCATTCTAAGTCACTATTGTTCAAATATTAAAGAAATGTAATCCGATTTTATACCTAAAGCTGGTGAAGCAGGACATTCGGTAAGATGGAGAAGCGTTGGCACTGACGCTTATACTTTCTTACTACTTACCGAGACGTTTATACATGTATGTGTGTTAACACACACACACACGCATTTATTCTCACATAAAAAATGGCAGTATACACACCTAATTTTAAAATATCTATCTCATGGTAGTGTGATTAGAGATTTATTCTTTTTGTTTTTCTATATTGGACACATTTTCTACAACAAACAAGCATTGCTTAAGGAAGCAAAAGAAGTTTTATAAAACAAGACAAAACAACGCACAAACGAAACCCCTCAGACCTCGCTGACTGGTCGTGCTGCTGCCTCCCCTCGCTCACCTCTCCCCCCCTCCTCACCTGCTGGGCCAGGTAAACAGAGTCTCAGATCAGCGTCATATCCACTGGAAGCTTTCCTGATGTCCACCCTGGCCCTGCCCTCCCCAGCCGCAGGGGCCCTGCACCCCCCTTCTCATGTGCCCACCAAATGTTGTGCGACACGTATGAGGCGCCTACAACTCCGTGCTGCCCGCACACCCGATTGTGAGCCCCCTGCAGGCCCGCTCTGTGCCACTTGGCTCTGGACTCCAGCCCCCGGCGCGGCGCCTTACCCCTTGGGAAGCCCCCCCCCCCCGAGATGTGTGATGCGTGCCTGGGCCTCACGTGGCTCTCTGCCACAGCTTGCCGCTGATTTCCAGCCTCCAGCTCAGATCACATGGGCCCCTCCTTGATGGCTCCCCATTGTCCACCAAGAAAACAATGCCCTGGGGCACCCAAAAGCCTCCACAATATGGTGCAGCTCACTTGCCAGCCTCATTCTTCTCCTTTGTATCCCCTCCCCTGACAGCTCTTCTGCCCTCAATGGGCCCTGCTTCCCCACCTTTGCTCCTGCTGTTCTTTTAAACTAAAATTCTCTACTCCATCTCCATCTAAGGAACTTCTAAAAATTCACCCCAAAGTAGGATAACCAATAGCTACCCTTAGAATCGTGATGGGGCTCGAGTGCCTTAATGTGTGTGGGGCTCTTCGCACAGTGCCTTGCACTGCTAAGCATATAATGAAGAGCTGTTATCACTGCCCTGACCGTCATCGTCATTGAGGTGTGTCAGGCATCGCCCTAGACCCTAAGGATAAAAAGTTTTCAAAAAAAATTCTCGCACCCGGGAAGGTAGCCAACTCACTGTAGTACAATCTGGTAAGTATTATGACAGTGCTAGGAACAAAAAGCTGGGGGAGCAAAGGGCTGGAGGAGAGACATGGTGACTTCCCAGAAGAGATGGTGTTTTCACTGAGCCTTCAAGAAGAAGCAAGAATTTCATCAGGAGAGAAGGAGAGAGTAAGGAAAGACAATCCAGGCGGAGGAGATGTCACAAGAGAAGGTATGCAGGGGCGAGTGAGCAAGGTGAGTGGGGCAGCTGCACACACGACAGCCAGGCCTTCCTCTTGCTGAGTTCATTGTAGAGAATCACCTTCTTCTGCCTTCGGCTGCCCAGGAAACACAGTCTGGGATGCTGGGCTGATAGCGACATTCCAACGGAAGGAATGCGCAGACCCCTGGCGCTCTGTGCTGTCACCCTGATGCAGGGAGAGGAGACCTGATCCCTAGTGGGAGGAAAAGAGTTGCCAAGGGTCTGGCTGAGGGAGATGAGGGGCCAGAGGGCTCCCCAGAGGCCTGGGCCACCTTCCAGGAGAGCCCCAGGGAATCCACAACCATCAGTGACTGGGAGGAGGCAGTCAAATTGTTGAAGGACGGCCAGCTGGCCGCCCAGGCAGCCTTCCCACAACAATGACTATTTACTTTGGATGCCCGCCGTCCCCACAGCTCATGCAAGATTTATCACCAGAAGCTAGTCACACAGACTGTAACACTAACAAACTTCCCAAACACAGCCCTCTGAGGCTAGGGGTGGAGGATGTAAAGGAAGGAACAGCGTCCAGGTCCTGGGAAATTCTATCATGCCTTACGCAGTTAGAGAAATCAAGTTCTCTAGAAATGTTGGAAGCCTTTACCGCCATCTTCAGTCATTTTGGTATCTCATCCCCACAACGGGGTAAGATAATCCATTTTCAGCTGTATTCACAATCCCTGTATTTTCCTCTACTCTCATTTCAATCAGGAAACCAAGCTTTGTAATTTCTTGAAAGGGGATTTCGGCAAAGCGGAAAACAGTCATCGAGTCTAGAGCAATCAAAGTCTATTCTTCTAGAGATCAGGGCAGGAGGAGTGTCTCTGAGGAGCAGGAAGGTGGGAAATAGAGCTTCCTGGAACTGAAAAGGAGAGGACAAGACTTCAGAGAGGAATGGCTAAGTGGTTACAGACTCACCAGATTCCTGGAGTCCAGGCTTGGCCCTGAGGGGAAGATAGAGGATGGACAAGCAGGTAGTAATTCGAGATGACCTAGATCTGGAGGGGCCTCCCTAATGCCTTCATACACAGAACACTGGGACATGGTCCTCAAAATGATGGGCTTAGAAATTGCTACTAGTCAAGTAAAATAGGAACTCAAATAAGTCTTCTTTGCCAGTAGAAGTAGCCCTTCCACCTCCATCTGAGATTAGCCCTGCGTTGCCTGAGGAAACTGTAATGACCTCCCCCGAGGTAGTTGCTTTGCAAGACACCGTGGCTTCTTTTCAGGACCTGCCCCTACCACCGTTCTCCTCCAGTCCCGTAACTAGACTCAAGTCCCAGCAGGCCCCAAAAGATGAGGAACAAAGTGTGACCCATGAGGAGGTGCACCGCACTCCAAGAGTATATGATTTTTCAAATTTATACAGACAAATCTGGGGAATATGTGTGGGATAATTCAAGCTATGGATTTACTGTCCCTGCCCACAATGCTTCTGCCCAAACTATCATCTGTGGACTTACAGAATACCTTATCCACCATCTTGGTATCCCACACAGCATTGTTTCTGACCAAGGCACTCACTTCGCAGCAAATGAAGTACAGCAATGGGCCTATGCTCATGGAACTATCTGGTCTTACCATGTTCCTCACCATCTGGAAGCAGTTGGCTCAGTCTTTTAAAGATTCACTTGCAGCACCAGCTAGGTGGCTGGGACAAGGTTCTCCAGGAGGCTGTGTATGCTCTGAATCAGCATTCAATATATGGTGCCATTTCTCGCACACCCAGGATTCGAAGCCCAGGAATCAAAAGGTGGAAACAGAAGTAGCATCATTTACTATTACTCCTAGTGACCCATCAGCAAAATTTTTGCTTCCTGATCCCACTGTCTGATTCTCACCTGGTCTAGAGGTCTTGCTTCCATGAGGAAATGCATCTGCCTGGAGACACAGTAATGACTGCACTGAACTGGAAACTAAGACTGACGCGCAGCCACTTTTTTGTCCTCATAACTCTGAGTCAACAGACAAAGAAGGGTGCATAGGGGTATTCTGTAAGTCCACAGATGGTGAGGGTGATTGATCCTGATTACCAATCAGAAATTGGATGGCTATTATACAATGGAAGTGAGGAAGAATATTTCAGGATACAGGAGATTCTTCATGGCATCTTTTAGTATAGTACTACCATGCCCTTGTGATTAAAATCAATGGAAATAATAAACATGTGTCATCTTGTAAATAGATAGGTAGATAGATAGATAGATAGATAGATAGATAGATAGATAGTAAGTAAGTAAATAAGTAAATAAATAAATTAATTAAAAGTCAGTGGAAAACTAACAACCCATTTCAAGCAGGACTACTCTGCAAAAGTTTAAAGGATTATTGTGACTTACTCCAACAAAATAGACAATCTAGATAAAATGGATAAATTTCCTAGAACACACATACAAATGATCAAAATTGACTCAAGGAAAAATAGAAAATCTGAGTAGACCTCTATCAAGAGCATTGAACTAATAACTTAAAAATCTTCCCACAAAAAAGAGCCCAGGTCCTGATGGCTTTCACTGTTGACTTCTATTTAATGAAGAATATTTTATGAAGAAACATTTAATGAAGAAAAAAATATCAATCCTATACAAATTCTTTCAAAACACAGAGGATGAGGGAACACTCTCAAACTCATTTTAGCAGCTCAGTATTAGCCTGATATGAAAGCCAGACAAAGAAGTCACACAAAAAGGAAACTATAAATCAGTATCCCTCATGAATATAGAAGCAAAATGCTTAACAAAAAATAGCAAACAAATCTAGCAACATTTTAAAAAAATCACCATGATCAAATGGGATTTACCTCAGGAATACAAGGTTGACTTAATATACAAAAATTAGTAAATGTTATTTTTTTTACAAATTTTATTTATTGTATTCAAATTATATTCAAAAGAATAAAAGACAAAAATACAGTCATCTCAACAGATGCAGAAGAACATTTGGCAAAATTTAATATTTATTCATGATGTTTTAAAAACCCAACAAATTAGAAAAGGACACTTGACAAAGGACATCTATGGAAAACCTGTAGCTAACATCACATTTAATGGTGAAAGACTGATGCTCTCCCATTAAGACTGGGAATAAGACAAGGATGTCTGTTCTTCCCACTTCTTTTCAACACTGCACTGGAGGTTCTAGCCAGTGCAATAGGCAATTGAAAAAAATTAAGGGTATACAGATTAAAAGGAAGGAGCAAAACTGTCTTCATATGCAGATGATATAGTCTTGTAGATAGAAAATTTTACAAAATCTACAAAAAATGTACTAGCAAGCTTGGCAAAGTCACAAGATAAATGATCCTTTCTGTGGAAACTGACAAGCTGATTCTAAATTTTTATAAAATTTATATGAAAATTCAAAGGACTTAAGATAACAACAACAAAAAACTGCACAAGAAGAACAACGTTGGAGGACTTATACAAAAGTTACTATTAAGGGTACAGTAATCAAGACAGTGTGCAGCTGGGGTAAGGAACAACACATAGATCAGTGGAACAGAATAGAAAGTCCAGAAATAAACCTTCATATTTATGGTCAACTGATTTTGAAAGACGTGTCAAGGGTAATTCAGTAGGGGAAAGGATAGTCTTTTCAAAAAAATGGTAATGGAACAATTGGATAGATATTTCCAGGCCAGAAAAAGCAAAAGAACTTTGACCTTTGCCCCATACCATATGTACCATATATAGCTCAACCAGAATTATGATAAAAATATAAATCCTAAATTTATAAAACTTCTAGAAGAAAACATAGAGAAAATCTCTGTGGGGTAGGTAACATTTACTAGATAATGATACCAAAAGCATGATCCATAAAAAAAAAATGTTGACAGGACGTCATCAAAGAAAATTAAAAGATAAGTCACAAATTGGGAAAAAATAATTGCAAATCATGTATCTGATAAAAGACTTGTGTGTAGAATGTATAAAGAACACTTACAACTCAATAATAAGACTAACAACCCAATAGGAAATGGGCAAATAATTTGAATAGATATTTCACCAAAAAAGTTACACACATGGCTAATATGCACATGAAAAGATTCTCAACATTAGTAGTCATTAGGGAAACGCAAATTAATACCACAGTATTTAACCCACTAGGATGACTATAATAAAAAAGACTATCTATATATCAAGTCATATAGTGTTAATAGGAAAATAAAATGGAATAGCAAATTTGGACAACATTTTCAGTTTCTCAGAATGTTAAACATACATTTCCCACATGACCAAGCAATTTCACTTAAGTATCAATTTACAAGAAATGAAAACATACGTCCACACAAAAACTTGTAAGCAAAGAATCAGAGTGACATTATTCGTAATAACCCCAAACTGGAAACAACATAAATATCCATCACATAGTGAATGAGTAAACGTACTGTGGTTTGTTCATACACTGGCATCCTGCTTAGCAATGGAAAGCAACAAATTACTGACACATGCAACGACATGGATGAAACTAAAAACAAGATGTGAGTAAATGATGCCAGACACCAAAGATTATGTATTGCCCAATTCTCTTTCCATGAAATTCCTAGAAAAGGCAAAACTATGGAGACAGGAAGCAGATCTGTGGTTGCCTAGCGCTGAGGGTGGGAGTGGGAATTGACTGCAAGAAAGGCAAAAAGGAACTTCTGTGGGGATGAAGCGTCCTAAAACCGATCTGTAGTGATGGTGGCAAATCTGCATAAACTTACTAAAAATCATGAAACTGCAGTTTCGGTGGATGAAATGTATGGTATGTAAGTTATATTTCAATAAAGTTGTCTTTTAAAACTAGACTAATTTCTTGCATACTTGAGTTTGTAGATTTAAATTCATACCTATTTCATCAGTTTCAGTTTTCCCTCAAGAAGACATCATCTTTTTTACTATGAGAAGCAGTTTGCACAAAATCCAGCCACTTGCATGTAATTTATTCTGAAAATCCAAAACTTCTGTTACATGTGATTCCTTCTCCTGCAAAACCTTTCTTGCTTTGCAATTATTCCACTTGGGAAGGGCTCAGTCACTGGGTCAGAACACAAGAATCCACCGTAATCATGAGGTCCAGGGAAGTTTTCACCCCCTTATGTACCATCCAAATACCATTCCAAATCTGTAGCATTGATTACATGGAGCCAAGATTACCACATTTTATGTTGAAAGTCTAAGATAAAAAGAATTTGAAAATAGCAAGAGAAAAATGAATTGTCATGCAGAAGGGAAACCTAGCAAGATTAACTGCTGGCTTCTCAACACAAAGAATGGAGGCCAGAAGGAAGTGGGATGACATGGTCAAAGTGCTAAAAAAAAAAAAAAAAAAAAAAAAAATACTGTCCACCAAGAATCTTATTTCCAGCAAAACTATCTCTCAAAAATGAAGGAGAGATAAAGACATTGCTAGGTAACACAACTGAGTGAATTCAATGCTGGCAGATCCACCTCTTAGGAAATACTAAAGGAAGGTCTTTAGGATGAAAACTGGTGATCACAGACAGAGATCTGAATCCACATGAGAAAACAAAGAGCACCAGTAAAGGTAATTATTTGATTATAAAAGACAGTATATGAAAATGAATATATGTATGTATATGTATGACTAAACTATTATGCTGTACACCAGAAACTGACACAACATTGTAAACTAACTATACTTCAGTTTTAAAAAGTTATAATAAAAAAGACAGTATAAATGCTTATTTCTTCTTAAAAAGCAATTATATAAAACAATATGTACATAATTGTATTGTTGTGCCTATAGTATATAGAAATGCAATATATTTAACATAACAGCACAAAAGAGGTGGGTTGGAGCAAAGCTGTATTGAAGTAATGACGCCAGATGGTAACTAAAATTCACAGGAAGAAATGAAGAGAACTAGAAATGTTAAATAAGAAAGTTAAATGCTCAATATCACTAATTATCGGAGAAATGCAAATCAAAACTACAATGAGGTATCATCTCACATCATTTAGAATGGCTATCATTCAAACGTCCATGAACGATAAATGCTGGAGAGGGCATGGAGAAAAGGGAACCCTCCTACACTGCTGGTGGGAATGTAGTTTGGTGCAGTCATTATGGAAAACAGTATGGAGATTCCTCAAAAGACTATAAATAATAGACCTACCATATGATCCAGCAATCCCATTTCTGGTTATATATCTGGAGGGAACTCTAATTCAAAAAGATACATACACCCCACTGTTCATAGCAGCACTATATACAATAGCCAAGACATGGGAGCAACCTAAATGTCCATTGACAGATGACTGGATAAGAAGTTGTGGTATATTTATACAATGGAATACTACTCTGCCACAAACAAGAATAAAATAATGCCATTTGCAGCAACATGGATGGAACTAGAGATCATCATTCTAAGTGAAGTAAGCCAGAAAAAGAAAGAAAAATACCATATGAGATCACTCATATATGGAATCTAAATAAATAAATTAATTAATTAATTAATACACTATTAACTTATCTACAAAACAGAAACAGACTCGCAAGCTTAGTAAACAATCTTATGGTTACCAGGGAAAGGGAGTGGGAAGGGATAAATTTGGGAGTTTGAGATTTACAAATGTTAGCCACTCTATATAAAAAGATTTTTTTTAAGTTTCTTTTGTTCAGCACAGGGAACTATGTTCAATATCTTGTAATAACCCTTGATGAGAAAAAAATATGAAAACAAATATATGTATATGCATGACTGGGACATTGTGCTGTAAACCAGAAATTGGTATTGTAATTGATTATACTTCAATAAAAATAAATAAATAAATATCAAAAAAAACCCAAAATTAATATAACAAACTCTTTAATCATAAAAAAATTATTGCATTTTAAAGACTGAAAAACCATTAAGAAGATTTTTAATCTCTACTTGTATTAAATCTTCCTCTCATTAACACAGACATGAAATTAAGTTAATTGGGAAGCCCCTATCTGGAGCCTGTTCCATAAACCTTCCAGATCCAGTGCCACCCAGGATCTGAGTGAGTTCCGGGATTTTCGAAACCCTAGTTAAACCTCCCTGGCCCCTTCGGCCACACTTTGCAAATCTTTCATACTTGGAAAGTTCTATGAGTGAATTCAAAGATTTTTAAATTTTTCACAAATATAAAACCCAAATCAAACCATGTTTAGAATCTCTTTCTAAATCTATAAATTTCAACTTAATTGAATTGTTGATGAAATTATCACTCCAAAAAAATTCAGCTGGCTGAAAACTGAACCAAACTATACCAACTAGTTTGTGCAAAGAAATTCTGATCAAAATGCACACACAATTCTGGGGCAAGTTGTCCAAATTTAGTAGCAGAAAACCAACGGCTCTATTTATAAATGGTGGATTTCAGACGAAATGTTACTTTTACATCAAGATAACGGTTATTTCTCCAATGAGAATAATGATATTTCTATCTTTAAATTTGTTTTTCCCTTAGAGGTCACCAGTTCTCCCCAGCTACCGTCTGCACTGCTTCCCCAGAAAAGAGTGTATGACAATGAGTTTTTACTCAGAAGACTATTTTGGTCAAATGTCTCTGAGATTCTGGGAAGATGAAAATTTGTCTCCCAGAAGAAACTTATCAGACCTAGCAGAGTAAAAAAGTAATAGACCAGTATCATCTCAGAGGCGAAGACGCCCAGCCACCAACTCAGGAATCATCCCTAAAATGTCCCTGGTGTTCCTCTATATAATTCCAGTGACTCTCAAAGTTAGGAAATCCACATTCTAGTCTTCTTTTTTTTTTCTATTTTGTTTAGCCGTTTGTATATTTCAGAGTAGGCAATCAGTTCTGGCTGCATTTGAGTTAGATGACTGGACTTCTGAACCTGGGGAGAATTATACCAAAAATAAAAAGTCAATGTCATGAATTTAAGTATCAGAAAGAAAATGATCCCTTCCCTCTTCCCAGGATCAGCTTACTCTGGATTCTCCCGTCGCCTCCTTTTTTAGACCTCAAATACCATCCCCAGATGTCATTTCCAGCCTAAGGGAGGGCAGAGTAGCACACAGAGTTCTGCAGTTTCTGTTCCCGGTTCCCGGTTTGTGTTTTTGTGAGACAATGATAGCGAGATGCTTCCTCTAACCAACTTAGTGCATCTAAGCTGTGAGTCATTATGTGGGAAATAAAAGGAATTCCCCAAACCATATACATATATCCTTTGGGGTTTTTTTTTCTTAAGTGAGTTTTCACATATCACAAAACAATACACACAAATTGTGTAAAAAACAATCCATAAGCCTTGCGGAAGGACTTAGAGACATTATCTGCCGTATGCAGCACGTTGCCAATTATTACTCATAACAATTACTCAAGAGGCCTAGGGTGCCTTCTTTCTAAAAATAGATCTTTCCATGAAAAAAGTACAATATGTTGTTGCTGTATGAGACAAAATTACACAAGAAGTTATTTTTATCCTCCAGGCAGTTAACGTTATATTCTGAATGTAATCAACCAAGTAATTTACAAAACAAGAAAGAAAAAAAAAAGGAACTGACATATCCGGAAATTTAATTTTTTTTCTTTCCCTCCAGTTTACATTTCTGAAACGTCTTTTCCTATTATGTAGAATCATATCCTCTAAACAATTATGTCTATTAATGAATGTCCCCAGCTTGCAGAAGGCGGTGACAGTAAATCCAAGTTGCAAAAATGAAAGGAAAGTAGAGCGAGACAGATCATATCATCAAAGAATAAGCAGCTGACTCTAAAACACACCTTCTTTTTCTATCAGTTCTGTCCCAGGCTCTGCATTGAGACGGTGTGGTGTTATGAAAGGGCTTAATCTGTAATTAGAAAGATCTATAAAGATCTGTGGCGGAACAGTAGCTCCATCACTTACCAACTGGTCTTGAGCAAGACACTTAACCACTAGTATCTCAGTCTCCTCATCTGTAAAGTGGGGATAATAGTACCTCTTGTATTAGGGAGTAGGATTAAATGAGGTTTGTGAGTAAAGACCTTAGCCTGTTGCCTGTCACACAACAAGCACCACAGGGATTATCAAGTAGGATCCTTGCTCTTAGATTTACACAGAATTTTGAGGAAGGAATGGTTGGGAACAGTCAGGCAAAAAATAAAAAGTGAGAAGTGAAAGGTCAGGAACAAGGAGTTTTGTCCGGTGACCCTGCCTGATAATGAGGCCCCTTAAGTATTGCAGCGTTTGATACCACATCTTTCCATCTTGGTGATCCTGAAGTCACACATCAGTTATTTTTCCATTCAATATATTTGTAAGGTGACTAGTCACACATTATCATTTTTCAGAGGTCGAGCTGAAATACCAAAATGATGAAGGCCCCATGGGCAAAGCCAAAAGGAAACTCACAACTCACTGGGGTCTGTAACTTACTTCTGCTGCTCTGTACATTAGCACCAAATATGGGGCTAATTGTCATTTCTTTAAAAAAAAAAAAATCTCCTATACATGAATTTAAGTGAAAACAGAAAATATTTATGATAGTGTAAATGGGTTAAAAATTGTATATCATAAGAACTAGACGAGCACAAGGACAAATAAAAACAGAATTTTGTTTCGGGATAAAATTATGTGTAATATTTGTGTTGGATTTCCATTATTAAAAATTTTAGAGTAAAAACTACATTACCCATGTATAGATCTTAGTACAGTCAATATCATTCTTTTCTTTTGCTTTTTTCTTTCTTTCTCTTTCTCCAAATACTACTACCTGAAATCACTGGGTACTAGGTGAAGCCTTTAGCAGCCCTACCTACCTGGAATGTTCCCTCTCATCTAGTTCCACGATGCATGGATATTCTTAAGAGACAATTTCCTAGTAATTGTGGCCCATTCCTAGCAAAATTACTTACTGCAGACGAAAGGAAACTCAAGAAGAAAATCAGCAAACCATTGGGTATCAATTGCAAAGCATATGGTTTTTAAATCTTAAAGGCATATTCTTGGGCCCAGTAGTGAGGCAGTTTGATCACCACCACCCTGAATGCTGGATTTACCTGAGTCACTGGAGTGCCCAGAGCTGGAAGAGACTTCTCACTTCCTGAAAGGCACTAACTATCAACATACAACCCAAGGGATGGCAGTTGCTTTCTCTGCAATCCCACCCCCTCACAAAGCACAGAACCACTGCGCAGTCATCATCCCGGCTGAAACATAGGGAAGAGAAGGGGAGAAGAAAGAGAAGGTGAACGAGAGCAGTGAAGTAAAGAGAAAGGACCAGGAGGGACGCCTGACGTTCCTGAGGGTAAGCAGCGCTTCTGTCAGCTGAGGCAGCGGGACGAAGGAAGGACACGCTGCACTTCGAGCCGCACTGGGCGCCAGCAGCTCCACGCAAGCCACACTCCAAGTGCCTCTCAGGCAATGTACTCTGAGAGTCCCGTGACCGGGAAAATCCATCCTTCCCTTTGAGAGAGGAAACAACATTCCTGTTTCTGGACAAGATCCACAATCTCATGCTCACTAGGACTGCACTGAGAAAGTCCCATTACGTTCCTATTCCTGGAGGAAACAGTGCTCTTGTGACTAGTTTTCAAAGGGCAAATAGGATATTTTTCTGTTTCTTAGATTGGTATGGTTATAGATTGAGCACAGTCATGTAATAAAAAGTTGGCTTTAGTCAGTGTTATTTCATAAGAAGCTTGAGGTCTTCCAAAAATCACGATATATGGGCTTTGATTCACCACGTCTTAAAAAAATCATACACCAATACACACGCACACACGTAGCGTGCAAATGCCTCGTACGCGTCATGTTTTTCTAAACATCTTGGTCTGCTGCTCCACTTCCTGCCTTCGTGAACAGGATGTGACCCAACAGGATGTAGCTCTCCCTTGTTTTCCATTTTCCAGCTCTGAAAAACCCATGTCTGGGTTTGATGACTTGATCATTGTCCTTGAGTGACCATGGCCAACAAGGGGAAAATCCAATAATCCGAGCCTGCAAAGCACACGATGCTCCACTGTGCCACAGTCAGAGGAGAGAAGATGGGGGAAGAGGCAGGAAGGAGCTAAGAACTCTATTGGAGAGATGCATTAAATTTGGGGATCCAGGGGACTGTCTAGGTGGACTGACTGATCAGTAGGCAACTGGAACTCTCTAATGGAACTCTGAAAACTAAATAGCACCTTGTTTCTCCCACAATGTGATTTTATCCATGAAAACCTAAACTATCTCGCATATCCTTGCCATAATTCACCACTAAATCAGACTTAAATAAGCATAACTGGAATTAATGTAGCTGATGGCTCATTCGCCAAAATTAGAATCCTTAAACTCCAAGCTTTAGATGGAGTTAAATCATACCTTCAGATGACTGTGATATTTTTAAAATATGTAATGTTTAAAGGCAGTCTATTTAAATCCAACTAAAAGAGTTTCCAAATTTTCTTGTGGCTTTTAGTACAACTAATAAAAATTGTCATAAATGAGCTACATTATGAGGATTTTGTAAACATAAGTCTTAATGGTTTTATTTCTAAATTCAAACGATCATGAAATTACCACTCTCTTCCTGGCGTTTTGGTCATTTGCACGCTTAGGTTAGGGTACCTGTTACACGGAGAGCTGCTGGCTCACTTTCCAACCCTACAGGTCAGGTGCTATGCTTTGCACATAGTAGGCTTGCAAAATATACAGGGGATGTAAATTTAAACAAAGACTGACTCTTGGAAGTGACATGTATTTAATAGTCAGAACTCTTACAACTGAACAAAAAAATTTAGAAAGTTAATCATTTTTATTTGTTTAAATGCGTGTCAAGTAAGTTTTAAAATAAATATCAAATTCAAAGGAACATCAACCCAAATGCAGGTTTATAAAGTAACAACCTAGGTATGTTGTAAACAATACGATCACATAAATCTCTAACTTACTATAACCAACTACAGCATTTATTCTCAGCCTTGGGTACAAATCTTCATACCTGGGCCCAATCTCTAGAGATTATTTGGTCCAGTAACTAATTAAAGGATGTGATTAAAAAAAAAGTCTAATGTGCACTGGAAGTTGAGAAACAATGAACTATAGTTTACTCTCTTCAAAAACATGATTTTACAAGATGTTCAGCCTCTTGCATAATTAAAGAAGTTAAGGAAAAAAACAATAGCTTGACATTATCTCAGATTATCAGATAGGCAAATACTAAAGAGAATGTTAATACCCAAGCATGAATAGTGTTTTTTCAAACTGTGAGTTACTACCCATTCGTGGATCATAAATTAAGTTAGTGAATCATATCTAGCATTTAAGGACATACTGAAAAAAAAAGAGAGAGAGAGGTGAGGAGAGAAAAAGAGGTTATTGCATCTAGTAAAGAAAATATAAAAAACACGGTGCACTATTAAAAATACTGACATAGATTTACCTCTACTGATTTGAAATCACATTCAGATACACTAAAAAGAAAAATCAGGTTACAAGACATTAGTTGCAGTATAATCCTACTTTGGTAAGTATGTGTTTTTAAGGATACTGAAGCCACAGAGAAAGAGGTTAAGTGCGCAGACTAGGGGCCGGAATGCCTGGGTTCCACGTCCCGGCTCTGCCACTTCCCATTTGCACAGTCTTGGGTAAGAAGCTGAACTAACCATTGCAGTGAAGATAATTATTGAACCTCCGTCAGAAGACTGCTGTGAGAGTGAACTTAGTTAACACGTGTAAAACTCTCCAGGCAGTGCCAAGCACTTGCTAACCACTCAGGAAATGTTAGCTCTATCTAAACCAGAGAAAGAATGAGAAATTTCACATCATAAATCCTAACGAACAGTGGTCCTTCTCTGGGTGCTGAGATTACTAATGAATTTCACTCGTTAATTTACACATTTTGTATACTTAAAACTTATCATCAGAAAACACAATACACTGCATAAAAATTTAAAGTATGTAATTCTATCTTCGGATTCTAAAGTGTCTTTGATGAATGTAGGCTAAAAAATAAATATTACTAAAGCGGGAATGACAGTAACAACACGTTACTGTCGATTGGATTTTGCCTCCTTCCTTAAAGAGACAAGGTTTGAGGGGTTCTTTTTGCCCTGTCAGGCAAAGAATTCTGCTCTGGAATTCCATTTTCCTGATCCTGGAATTTCTGTAACTTCTGTGACTGGTACAAAAAATTTGCTGCCCCCCTCCCTTCTCTAAAGGTGTTCTGCTTTCTCTCATTTTATCACTCTAAGCAAGAACTCTCTATTAAACTGCCCCATGATACAGCCCCCAAAGTTACTCCTCTGTCGCAACAGCATACCTTAGGCAATTGCATTTCTAGTGAAATAAACATGACATCATGTTCAAAGAAAACAGTTCAAACTGAGCTGTCCTTTGCGCTGAACCATGAGCTATGAACAGGGACCTTATATGGCATTGTGTGTGGATGGGGAGATTCATTATTAAAGAAAACCAGGAATTACAGAAACACGTGGAAAAAAGGATTTAAAAGTCATCCATTGTTTTCGCTCAAAATCCATTATTAACATGTGAGTATATTTCCTTCTGTTTTCTCTTTATAAATTTTCATAGATTTCTGTAATCATATTAGACTCAGTTAAGTAAACTGCTTTTTCCCCTTTGTATTATATCGTAGCATTTACCATGCTACTACATAGGTTTCAGAAACATTTTAATGATTGCATAAATTTTGCTTGCGTGAATAACCATTTCTCTTTTAAAGGACATTCAGATTATTTTCAAGTTTTAGCTGTTAGAAATAGAACTATGAAAAAACCTTTGTGAGTGAGCTTTAAATGTATATAAAATTGGTTCAGCTTTTTTCATACATAGAGTCAAGAAAGGAAATCACTGTGTCAAAGGCAACGAGCATTTTAGGTCTTAGGGTAGATGTTGGTATATTGTAATTGACCTTGTGTCTAATTACTCTCCAACATTGGAGTTGGCAACCCTTTAAGAAGGCACTGGCAAGATGGATTACTAATTTATATGCAGTGGGAGAGTTAGGGTGAGGGGTGAAAATGAGAAAAGTAACAACTAGCATTTATTGGCTACTTACTGTGTATCAGGAGATTGTTAAGTCCATCATATATACTTTTATTTAATTCCCACAGCAAAGAGGTAGGTATTAATATGCCCATCTTACAGACAAGAAAACTGAGGTTTGGAAAGTTAGAAACTTGCCCAATTTTGCAAAACCAGTAAGGGACAGAGTAGGTATGCAGACTCCAGAATTTGAGCTCTTATGCTATCCTTCACCTGGGGCTACCTTTAAAGGGGGTAAGCCAAAAGAAGAGTCTGCTCTCCAGTGTGTGCAAAGTGGGACACAGGAGATGTTAGAAGATTCTTAGTGTTCAAAAGATAAACACAAACCAGTTTCTTCCAAGTGTGAGCATACCTGTTCTATCACAACCTCTCCAGCAATGGATCATTTTTTTTAAAGGATCATTTTATATTTAAATGCGCATATTTTAAATGTGTACATCGGTGAATGCTCTACCACCGCTGTCTCATTTTAACATCAGGAGTTGGCGCTTTTCCATGTGTGTGTCTGTTCCTATGTTTGTGTATCTTCCTTGGGGACTTGGCCAGTTCTTCCCTTTGCCCATTTTCCTCCACAATCTTTATGATCAGACCTTAGGATAAAGAGACCAAGGTTTCAGAAACTCTTTGCAGCAAATACGACAGCCTCTTATTTAATTTTGAATTCAGAAAATTTTACATTAATTTATGTTCTGTAGTCAAGTATTTTCCAGTGTGATTTATTTTCTTTCTACTACTTGGAAACTTAGTCTTTCAGCTTCTAGAATTTTGACAAAAATCAATACTTACAATCCACGATTCTTCCTCTATTTTTATGACTACTGTTTGTTTATTTTGTATGTTTACTTGTGTGCAGCCTTCTTCCAATAAGGACTAATTTTATTTATTATTGTTTATCTCTCCCTTCTCACACGTACTGAATTCACGCACACATACGTGCACAACCGACTCTGCTCCGGGGAACCGTACCCTTCCAGCCCGTTACTATTTCCGCGCCGCCTCGGATGGCACCAGTGCTCCCTCAATGGTACGGCCTCCTCCTCTTCTTTAGAATTTAATGTGGTCCTGTCCAAATATACATTTAGATACATTTTGAGACTCTAAATTTGCCAAGACTTCTCCCTGACAAATAATCAATCCTCTTGGAGTCAGTATGAAATGGCATTAAGCCTGTGCATTAATTCTGAAAGCAGTCTCGTCTTCACAGTGGTTCCTTTTCTCAACACGTGGGGCCTTCTCTTGCACCCAGCCAACTTTTCATTGCTCAGTAAAATTGGCACTTTTATTTCTGTTTGTCACATTTGGTCCCCCTTCTTCTGTCCCACTTCGGTTTCACTCTGTGACCTCCAAACATTATACCCGAGGGCGTTTAGTTACTACAGATGAGAAACCCTGGATCAGTTCTCATTTACTTAAACAATTAGCAAACAGTGTTGCCTAAGAAGCCGGTGCTGTAATGGAAGGCTAGCGTTCTCTGGGCCGTTAGTTTTAGATGGTTAATAACCACTTAGAACATGAGAGTCACGTGCTCTTTTTAGAGTTACTTGGCTCCATCTTCAGGGTGGAATTCCGAGTATTTGGAGTAAGGAAGGTCCCAGAGCCGGGCCAGGCGGTGTGCCTACTGTGCAAAGTTTAAGGCTCTCAGACATGCTGAGTGCCTTACTCTCCCCGGCCTCGTCCCGGCCCCGCCCCAGGGGACTGGCCGTGTGCCTGGCAGTGCCCGGCAAGCAGTCAGAGGAGGCCACCCCTCAGCGCTGCCCGGGAGCCTGGAAGGGTGCGGGTCCGCCTGGCACTATCTGTGTGACTCTCCTGGCCGGGCCTGACAGACGGGGCCCCGCTGTGCGTATCCAGATCACTTTTGCATTTTGATAGCAAACGAGACCCGCAGGCGAGAAGTTTGAGAGCCTGACACCTGCTGGGATGCTTACAGGCTCCCTGCAGCCCATCAGTTTCAATTTGAGAAACATTTTGAACTGTTTAATTGGTCAATGGAGTCATGACCTGCACTCTGGCCACTGCGGCCCTTAACTGTCCAGAACAACCACTGACCCAGAAGTACCCAGGAAAGCCCCGAACACAGAAACAAGAGCCAGGTGAAAAGCCAAGAAGAGCTGGAGGTAAGCAGATGAAAGCAGCTATAATAAAATACATTGCAAAACTGACATCTGGGGGCTCGATGTATGTGAGGCCTGATTCTATAGCCTTGCATGCTATTCAGCAAAACGGTTTTGGTTTAGGACAAAGGGAAATTTGTTTAATTAACTGTCGTAGATCGCAGTAGAGGGCACATTCTCACTGGGTAGAAAGGCTCTAAAAACAAAGAATCTAAGAAAATAAAATTCCGAATGAGAGAGGCAAGGAAAGAGAAGAGTGAAGAAAGGTCCTGGAGCAAATAAGATGGGAACGGACGTCGGAGCGCAGAAGTGTGCCAGGAGGAGCAAGGGGCTCGCGCAGCAACAAGGAGGCCCCGGGGCAGGAAGAGGCCACAGCGGGAAGAGGTGTCAGGTGCAGAGGGCCGGGCCGCTGGGGGGGGGGGGGGCAACGGGCCTGCCCGCCACCAGCCCACACAAGTTGCTCACAGTAAGTCCCCATATGATCTCACAGGACAATAATATATGCTCCTGAAAATGACCCGATGTCATCAAGAAAGCTGAGCCATGCAAGCCCCATCTGAAGCAGCCCCAGTGCTGTTTTGTTACTATGCCAGTTGTCTCTGAAGGAGTGTGCTATCAAAGTAAATAGGAGTGCCAGCCCGCACAGGAGACAGCGGACCCTGCCTGCCGAGGCCCTGAGTGCCGGGGGACCATGGCAGCTGTGCTCTCTGTCGGTCAGCATCCACTAGCATCTGCAGGCACTCTCAGCCGGGAGCCCTCTGCTGCCTGACCCCGCGCGGACATCCGGCACCGCGTGTGGCTCACTCCGCCGTGGCCAAGACAACCTGACCTAGAGTAGCAGACCAAGTGCGCCGGAGCTGCCACCCAAACATACACGTGTGTGCGTATAGACACGTATACATACGTACACACGTACATACAGCTGTATATTCAAGTCTTTGGGCACCTTAAGTTGTCTTCGATGAAAACATTCGAGGAAGAAGGAAATTAAGTGAAGCAGGCAACTTGATATTTGGAGAAGCATCATAAATGTCGCTGGAGCCTTGAAAGCCTCACCGACGACAGCGGGAAGAATGCACGCCCAGACTTGCACGGCTGCGGGGACTGGCGGCGCTGGGAGCCCCCTTCACAGGGACCTCGCTCCATGGGGAGAGCGGGTCCAGCTGGCTCCCCGGCTCCAGATACCATGTGCTCCACTCCTTGACCTGAGGAAAGGGAACCTGAGCCTGGGATCGACCAGCCCATCAACAAGCTTTTTTTGTATAAATAATTTTCATCAAAAATGTTAAAATGGTGTAGACACTTAAAAAGGTAAACCTCAGTTATCTAGAACTGTCACTCACCAATCCAGAGTCGCCATTTTCTGACTGTTTCACACAGTGGAGATGGCACCTTATCGCTGGCATTGCCGTCCTGCCATACACAATCATGTTTTAACATGGGTTGTAGGTTTTCATTGAGAAATAACTGCCTTCCAACACTGTAAGTTTAAAGTGTACAATGTGTTGATTTAATACATTTATGTATTGCAATATGATTATGTTAGTTAACGCTTCTATTGAGTCACATAATTATTTCTTTTTCGAGGTGATATCACTTAAGATCTAGTCTCTCAGCAACTTTGAAATATATAATACAGTTTCGTGGACTATCATCACTATGCTGTGCATTAGATTTGCAGAATTTATTCATCTTCTAGTAGCAAGTTCAAGACCCACTCAAGTGCTACTTATTTGTGAAAGGTGAGCGACACGTGGGTAAACAGGAAGAACAGAAGGAAGGAGAGTTGTCCTTTAGTTTTGTTTCTCCAACACCTGATGAGCAAATTAAAATCACCGTATCATTCAAGTACTAGAGAAAGTAAGCTAATATGATCCCAAAACTAGTCTGCAGGAAATCATACACTAGGTCAGAGTTACCATATTTTTGTGTCCCTACAAACAATACAAGAACTTGTTTTAAAGACACATTCTGGGCCCCACCTCCAGAGATTCTAATTTAGTACGTCTGTAAGGCCCGGGAATCTGCGTGTTTCAGAAACTCCCTAGGAGATTCCGTCCCAGGAACCACACATTGTTGGAGACGATAAAGCAATGCCATCTGGGCTGAGTGCCAAACAGTGGCCCAGTAGCCACAGTCCCCACATTAATTAGCTAATTCACTGAAGAGCATGGCGCACTCTCCCACCTTGTAAATTAACGGGGATCTGCTTCACATTTCATTGTTAACCTCAGCGTTTTAAACTTACATAACACTAGCTGGAGGTTACGGAAACCGTCTCGAGCCGAGCTCTACAGTAGGCATACAATAACAATCTTCCCAATTAGCCATTGTTAACACTATTTTAAAGATGAGGAAACAGGCTCATAGAGGATAAGAAAGTTGCCCCATATCACACAGCAGGTAAGTGTCCGGGCTGGATTTCACACCCCTGAGTCTGGACAACCCCAAGGTCAGTGACTCCCAGACAACTAAATAAAGCATCACTTTAAATTACGCAGTAAGAACTTATGTTCAGTGATTTTGAATATTCTCTACAGGTAATCAATTCATTTCAGATTCATAGGTTCATAATACATTGAATGTCCTCTATTCTAAGACAATGTTAAGATTTAATACGAAACAACATCATTTTAATAGCAGTTTTCAGAGGGCATAAAACTCTACAGTAAGTACATATATTGAGCATAAGATGCCTCACAATTTTAGAAATGTGAAAATGCAATAAATAAATAAGTTAAACAAATAAGTAAAAAGAGATCTTAAAGTGGGAAATACCATACAATTTATGGCTGGTTTGACTATGCAGCCTCAGGCTTACAGTGCCACCTGCTGTAAGAAAGTGGCAACTGCATTGACCCTCAAGGCCAGGGTTTTGCTAGGACACTGGTCTGAGGGTTATAATCTCATTGTTATCCCAAGTTTCCAACAGAGTGAGTGCCAGTATCACACACAACATGTAGATTTGGAACAAAGGTGAAAATAGGAATAAAAATAAATTTTAAATGGAGGGAAATTAGGGAAGATGGGAGAAAAGGAAAGCAAAGTTGGGAGGTGGAATCACACCATCGGTCAGTCATTAGTGTCTGTCTCTTACTGTGCACCAAGCAGTTCGCATGTTTTATCTCAACCTGCTTTATTTATAACCTGTCTTCCACAGCCTTGCCTCTTCCCCAGTCTTTGCAAAGAATAAACTTTAGTTTTTACTGACCATCTCTATTATATTTTCATTTCTATTTCACCTATTTCTGCTCATCTTTGTTATTTGCATTCTTCTAATTTCTTTGGGTTCTTACTTTTCATGCCTCTGCCATGTAACTTTTTTACTGAAGTGTTGTGTTAGTTTCAGGTGTACAGCAAAGTGATTCAGTTTTATATATATATATGTATATATGTATATTTTCTCTTTAGACTTTTCCATTATAAGTTATTACAAGATATTGAATATAGTTCCCTGTGCTAGACAGTAGATCTTTGTTGATATCTATTTTGTATATAGTAGTTTGTATCTGTTAATCCCAGATTCCTAATTTATCACCACAGCCTTTCCCCTTTGGCAGCCATAAGTTTGTTTTCTATGTCTGTGAATGTTTCTGTTCTGTACATAACTTCATTTGTATCTTTTTTTTTTTTTTAAGATTCCACATATAAGTGATATCAGTCTTTGTCTGACTTCATTTAGTGTGATAATCTCTAGGTCCATCCATGTTGCTGCAAATGACAATATTTCAATTCATAGAATTTCAGAGCTGGAAGGAGGCAGAACTTGGCTCTCCCCCTTTACTTCACAAAGTGGCCCAGAGACAAAGGGGACTTGCCTAAAGCCCTGTAGCTGGTACCCAGGCTTCCACATTTTCTATTCATTGCTTTCTCCCTTCACACCACCCTCCTCCCCCTTCTCCTCTCTCTCTCCTTTCCTCTTCCTCTTTCCCCCAACCCAGAACAGAAAATCAGACTGTTGGATTAATAAAAGTCAAGGGAAACATCCCTCTCGAAAGATTTGCATACAAGAACTTAAAAATCAGAGCACATCTGTGCTGGTGGTTAATAATTTTCAGTTCTGACAATGCAACACATTTACTCCAAAGGGACGGGCTACCTGTTGAACGAGAAGACAGAAACGCCACAGGTAATCAAATAGAGCACAATTTTATAAAACAATACTCAATCTGCCCTCTGGAAGTTTATGCTGGTATCTATTAAAAATTCTGATACTTATATCAAATATTTGGCAGGCAGCAAAAATAGATGGTATCTTAATGAATCAGGCATCAGTGTCAAAATGCAAATATAGTCTTACATTTCAGGTTAAACAGGTGAGCACTTCCAGCCATAAAATACACTGAATCACGCACTAGAAAGTACTGGCCTGAGATGGTTAAAGCGGAGCTGAGATTTGCCTTCTGGGCTCCCGTCCTGTCCTGCCGCCACTGGTGACCCTGAAGTCAAGGTCTCTTCCTCCTGCCACCAAGACCTTCTATAAGAAAGACTCTGGTGTCGGTCACTCCCGTGCTGGTGAGGGGACATTGCTCCAGCATCCTCTTCAGGGCCATTTTGCATTTAAAGTTTTCCTTCAAAGTGGGCTGAAAGGCTTTCTTGTCTAAGAAATTTGAGATAGCGTGGACCGGGTAGGTAGGGACAGGGGAGACGGGCTTTCCAGGTGCCTTGGAAATCATTCCACCTGCTTTAAGACCCCAAATATTTCAACACAAGTTAAGTTTACTACGTCCTCCAAAAATGTATAGTCCCTAACAGCACTTCAAAGACAGTGTTACAGTTGTTATCCGCTGCCCCCACCACACACATACGCACACTATGGTCCAGTCTCTAATACACTGATGAGCAGCGTGATGTCCTGAAAGGGGCACAGGGAACATTGTCTCCAAAACATATCCAACCACAGGATGTTTTCTTTGAGTAGCATCTGCAGATCTGCTGTAGGTTAAAAAATGCACCTCCACCCCCACCCCAAATAAAGATGTGTCCATCTGGAACTTCAGGATGCGACTTTATCTGGAATGAGTGTAAAGATAAGAATCTTGAGATAAGGTCATCTTGGACTGATTAGGGTGGGCCCTAAATCCAATCACAGGTATCCATACGGGAGACAGAAAAAAGACACATGGTGACCCAGAAAATAAGGCTGTGTGAAGACAGAGGCAGAGATTGGAGTGATACAGACACAAGCCAAGGGACACGGGAGCCACTAGAAGCTGAAACAAAGGGCTCCCCACCCCAGAACCTTCAGAGGGAGCCTGGCCCCGTGACACCCCATCCAGAACTGTGAGGAGACGCATTTCTGCTGTGGTAAGCCACCACCTCCGTTGCAGTTTGCTGCAGCAGCCCTGGGGGACCAGCACAAGGCCTGTTCCCCAGAGCACGCGAGGCACACAAGCAGATCATAAACTTCCTTCTGCTCAGTCTCCAGCCCCACCAGAGAACAGCTTTGCTGTCAGAACTCTCGTTATCCATTATTAAGACACAGAAAGAAGAAAATGGTTTCTGAAATGAAGACCGGTGTGGACACGAGAGGCTCCAGCAAGAGGGTTCGGGGCTTTTCTGGTTTTTTGGGGGTTTTTTTTGGAGCAAAGTTTGTGGCTGGGCCGAGAAAGGATAATGAGTGGCTGAGGCCCAAAAAACTCCCTGAAGGGTTTCAGCTGAGCCTTTTCAAAGGCAAGCCGAGGGAGGGGCAGCCCAGGGGATGTGATCACAATTCTTTTGTTAATGATGGTCAATTCTTAGGTGCCAGGAGGTCTGGGTGCTACGTGTTCATGATAATCAAGTAATTAATTTCTTCCACTTGGTGGTGGTTTTTTAGCATCTGAAAAACTGAGGAAACAGGCGTGTGATACTGTTACCAGGGTACTTCAGAGAGGAGCCACAGCAGAGCACATGGGGACGGGTCTGTCCTGGGAAGGCCCCAGAGGGTCCTCTCGGTTACAGTTCCCCCTTTCCTTTGATCCTCCTCAACCTTGAGGAGAACAGGGGTTGGACAAGAAGGAGGAGAATGTTTTGAACAGAGAGGTTAATCAGAAACTCAGCAGAGGAACTCAGTTTCAGTCTCCAATCCTGTTTCACCCCTCTCCAGACCTTTCAGGGACCGGGGTGATGACCGCTCTGGCTCCTTCCTGCTGAAACAGGGTGTAGTCCTGCCTCAGGAATGGACCCCGAGTTGGAAATAGTCCCGAGTTCCAAGTCCTGGATCCAAGTCCTGTGTGACTAAGATCTCCTTCCCTGAGGAATTCAGGAGAATTAGCCTGAAATCCCGTCTGGACCTGGCACTTGGGGAAGACTTGTAGCCAGGTAGCCAGCTGTCTGCTTTTATCTAAGTAGGTTTTAACTTCTGATGCATTATTACCATATAAACATAACAGGAGCTATTGGCCACTACACACGTCTCCTTTTTTCTGCTAACATCTGATCTAAAGCAATTTTATCGTCTAAAGAGTTAACAGTTACAAGAGGAGACCTTGGGCCATAAGGTTGCAGCTGCCACCTGCCAGCAGACACCGCTCGGAGAGTGGCCGGTGGCGTCCCAAGTCTGACACGGCTCAGAAAATTCCCACAATACAGGAACGTACCTGAAATCACGTCCACAGTGACACCCTCGTTTCACCCTGGTGCCTGAACCGCAGCTACTCCACTTTGACTTTCCCATGCATCCCCCTCCTCAAGGCACCCAAACACCTGGTGACGGGGAGCAGGCAGTGTCTTCAAATCACTCACAGGAAAGCTCTCCCTACACAAAGAGAGAAACCTGGGGGGTGAGAGACCCGATTAATACACACGTAACATTATGTACAGTCTGACCAGATTGAAGAGGCGGGACAAAGGAAAGCCAACAAAGAGACCAGGCGCGCAGCCCCTAACAGCACGAGCACTTGACCTTCAGCAGGATTTGAGGGCTCGGGACCCTGACTGTTCCGCTCTTCCACGTGATGGTCAGAGAGCCTGCTTCAGCTGGTTACGTCTATGAAGGACCAGCCTCAGTTTTAAAACCAAGTGTAAAAAAAAACAAAACGATGAGTGAAAAGAGTTCCAAACAACTCTGTACCATAGAGCACCATTTTTATAGCATCCCCTAAAAAGCAAACTGAATTACATTCGGAGATAAGATGATGTGAGGTAAGTATGTTTAAGCACGGGATTGATAAACAAAGCTCAGAACAGCGGTTCCCACGGAGACTTAAGGTTTGGCAGGGCTGGTGTCCAGAGAGGACCGTCATGGCAATGTCAGCTCTTAGATTGGGTGACGAGTCCAGTGTTCATGTTAATACGCCTTATAACGCATACGTGTGACATCTATAATACATATGTGGTACATGCAAGTTTATTGAGTAGCACTTGATATATACAAAAGAATATATTAACATAATGTAATTTAATATAACCTTTTGTAATTAAAAACATTAACCAAACTGAAAGCACCTCAGGGCTTGAGGAGAGCTGCATTCCAAGGGTCCCACGCAGGGGTGGGGGCTGGCGGCTGCACTGTCCCCGTGCCTCACTCCCCATAGCACTCTTCTCACTTGATTCTTGCTGCCTCCACCACGCCCAGCCCCAAGGTGGTCCTTGGCGCACAGGCCGGCCCGACACAGCCGGGGTCATCTGCCCTTAGACCCACTACGCCCTCGCTCCTCTCCATCAATCATGCAGCATTGGTTGGGGTCCTCGTACAGTTCCATGCATCAGGCCTCTGCCCCTGCTGTGTCCTCCGCCTGGGATGCCCTCCCCACCTTTCTCTGCCTCGCCATCTCTCATTCATCCTTCACCCCTCAATTCAGGCAGCCGTTCTCAGGAAGACTTCAGGAAACATCACACTGGGCAAAGAACCCTCATCACATGTCTCATTACCAACCCCAGCTGAGCCTGACCTTGAAGGGGCAAGTCTTCCTGCTCGGTGTTTGTGCCCCTAGAGTTGGCCCAAGTCCTGGCACAAAGCAAATGCTCAGTCAATCCTTGTTGTACAAAGACAGACTAAAAATAATCAAGGTTCCAGAGGCCAGACTTCTATTCAAAGATTTCAAGGAGAAAAGCAAGACTTTTTGGAGCCTCTAACTTCCTCATCCTTAATCCATCTCCTTTACACACATGCCTTTCTTGGCTCCCACTCCCACCCCTTCACCGTCTTGGAGCCAAATGACCCCTTGCAGCCCCCTCATCTGTCAAGTGCATCTCGAGCCGTTCCTGGACCAACTACAAAGTTTGAACCCAAGACCATCCCTCGCACTTCTGGCAGGCCTGAGCTCACAGCCCTGGCCCCTCTGGGGCCTCCACTGATTGACTCTCGAAGGTGAGCCCTAATTCCTGGCAGAGAAGTTGCTTTATCACAGTCCAACATCACAGTAGCTTAACTAGAGGGTGTCAGGCTATGGTTCAAAGCACGCTGGCAACTCAGCCACAGGAGCTGGCGAGGAGGGGAAGGCAGTCTGAGAAAAGTGGAACGGAGGGTGGGAAACCAGACCTTTCTCAGGTGCTGGCCCCAAAGCACAACATCAACAAGACACACCGGCTGAAGCTGAGCTCAAGCTTTGGTCTGCACCTGGGAGGACTGACCCAAACCGTAGTGGTCAGACACTTGAAAGCAAAGCAGGCAGCTTGAGTAGTTCCAGTGGCATCTCCGGCTGGACTGGGACAGGAGCAAGTCTCGCATCTGTGGAGAGCAGCTAGGAGCTAAGGAAAGTACCAAAGCCTTGGGAGGAGATACGGATTAGAACATCAGGAAAGACCAGCGAATCGTGAGGAAACTAGGGCTCGAGGGGCAGAAGAGATGGGGTGAGGGAGGGGAAGAAGGGGAGACAATGTTACGGCCCAAGTGCTGCAGAAGCACCAGGGCCCGGATGAGATGGAACAGGACACTTCGGGGAGGGAAGCCCTGAGAGCGTGGCCCCCCGGCTATGATAATAGGTCTGGAGACAACCATCCTAGGGCCCAGCAGGGAGTGTTGCTCCTGAGGAATGGATGGGGTCAGCGGAGCCTCAGGCTGAGGACACAGGGAGTGAAAAAGGAGAGAAGGCAAGTGTATCGAATAAGAGTGTGTGCGTACTGCACGTGTGAGAGCTCCCCCAGGGGGAGGCGGGGGAGGCGCAGGCGTTGCTTTCTCCATGGGCATGCGTGTAACATACAAAAGCAGAGAAAATAATTGAATGAGGCCCCATGTAGACTTCCCCCAACTTCAGCAAGTGTCAGTTGGTGGCCGATCTTGTTTCCCCCACAACCCCACCCCCTGCCTTTGCCCTGAAGATTTAAAGCAAATTCCAGGCAGCATATCATTTCGTAAAAGTTGCAATATGTAAATCTAAAAGATAAGGACTCCCCTTTTTAAACTTAATCCCAACGACATCATCAGATTCCCCTTAGTAGAAATCACTCAATTTCTTACAAGTTCTTTCATGGAAATTACTTAAAATTACTTAAAATGATCAAATATCCACTCAGGATTCACATTTCCTGATAGTCACATTTCCTGAATGTTCTTCATTTTTCCAGTTCTCTTCATCTGTATCTAAATAATATCCATATATTGTCATTAGTTAAAATGTTAGGTAGTTTAGATAGAAATGAGCACTGGGCAGGGGGAGAGGAAGGGGAAAGGAACAAACCAGAACACAAGGAACCTGAGCTCTCAATCAACCAGAGCGCAGGGAACCTGAGTTGTCAATCAATCAATTAGTTAATCAATCAATTATGAAACCAGGATAAAAAAGCTGGAAAGACAAAGGGGCGGCGCCACTTCTCCTCTCTGGGATTAGCCGGCTCCCGAGTCTCGGGAGTGTGCTCTCTTTCACTAGGTTTTTTTACTTCACTAATAAAAATCTTCCTTATATCACGCTTTCTGTCTCTCATCAAAAATCTTTTTTTGGGTGACTAAGAACCAAGGTAATTCTTATTCCCCTTTTCCCAGTAACAAAAATACCTCCCAAGTCTCTTTTAACTTATAGGTTTCCCCTCTTCCCCTCCCTGTACTTTTTTATCTTATCTTTTTGCTGCTGCTGTTGTGATGATGTTAAAACTCTAGGCTGTGAGTCTGAAGACATTCCCATCCTCGGTTTTGCTGATGGCGTCCCTGTGGTGTCATTCGACTTGTTCCTCCATTGCCTGTACTTCTTATAAATTGACAGGGGCACGTGGACTTTCCTGGCACAACTCTTTCACAGGTGCTTGTGTGTTCTTCACTGGGGGGGTGGGGGCTGATATCTGATTGTCCCTTTTTTGTGATGTTGGGGCAACTGAGACCCTAAATTCTATTGTTCCTTCTGCACTTAAAAGTCAAAATACGTCCATAAAGAGAAAGCTCCTCCCTCAGTTACGTGATTGCCCTGAAGTGTGGTTCAGGAAGGAGAGGTGGATACGCGCTTCATTCTTTCTCTTTGTTTATTATTTCTTGGAATAGTAAGTTTGCCCCCAGAATCTTCTAAAGGTAATCAGTGAGGCTTTACTTTTATTTAGTATTATTGTAAATTTATGAATATATACATGTTTGATATATTTCAAGGATGGGGTATTTACAGGATTTTTAGGATCTGGTGTAAGATGGGGGTCTTTCAATGCAGGTGGCTGATTACATTGGGTGGGCTTGTCCCTTAATAGTTGAGGATTGGGGGACACAGCAAGGAGCAGGCTTGAAGTGAGCCTTGAAGGGCACAGTCATGTGATAACCCATCTGACTGCTCTGTGCTTCTGAGGAAGAGCTGCTTATTCTGATGGGAACTCATTGAGTAGTCAGTCTATTGCTCCAATAAATGAAATTTAAGGAAATTCCTAAAGAAAACAATGAAGATATTTGAAATATATGTATTTGGCTTGAGACTTGCCCTTTAAATCTGAGGTTTATTTCCTTCTTTCAGCCTTGGAATTTATCTCCATTATGTCTTCAGATACTTCCTCCTCTCCATTTTTATATCACATCCTTTTTTTTTTTTTTTTTGGTTTGGTTTCAGGGAGGAGATAATTAGGTTTATTTATTATATTATTTTTAATTGAAATATTATTTATTTTTTTAATGGAGGTACTGGGGATTGAACTCAGGAACTTATGTGTGCTTAACATGTACTCTACCACTGAGCTACATACCCTTCCCCATCACCTCCTTTCTCTTGCAGCTCTACCCTCAATATTAATTAGAAAATTTTAAAGTAAGCTGCCTTATTTTCTTAACCTTTTCCTGCTGCCTCTGGAGAGTTGCTGACGCTACGCTTCCCATCACCGATTCCTCTTCTGCTGCGTCTATTCCACTATGCACCCTGTGTTATAAATAGCATCAATGAATATTCATACCAATTATTATATTTTTATGTTTAATATTTCTATCCGTTTTAGTTTCATGATATTTCTTCTTGATTTATATTGCTTTTGTCATCCCTCACCTCTTTATATGTATTTACCAAGCTTATCTAAAATTTTGGTCCATCAGTTCTAATCCTTCAGTGTCAGGCACTATACATGGCTCAGCTGTGGTCTTTTTAAAGTAGTTGTGCTCCTCAAAGGTCTAGTCATTTGGTTTGGGAAGTCTGGTTCCCTTGGTTTCAGACACTGGCGACTATGCATCCAGCAGGCCCAGTGAGTTGGGGGGCGGGCCGGGGGCAGTGATGAGCCCAGAACTGAAGTCTCAGGCACCAGAGAACCATTGTCGGTCCCTCCCGTTCTCTGGCACTACCCCAGATCACTCCTCGGCCAGGTTTCTACCCTCAGGGAGAGGCAGTGCTGAAAAGACACTAACCTAGCAGCCCTGCGGGTGCGGATGGGGAAGCGTAGCAAGTGAAAGGAGGTCCGGGGTCCAGCTTCAGTTGCTTCATTTCTCACTCAACAGCATGTTTGTGCTGGTCCGCTCTTGCCTGGCGGACTCCCCCAGTCAGTGTGGCTTCTGTGGTTGCTACCATTTCAGTGGAGAAGCTGGACAATGACTGTTCCAGGAAAACGTGGGAGGGAGGGGGAGCGGAACCTGAAACCCTCCCACCCATCGAACTTCTCGAACTTCTCGGCGTCTCCTCCCGCCACCCACCGCCTGCGTGCTCACGGATCAAAGCCGCCTTCAGGCCCCCCAGGGTTTTTATTCTTGTTTTACTTTCTGGAACCCGCTGTTCCTCCAGCTGCTTTGGTTTCTCCAGGACAAGCCGTGTGGGAGAGAGCCAGCAGCCCCCTGGTAGGAAGAGCCACGCCGCGCCTGCGGGGACCACTTGACAGCGCCCCCTTGAGGGTGCCGTTCGACTCCCAGCTCTGCCGTTCGCGGGCTGTGTGTCCCCAGCAAGTTACATCCCTGCTGTCCGTGCCTCAGCCTCCCTCGTCTGTGGACTGGGGATAAATGTGGTTCTGCCTTGTCGGTTAGTAATGCTCATAAGGCGGTCAGAACAGAACTCGGCGCAGGCGAGGGCACTCACCTGCTAGCTGTGCGCCGCATCAGCCCTCCACTCTCCCCCGCTCGGGAAGGGCTGGCTCAGACGTCTGCTTCCTGCTCCCCGCAGGCGCCGCCTGCTAATTAGGCTGCAGGGAGGACGCGCCCAGGGACAGGGACCCGGCGGGGCGGGCACCCGGGGAGCCGCGCCGCGCGGGAGCGGAGGCGTCCCGGGCCCCTTCTTCGGAGCCGGGTGGGACGCGTGCTGACCGCCGGCTGACCCGGGCGGCCCGGGCGCGCGCGCGGGGCCAAGTCCGTGGCGCTCGGAGGCGGCCGCGAGGCGGCGCTGCGCCCCTGCCCGCCGCTTGGCCGCGGGGGCTGTTCGGGCTCCCCGTGCTCGGCCTCCGCCGCGGGGCGCAGGATGCAGTGCCTGCGCGCCGAGCGCCTGGTAAGCCCCGCACCTGGCCCGGGGAGAGGGCCCTCCACGCACCCGCCCGCCGGGCCGTCCCCGCCGCCGCGTCCCGGGGACACCTGGCCAGGAGGCCCTCGGACTCCACTCAGGTGCTGGCGTGGAGGCGCGGGAGAGGCTGGCCGGCGAGCAGCGACCTGGGGCGCCTCGAGGTGCACCTCCAGGTAAGGACTTGGCCACCGGGGACCTCACCTCCGTCCTGAACTGGGCAGGTGTTTCACAGGCTCCATGAAAGCTTCAGGCCGACACGTTGAAAAAGAAAAAAGAAAAAAGGGTTACTCTGAGCTGTCTTGGAGTAAGTTTGGGTTCATTTTCCAGGTTGGGACCAATATGATTAGGCCCTTTTCCTCAGAACTCTTCCTTTTCCGGAAAACTTCTGCAGAGGGAACCCCCAGGCCAAGAGAGTGGCGACCTCAGCTTCGCAGGAAATGCACAGACACGGCGTGTGTGTGTGTGTGTGTGTGTGTGTGTGTCTGTCTGTCTGTCTGTCTGTCTCTCTGTGTCTCTGTGTCTCTGTGTCTCTTCAGGTGGCACCAGGTTCAAGTCCGTGCTGCAGTGAGAGACATCTCCCAGCACCGCAAACAGCAGTCCTGGGAAATCCCTGTCAGGCATCACTCAACATTCCAGACTTGCTAAATAGAATCACCGTTCCCAGTGGGATTGTCACTTAATGGCCCAATGCGTGGTCACTTATTATTCCAGATCTTTTACCATCTCACCCTAGCCCCCCAGATAAAATGTTCCCCTGACAAAGGGAAATCCGGAGTAAACCTATAAATAAATTCCTTACTTTAGCTAAGTGTAACACACTTCTGGCATGTTGTGTTTAGCAGCTAATAGGTAAACAGGCCTTTTCTATAAACCCTCCAGTCTGATAGGTAAGGGGACTTCTTTCCCCACTCTAGTTGCTAGCTGTGTCAGATTGCTGGTAGACCCCATCAGACTGTGTCATATTGTTACCCCAGTTTTTGTCATGCCGGAAAGATAAGGTTACTGTCGGGAGATGGTGTATTGTATAGCGAAAGGTTTAAAAAGATGTATTTAGGAAAGGAAAAGTGCACCTCCCAGAATGGGAGGTGGGCTGACCCAAGGGAGGAAGAGCGGTGGGTTTTGTCTTCCCTTTCTCTCGTACCCTGGCTTAGGGGCGGTCTTCTGATTGACGGCCCTTGTTCCTGGAGTGCTTCGTCCTGTCTGGCCCCTTTGCTAATGTCCTTACCCGTGATGTACACAGAAAAACCGGTGGGGGGGGGGGGCTAAACTGCAGTGCTACTTATACAATGAGCATTGGGTCGTGTCGTGTTAAGTCCGTTCTGCTACTGCGCAGTCGTGGCTGTCGGGTTCTAGCCGGTTTCTTGCTGGCATCGGTTAGAAGTCAAGTCCCTTTATGCTGGAGGCGGGCATAACGTCATCTTCCAGACCATCCTCCCTCTCCTCCACCTGTCTGCTCGGTGCCCCCGCGTATCTACCTACCTAACAGTATTAGTCCTGGGAGAGTCTCAGAAGTTGAATCTTGATGCTTTCATAATGTGTTTTAGAGTTGTAGGTAACAGCAGAAAAACGCTCACTCAACTACAAAATGTTCATGAAATCATCCACTCCAGAGTGAGGCATACTGTTTGCTGCGTGGTGAATGATTAATTTATAAAGCCTGACAATAATTCGCCACGTGATTACCTCTGTTGAAAAGAATTAATTTTGAATAAACCTTAAAATATGCTTGCTCCTCTTTCCAGGTAAGAGGGGCATTAATTCACTGGTTGACTTTTAAAGGCGTAAGCCAGTGTTCTGTGTAGCCTCTGCCATGACCCTCAGAGCTCTCCTCTCAGAGCTGGGAGAAACTGTACCTGCAGCCCCTCCCCCTAAATGTCCCGCCAGACGCTGGTGCTTCTCTCCAGGTCTGCTGTTGTATAAGTGCAGGGACCAGCTGTCCTGCCAGCGCCTGGCATCTCTGAACTCTGGCTGTTAATGTTATTTAATGATCTTCCCTAACCCCTCCACAATTCAAGCCTAGTGCATCACTACTGAGCCTGCAGCTGTCTGGGGGTCTGGGGAAAGGATTTGTAGTGGCCCACCACAGCCTGAAGCATTAAGAACCGTCTGAGAGGTGGCACAGAGCTGGAAGCTGCTTTAAAGTTACATGTCATTTTCAAAATAAATCTGAAGGCTTCAATCTTCCCACGATATCTTTACTATATTAAATCTAAATAATGAGAGTCCTTCCTTAGCCGGCTGGCTTTTATTATCTTTTGCAACATTTTTTTAACCACAGACATTGAAAAGAGCAAGGAGTGGTGTTTTTTTTTTTTTTTTTCCTCCCTCTTCTGTTCGGCTTTCTGGTCTTTCTTGTTACTTCCTGACCAGTGACAAGGCACGTGCTGAATGGGATTATTGATGGTACTGCCCTGAGTTAGGGCTGGACAAAGGAGATTTGGGGTGAGGGGCCAGAAGTACAAGCAGGGACAGTCTACTGCAAACAGAAAGAGTGCCAGCCTTTCTTTATGTGTGCATAAGATACAGAACAGAGCAGCTCAAATTCTGGACCATGTCTGTCTCTACTTCCTCCTCAGTGTCCTCTCCCACCTTGCCTTTTCCTACTCATCTTTCGAGACTCCATTTCCCAGATCTCCCCCAGTACAGTGGACAGTGACCTTGGTAGCCCCACCATAACTACAACACACACCTACTGTTTGGAATCACAATTGTGTGTTTGAAGTTGGAACAAAAATGTTGATGGATTAAGGGAGTTTTAGTGTGGCAGGGACTCAGGATTACCCAAATCTGCTCCCCTCACCTTTCCCCACCAAAAAAAAACACCTTCCACTCCTCCCCACAAGCTTCTCAACGGAGATATTAACATAAAGAATGCTGATAAATGGAAACTGTCATTTCATTATTAGATCTCTGGTGAGCTGGGCAGAAGCCCAGGACCCCTTTCTTCCCTCTAAGTCCAAAACCAATCAGGATCTAACCATGCTCCAAAAGGAAGGCCAGGAGGGGAGCAACCAGAGGCTGGGTCAGCCTACCATGCCAGCCACAGGGGCACGCAGTCACACCCACACTCAGCCTGTAAGTAAAGGGGGAGGGCTCCGTGCACCAGCAAAGGTGACCCACTCATCCTGGAGTCTGACCTCGAAATGAGGAAGAGCTGGCAGGCTAGGAGGGACAGAGAGCCTCCTTCCCCAGGAGTGCAGCAGTTTATAAGCCCTGAGTCCTGCCCGTCTTCTAGGCTGAGTTCCTTGGGGGCAAGTGCTCGGTTTGGTTTACTTCTACATCCCTCTCTGGCACACACGAGGCACCTTAGAGACTGTTACTTTGATTCCTAAATTGGTCATGAATGTAGAATATGTGAAACATTTTTGACTTTGGGGCAATGTCCCTTTGGAACATGTGGTGCCAATGCTATGTTGAGTGGTGTGCTACGTCCCCCTCCTGGAACGATCGTGGTTGGTACCAAGTATTCAGTGTCCTCCGAGTTGTAGATTGGGAAACGTAACAACGCTGAGTTTGTGTAATGGGCAGATACAGACTCAGTCTGAGTAGACAGCCCCTCAATTCATATTATTGGAACAGTCATTCGAGCTGAAATTTCAAATACCCCACATTCATTATGGGATTGGACCAAAGTGACTATAAATTGCAAGATGTTTTTGTCCAGCAGAATTCCTGAGATTCTTTATGTTACATATTTTGAGCACTTACTCCCAAACACCGTTTTCTCACTTGTTAGGGTCAGTATTTTGATATATATCAACTGCGTTGCCTCTACCCTGCTAAACTCTGTCTCACAAGACAAAAAGAAAAGGGGGGGAGTAGAATGAGGAGAGGGAGGTGGAAGAGACAGAAGGGAGGAAGGGTTGGATGGATGGACAGAATCTCAGGGAAAGAAGCGAAGTCTGGTGCCCTTAGATAAAATGAGACCCTCAAGGGGAAAAAAATTGAGCTGTCCTAGTGAACAAGGCCAAGAAAGAAAAATGGCAGACTCTTGGAAAAGCAGGTGAGAAGCATCAAGAGGTGAGAGATGGGGAGGAATCTGCTTTGTGTTTTAGAAAGTTCTTCCTCCCTGACCCGTGAGAACAAGTGCTGGAGAAGCCGCACCCGAACCAAGCGGAGCAGCTGACTCGCTGTGCAGGAGCGAAGGGCAGCGATGCCGGGGACATTCTGTTTTATATCAGCATTCAGGGATGTGGGGGCGGGTTTTCAGCCCTTTGGCCAGGCTCTCAGGTGTGACTTGGGTTTTTCCAGGTGTTCATCATGGGCTACCTGGTGGCGGCTGGAGCCACGGGCAGACTCCTGTTCGGCTACGACAGCTTTGGCAACGTGTGTGGCAAGAAGAACTCCCCAGTGGAGGGGGCCCCCCTTTCAGGGCAGGACATGACCCTAAAAAAGTAAGTGTTCAAGTAAGGTCCCGACCTGTATAGGGGCTCGATTTCAAAACTTTGTATGGGGGGGACAGTATAGCTCAATGGTAGAGCGTGCTTAGCACGCATAAGGTCATAAGGTCCTGGGTTCAATCTCCAGTATCTCCATTAAAAAAACAAAATAAAATAACAAATAAATAAATCTAATTACCTCCCCTAACCCCCCACCCCCCAAAAAAACTTTGCATAAATTGGTCATTTTGAAGCTGGAAACTGTTCTCCCATTCAAAACCCTATCAGCCCATCTCAGAAAAAGGGAGGCGTGTGAGGTAGTAAGGACACAGGTTTTAGAATCAGCCAGTCCTAAGTTCAAATTCAGCCTCTGCTACTTTTCAGCTGTGTGACCTTGAGCAGAGTACTTAACCTCTCTGAGCTGAGCTTTAAACTGGTTTTTATACTCACCTCACAAGATTGTTTTAAGGATTCACTGAGACCCTGCATGAGCTGAGGCCTAATAAATGTCAGTTATTCCTGTTATTCATAATGTATCAGAATCATATTCCAGTTGTACACCATTCACAGTATTTTTTTCTGTGTGGAAATACCTGAATCCACCTGGGAATGCTGAGGACCTGCGTCCCACTCCCTCCCCAACCTACAGTCTCTACTATGGCACTGTGGTGTCGCACTTTCCCCTCCAGCTCCAACACAGGAACAGAAAGGACAGAGAAGAGACAACTGCCCCGAGGGGGGAGAAATCCCTGGCCGTGATTCTCTAAGACTGAGACATTGTCATAATATCGAGACTTGATGACCAAAAGCAGCTCCTGGGAGAACAATCTTAAGGGCCTAAGTAGTTCCTGAGCCTAAGTTTGGAGTCACCAAATCTCAGCCCAGGCCTCTGCCTCTGAGTGCTGCTCCCAAGGAGGGGGCTTTGCATTGCTGGACGTGGATCCCCGGGGGCATTTCCCCCTGTCACTCACAGAGAAGACAGGAGGAGGGCGGGGCTGCCCTGAGGCGCCTGTGCTCCTGTCTGGGAAGTGCCAAGGTAGGAAATAGTCATCCTCTTTGAAGTGAAAAGGATGTATTTTATTATCCTTAATAGCCGAAAGGTAGGAACAGCCAAAAGCCCGACAGCAGATGGGTGGATAAACAAAACGTGTGTACATGTAACGGGATTTTGTTCAGCCTTAAAAAGGAAGGAAATTCTGACACCTGCTACAGCACAGAGGAATCTCAAGGATATTATACTAAGTGAAAGCTGCCAGTCACAAAAAGAAAAATGTTTTATGATTCCACTTACATGAGGTGGACACCTAGAATGGTCAAATTCATAGAGACAGAATATTGAATATTGTTTGCCAGGCCAAGGGGCTTGAGGAGGTGGTGAGTCATTATAAATGGGTGCAGAGCTTCAGGTTTGCAAGATGAAGCGTTCTGTGGGTGGATGGTGGCGACGGCAGCACAACAGTGTGCATTGTACACTTAAAATCGTCACGATGGTGAAATTTTATGTGTATTTTACTACAATTTTTAGAAATCTAAATAAAATAAATGGAATGAGGTGTGTATTTATCACACACCAGGGAAATCTGTTCCCTCATCTCCTGTTATACCACCCCCTTTCTCCCAACCCCAGTTGGAGGGAAAAGAAGCTTCCGGGACCCCCTTCTCTGGTCCCTCCTTTGGAGGACTGGCCACAGGGCTTGTGGTCTGGCATTCCTCTGATCGCAGCAGCCTGGATGAGTGCAGGGTGCAGGTTTGTGAGTTGCCACTGCCAGCCCCACATGTGACCCCGTTAATGGCAACAAACGGTTTTGTTCTTGTGCCCCATCTGCCCAGTGGTGGGCAGCTGCAGCAGGAGAGGTCTCGTGAGCTTCCTGGCTCTAACTGGGAGGCGGGGGAGGGGTGAGCCTTTAACTCATAGCCTCAGCCTCCTCCCCTCCACTTGTCACCTCCCTGGGTTCGGCTATTTTCTGAAGTATAGTTGAACACTCTGGTGTAAACATGCTTCTGGGGTTTCCTCGAGTGGTTCCTGCAGCGGCCTCACCTAGCAGTCGATGGACAGTTTAATCAGTCCCTTCCCTTCCTCGGTGGCCCCTCAGAGAGCTCTAGTGTTATCAACACCCCAGAAAATGCTGAATCTGGAAAAGGGGAGTTTTGTTAACGTTTGAATATGGTTGCCAAGCTGCACAACTCCATAGATGGCCCCAGGCAGGTATAATACATGTTAAATTATGCACAAGCTTTCGATTTTGAATGTTTGCCTTAATTATTCTCACATTTGATAACAAGTGGGTTTTTTTTTTAAGGCCCACAGTTAAATTTAATGACAGGAAATGCTCTATGACCTCCTTCTGTTTCATCTGTCTCCCAGACACGTGTTTTTTATGAATTCCTGCAACCTGGAAGTCAAGGATGCGAGGCTCGGTTCCACCGTTCTCTGCGTGTCCAGCTGTCCTGAGGAGCAGCTCCATACCCTGGAAGAGGTCCAGCCCTTTGCAAATACCAGTGGTGGGTACCTGGTATTTGGGGATGGGGTCACCCTTCCCCCTGCAACAGGGGACCATGGCGGGCTAGCCTGTGCACACTGAGATGAGGGAACTTGCCCTGAGGCTGCTTCCTCTGCCAAGCTGGAGATTGTCCTTCCTCGTGGGTGCCTCTTCTCATGTGGAAAAAACCATCAGCATTTTCTCCTGAGCTTGTTCAGTTTCATAAAGGCTTATCTGGAATTCATCTGAAACCCTAGCTGTTCTCTGCTCCCCGCCAGGGACCGGTCTGCCGAGCGCAGGGCAGACAGCAGAGCCCAACGGCCCCGAGGCAGGTCAGAGGGAGGGCAGGGTGCCTGGCAAGGCGCACCCAGCCCTACACAGGCGCCCACAGGCTTTGGGTTGAATTGCCAACAAGTTTGTTCTTTCATTAAGTTGTTTGGGCCGGGGGTACTTTCACTGACCGGTCGGATAGTTACAAGTTGTTCCAGAAGCATTTGTGTAGCTGGCGTGCCTTGCTCTCAGCCTGCTTTTCTGATTTCTGTTGTAAAGATTAAACAAGCAAGAAAAGTAAAAGAAATTTGAGGCAACCCAAGGCAAATTTCATCTGCCTGTGAGATGGTGTGCCAGATTTTTAATAATTATTTACAAGACAGGGTTAAAAATACCAAGCCTATGTAATGAATCGGCTTGAGATCATTTTAGCACCAATTATGTAACTTTCGGTTTGGGGTGTGGCGTTCTGGAGAGAGACTAAGGAAGAAAGGACCTGAGTCGATCTGGGTTCCGATGCTTATTCGTTCTGTCTCTAGGTCATCCAGAGACCTGTTTTCTAAATCCAAGTGATTTATTCTATTTTTCTTTTCCCATTTTGGTCAAATGACTATGGTTTCCTTACTGGCTTTCCTGCAGGAAGATGGTACAGTCTGTGTGTCTTCTGCTTCCAGGGTCCTTCCTGTGTGTTTATAGTTTAAATTCCTTCCACTACACCCAGAATCCAAATGCAGACTTGCTGTGCCCCAGGCTACCAGTTCCTCCAAGGTGAAAGCTTCTGAACACGTTCCTTAACCGTTAACAGAAGGTCCTGGGAACTTGGTGGGAGTCTTCTGGGTTCTGTGGGAAGCAGCACAAAGAGGCTACCCAGTAGAGCCCTGCCTGCAGGAGCTCGCAGTTTACAGAAGGCCAGGGATAAACAAGGAGGGACTCTCTGCAATATACATGTTGGCTTAGGACGCTGGGTTAGGAACCAGGCTAATGAAGGAGAAAAAAACAACAAACAGTAAAACTATGCGTAGTCTTCAAATGACACCCTTTGAGCTGGCAAAAATATGTGAATTATTACCAGGTAAATGGTTTTGTAAAGTAGTTGGTGTGTGTTTTTTCCACTCCCATTACTTATTACAAAGTAGAAATTGTTTACTTTTGCTTTTTTATTGCAACCAGACCTTGTTAGGTTTTTTTGTTCTAGATTTCTCTGTAAGAAACAGTCCTCGGTGGTCTAGGCCAAGTGGCTACCACATCTTTCTTCTCAATGAGAATAGAAAACAGGTGCTTCTCAAGAACACCGCTCAGTGAACTGCTTTCAGGGTCTTACTCATCCCCGTCGACTAGGGCAGGAGCTGCACAGAGGAGCCCCCTTATAAATAAAGCTGTACCAGTGAAGCAGTGGTCGCATTGCCAGGGTACATGGCTTCCTGTGAGCCATTGAGAAGGCTAAGAGGAAAAATACAGTTAGTAATCATTGCCACATCAGGATGCTAAGATGTGCTAAAGGAGGACTTGGGTTTACTTTGCCATTACCATTCTTTTGAAAATTGTAAGTATATTTGCAGTGAATGAGACCTCTGTGCAAAATCCCTTCAAGATCATGACAATTTAAGTAGAACCAAGGCATCCTGCCAGCCTCCTAGTACAGTGTTCATCAAACTTGTGATTGGGATTCACAGTAAGAAATTGATTACATCACAACCCCAGTATACACATACTCTCATGCACACTTAGGTGTATGAAGCAGAAATCAGAGTCTCACAAAACAAGATTTCCCCTCACTGCTTGTGATTCACATTAACAGTTCCTAGTCTATTTCACTTTTTAAAAAAGTAATTTATTTCATAATCTTCAAACAGGTTACAAATGCAGCTTGAAAAATGCTGAGAGAGCAGGTGCTAAAAATAAAAGTAGATTTTAACTGAATAGGAGGAAGAATATAGTTAACCATCCTTGTGACCTTCTTTTCTAAAATAAATATTTTGTGTTATAAGTAATTGAGAGAGGAGAGAATTATTTCCAGAGAATACCATGCCATTTTTCTATAATATTTTTAAAATTCTGATTTTTGTCATGTCATGAGTATGTCTCACTGAAACATAACTAAACCCAGAAAAAAATCCTACAGTGTTTTAGTAACTTGAAAGAAAACTATTTAACACTTGGAGAGAAGTTTTAGCTTTATACTCTTTGACCAGCATCTCCCCATTTCTCCCTCACCCTACTCCTGCAGCCACCATTCTGTTCTTTTCTTCTATGAGATTAACTATTTTAGACTCTATATATAAGTGAGGTCAAGCAGCATTTGTCTCTTGAGAAGGATTTTTTAAAGAATACTATTTGTAACTGGGCCTACAGAAGGAATTGAATTTTTAAGTTTGTAATTTAACCAGAGTTGGATACACTTTCCTCTTAATATAAAATGGGATGGTGACTGTAATTCCATGGGAGGCCTGTATCTTGATATTGGTGATGATAATAGCAAACATCTATTGAGCTCTGATAACTCACCAGATACTTTTCTAAGCTCTTAGCAGGATTAATTTATCTGGCCTCAGAAAACCTCTGTGCTGTAGATACTGCTTATCTTTGTTTTCCTGCTGAGAAGACTGATGCAGGGGCAGGCTAAGGTTGCACCACCAGCAAACCTGAACAGCGTCCACGTTTATTTCTATAATCCCAAACAGCCAAGGCTTCACTGGTTTTATTTTGTTTGGCAGATGGCCTCTGTAGGCTCACATCAAGCCAGGGGGAGTCGTCCGGCACCACGCGTCCTAGGGCCTTTTCCACCTCTCCGGCCGCCTTAGACCTTTCACCCTTTACGTGCAGACCTTTCCAATACTAACTTTTCAAGTGGAGACAAAACTGCTGATTGACTGGCTTTTCTTGGATGGAGTTAGGGAGATAGAAATAGCCTTGAGAGCTCCATTTCCTTTTCCTACACAAGCAAGTGTTTGTTTTAAGATGGAAATTATCATATTTATCATGGAAGAGCAGTGCCAAGAGTGAAAAGCTTTGAAAACATGAGAAGTGCGGCTATAGGGCCAAGGAACATTTTCTAAATGCCTCTTTTTGACTAACCCGATTGTTTCCTCTTTCTGGGTGGATCACGTGAGGCATAACATAGCCTTTTAGCAGTGACTGAATACCCACAAGGCCTGTACATCTAGGAGGGAGCTTCTAAGAGCAGTGAAAAAATACTGCAGAAGGTAATAAGCAGGCATATCTTTTTCCTTTTGGTGTTCAATGTAATATTGTATTTTGAGTCCCCCATGTATTTAAAATCCAAAGAGCTTGGGTTTTTCTTTCTAGTAAATTCTAGTTCTAGCCTCCCACGTAGGTGCCCCATGCATGTCAGTGCACTGTTTGCTTGATTAAATTCCACATTTCATATTCCATAGGGTCATCTAAATATACAATCAGCTCTCCAAATTACTTCCTGAAAACTTGGGTGGTTTTGCTCGTGGGGAGAGGAAAAGCAGAAGTGGGGAAGAAACAGCGGTCTGTGGCCAGTATTTGCATCCCCTGCCCCAGCTAATGAAGTACTCAGTGGGCAGCTAGCTGGTCATCCACCTGCCAGGGGTGACCCAGGCTTTCCATGCCTGTCTCCATCACTCTCTGGGCTAAGATGGGTCATTCTTTACCAGCACAGGGGAGTTAAATGCCTAAAAAGCACCCTAGTTAACAAACCATGTTGACAAAACTAAAGTCTTATGGAGAATTGTGTTTGGGGAAAAAAATAAAATGACATTAAATCTATATCTGATCTTATTTTTCAGAAACACTACATGAAAGTTCAGAAAACATTTTCTTTCAAAGCAATTCAAGTTTTTTGTTGTTAAGACTATTTAGTAATAGAAAAGAAAAAGAAATTAGAGGTTTAAGAATTGGAAAGCAGGAGGTAAAATTACTCCTCTGTAGGTAGTAAGAGAATGAACTGAAAAACTACAAATGATAAGAAAACTTGGGTAGCAGGGAACAAGGTTAATGTGCTGAAATCTGTAACATTCATATGTTTTTTAAAAAGACTCCTTTTACCACAGGAAGAAAAAGTACATAAAGACAAAAGTGCCTAGAAATAAATTGAACAAGAATGTACAAGGACCACAGGAAGAAAACTTTAATGTGTTTCTTACGTACAAAGAACGCTTGAACAAATAGAAAGACAGACTGCGTTCTTGATAGTATGACTCAGCATTATAAAGACGTTACTTCCCCCTGCATTATTAGGATGGTATTTCTGTCTAAGTTGAGCTATAGATTTATCATGATTACAATAAAAATAACAACAGGATTTTTTTCAGTAACTAGATAAGCTGATTTGAAAGTCTGTAAGGAGAGAAAAGAATTTTAATGGCCAAGAAAAATTTGAAAAATAAAAACTGTGAAAGGAAACCAGCCCTTCTAGGTTTTAAAACATAAAGTTTAATCATTAAAATACTGCGGTACTAGTTCATATGTAGAAAGACCAATGAACGGTATCAGATAACTCAGAAATAGACCCAAATTCTTACTAGAACTTAGTACATGATTTTGAAAAATGGCATCTCAAATCAGTGACAAAGAAAGATGGTCTACTCACCAAGTGATGTTGGCACAGCTGGGGAGAAGGTGGGGTTATGCCTCGTGGCTTATATGGGTAAGTTCCAGGTGGATTAAAGATTTTAGCTTACAAAGTGAAACCAGGAAGTAGTGGAAGCCACGGGAGAATTCTTTTATTACCTGGAAATAAGGAAGGCTCCTAAGTATGACTTAGAACTCAGGAGACATAAAATTAAAAAAAATCAATAAATTTGACTATATGAAACACAAACATTTCTGCATGACGAAATACTAGAAGCAAAACTAACAGGTAAATCAGTTACAATTCGTATAAAAAAGATTAATCTCTAATTTATAAAAGGTCTTACCAACTTTTAAAAGACCAGTATCTCAATATAAAAATGAGATAGGAATATGAACAGATGCTGCAAAGAAAAAGCACGATGTTTGAAAGATACTGAGAGAAGCTAGACCTCCCTCATGAGAGGGGAAGTCCCACTGAAGTCCCTGATGTTGTCGCCTGGTAGACTGGCAGCATGTAAAGGTCCAATAACACACTGCTGGCAAGAGAGTGGATACAGGCCCTTCCATACGATGCTGAGGCAGGATCCCAAGGAGAGTAATTCATCAGCATTGATCAGGCATGAATGTACAGGCGTTCATCACTCTTTTACTGAAGTAGAGTTGATTTACAGTGTTGTGTTAGTTTCACGTGTACAGCATAGTGATTCAGATATTTTTTCTGATTATGTCACATTATAGGTTATTGCCAGATGTTGAATATAACTCCCTGTGGTATATAGTAAATCCTGGTTGCTTATCTATTTTGTGTATAGTAGTTTGTATCTGTTAATCCCATAGTCCTAGTTTGTCCCTCTTCCCGTCCCTCTCCCTTTTGGTAACCATAAGTTTGTTTTCTGTCTGTGAGTCTCTTTCTGTTTTGTATATAGATTCATTTGTATTATTTTTAGATTCCACATATAAAGGATATCATATAGTATTTGTCTTTGTCTGACTTATTCACTAAGTATAATATTCTCTAGATCCCTCCATGTTGCTGCAAATGTCAATATTTCATTCTTTCTGTGGCTGAGTAATATTCCATTGTGTCTGTGTGTGTGTGTGTGTGTATACCACATCTTTATCCAGTCATCTGGGCGATGGACATTTGGGTTGTTTCCATGTCTTGGCTATTGTAAATAGTGCTACTGTGAATATTGGGGTGCACATATCTTTTCAAATCAGGTTTCATTTTTTCTGGATATTTACCCATTTCTTAAACACTCTCTGTGTTCATAACAAAACTCTCAAGCCTTATACATATTCCAGAGGAGAAAATAAAGCTGGTGGTTTCATTAATGCAGCTCCTAATTGGGCCAGCCCGTATCTCTAACAGCGCCTTAAAGAAATAGGATTCTTGTGTTGCCGTTGGTAGTCTGTATCTGGGAAGAGCCAAAACATGAGGGTCAGAACTGTCACTCCTCAGTGGTAGGTTTCTGGTTTCTGTGGGTCCCCACAGTCAGTTTTCCACCCAGGCATCAGCTCATCACGTAGAAGCACGTTGCCTGGCTCGCTAAGGTGCACTTTGCAAACAGGATGCTGACCCTCTTTGTATTACTGCAGATCTTATGCTTTCTTAGTTGCCGAGAATTTTAAATAAAAATCTTTTTTTAAAGATGAGTAATTAAATAAACATCTTTGCCACTTATTCTATCTTTTATTTTTAGCAAGTCTTTCCCCTTGTTTAACCGATGCATCCCTCAGACACCTGAGTGCTATTCCCTGTTTGCATCTGTTTTGATCAATGATGTTGACACTCTCCATCGAATTCTAAGTGGAATCATGTTCGGAAGAGACACAATCATCCGTTTCTGTGTCTTCATACTAGGTAATTTTCAGTTAATTTTATTTCAATGACTCTGCCAAAGTTTCTAGCACTTATGTGTGTTTTACAATGAAAATTAGCCTCTTGACTTAAATATAAAACTTTGTATATTTTCTTTATAGGTATCTTTAATGTTTCAGGTTCAAGTTGAGGGTAGAGACAGTAAGACTGGGCAAGACCAGCTGGTGCTCTGCCAAGAGGCCTCACTAGGTGGGGGTTGCCTTAGGATAGAGGCCATGGTCCAGGACCTGCTTCTCAGCTCTGCATAAGGATGGATGTGCAAAGCAGATTGCAGATTTGTGGACTGGCCATGAAGAATACAGCTGTCTGAGGGACCAGAAATGCATATCTTTGGGCCAGTGTGCCCTCTTCCCGTAGGCAGGCTGGATCAGAAGGCTGCTTGGTGAGCAAGGAGAGGAAGTGTGTGCACCCACGGCGAATAGCACCAGGGGCATTGGCCTGATGTATCCAGCTCCTCCGAGGACATGCCTGCTGGGCTGTAGGCGGGTCAAGCCCTTGAGCCGGACCATGCCTTTTCCAAGCCTTTCTGGAGGCAGACAGCCACCCACCTACCCACTTGTGACCGTTTAACCTCCCGTTTGCTGTTTCAGCTCTATGAGCCCCTGTAAGAGCCGACCTCTCTTTGAACGAGTTAATACTCTGCTGCTGTAGGCAATAGTAACGGCCTGTTATTTACCCCTCTGTAATTTACAGTGGCTGCCTCCCAACCTCGTGGTTAAAAGTCTTTGATCGGCCATTAGCATAATTTTGTCAGTTTTCAAATTGAGTTTTCCGTAATTTCATTACCCAAAGGCTCCTAATTCCTGAACACTTAGGGATGCTTACCCTCCACCATCATGTAACTACCGGACTTCTTATGGCCCAGATGCGCCAGGCATTGTGCTTACTCCTGACTCATTAACCCCATCAGAACCCCATCGCCACTTGTAGGTGAGGAAGTGGACGCTGAGATAGGCCTGAGGATTAGCCTGGCCCCACATCTAGTAGGGGTGGCAGAGCAGGGACTCAGCCCAGACCCATCTGATTCCAAACCCATGCACAGAATCAGACAGTGCACCAAAACATCTGTAGGTAATCCTGAATTCTTATTTAGAAAGAAGGTAAAATAGTATTTATAAATTCACTGCAATACTTGGAATAAATTCAGAAGGTTAAAACCCTAAAATGGGAACATAATATGTAGGTTTTTATACAAATAGCTTATCATATAATTAAAATCTTAAATTTTTCGTTTTTAAAGGCATTAATCTTTCATGTTTAATGGGAAAATCTGAGAGCACAGAGTTAGAACGTTCTATAAACCCAGCCCAGCATGGAATCAAAAGAGTTAAGTTTGATTTTTTAAAAAAATGTAATGGTTCATTTGAACTTAAAAGAAAAAAAAAGTTTAGGGTATTTGGGAATAATACCTGCTTTAAGGAATTTTATTTTAATTCAAGAAGAATGCGAGCACTTTCAGGAGGTGGCTTCCTCTAGCGGACTGAGCTTATGTATGCTTCAGAGAGTGGCCTGGGATGTGTCTTGTCATTTTCGTTTGGCAAATGTCTAAGATATTTAGAGATTAAAGAAAATCCTCAGTCCTCACTCTTGTGAAGGGTTTAGGCATTACAGCCCCACCAGCATCACCCTCGTGCCTTAGTTGTTGTTAGAATTTGTATGTTTTGCTTAATTTTTCAGTCTCATCTTTGGGCACGATGTTCATCTTCCGATTCATCACTGCTGTTCTGGTTTGCATTTTCAAAGCATTTGTTGTTTGGGGATTGTTGTGGAAGTATTTCTACTTGACTGATTTCTTCTTGATTATTTAAAGACTTCCCACTAAGTACAGAACTTAGAAGCTGGCATTTTTCAGCTACGTGGGGTCTTGGAGAGTCTCTCATCCAATTCCCTCATTTTACGTATGAGGAGACTCAGGCCAGAGAGGACAACAGGACAATGGGATCTGCTTCTGTCTCACAGAGAATAGCCAAGTTCATGCCCAGTCTGTGGTCTCTTCTGCACTAGGTCACCTCTCAGTGAGTCTGCCAGTGGAGTGGTGCTGGTTTCTGTACCGTGAAAAGGCAATTCCCAAGCCTGCTGGAAGCCCTTTAAAGGTTTTTTTTCTGAACTTTCATGTCACCCATTGGCATATGGGTGTCATTGTCATGCAGAGGCTCTGGCCAGTCTAAAGAGATACAGGCCCTCAGCTGGGGCAGGGTCCTGGAGACCCTGTCCCGTGCCCACTGTCTTCCTTTCCATTGCTGAACCGTGAGTCCATCCAAACGCTGTCAGGGAAGAGGGTCCAAAGCACAGGGGCAGGCAGCAAGCCCAACGCAGCAGCTCTTTTCCACATGGCACAGGAGATTTTAATTTTTAATTATTGGTGTGACCACATGAAGAAATCCTTGGCATGACGGTAATCTTTCATCTGCTGAACAACCAGCTCCGCCCTCAGCAGCTCTGAGCCCGCAGCTCACAGGTGCCTGGCGTGCCCACGCGGGAGTTCACGGGTGACGGCCCGTGAGGATGCCCTGTCCCACCGACGACGAGTAAAGATGTCTGTGGCCTCCCTACAGTAACCGTGGCTGTGGTGCAGGTGGCACTCAGTGCCTACACCCAGAGCGTTTGCAATGCCACCCAGCTTTGTAGGTGCCAAGCCAACACCCAGGCTCACAGTGGGGTGGTCGCCCGCAGAGCCTATTTGGAAATTTTACGCTTCGGACCCTGATGTTGTTCCTCTCACCATCCTGCCCATGCTGTTCCCGCCCCGCTCACACCCAGCTCAACCTGTGGGCCAGCTGGCGGGACGCACCTGTGTTCTGGGAGGGGGGTCACCTCCCTGTGTCTCCCAAAGACAGGCAGCCACCCCGGGCCTGGCAGGGCCTCAGTGGGCCGCCCTGGTGCTGCCCAGCTCCTTCAGAGGGTCGGCCATTGCCTGCCAAGCCCCGAGGACTTAGGACCCACTGCCTAGCAGGGCCCCCGAGGTGTGTGGGGAGCGGAGTCTCCCTCACGGTGTGTGTGCTGAGTTCCACTGCTCTTCTGCCTTCCAGTTGTCTGCAGGGCATTATGGTGGCAGTATTACAACCATACCAATGACCGCAGCACAGAACTGGACCCAGAAAGGGAAAATATGAGGCGTTTGCTGAGGTTTGCCGTTGTATTTACAGTTATCACAGTAAGAAGCACTCTTCCAGCGCTGGCCAAGTCTCCAGCCAGAACTCTGAAATCCAAATAGTTGGATTTTAACCAAAAGCAACGAGGATTTTTCTTTCACCTCGGAATCTGCTTACACATTAGTGCAGCGAGGGTACCTGCGCATTTAGCGCCTCCGTGTTTGACTGGAGGCGCCTACAGAGGAATGCACTGCAACCTTCCACAAATGAGAAAAAGGTCTTCCTGGGAGGCCGTTTCTGCCATCTCGGAGTTCATTCGTTACCCTTGCTGAGGGGGCCTCCTTGACTGAGCAGAACCCCCCGCCCCGGCCCCGGGCAGCGGCGGGGTGGACAGGAAGCGTGCAGACGGAGGCAGCTCGCGGCAGCTCGCGGCAGCTCCTGCTTCCTGTTTCGGGGAGAAGCCAGTGGCTGCCGCTCTCCCGAGGGTGTGACAGCTCCCGCTGCCCTTGAACACAGAGAGCCCTTTGTTTCCAAACCTACTGGCCGCTCAGTTAATTTGGTTTTCAGACAACCTGCTGTCTCCTCAGTGAACTCCTGGCTGAGAACAGGCAAACACGGAATGCTAAGCCCGGAGATACTGGTTGTTGAGCGAGGGTGGTTGGCAACTGAAAATCAGCCAGGTCACTCATCCAGGTGCTGGTAGCAGTCCTGGAGTCGCTGGGCCCTGGAGAGGGTCTGGAGTTGGTTTCAGGTGACCCGTGAGCATCTTTTCGTGTGTTGCTGACCAGCTGTCTTAGGGAGGAGTGACGGCCGGGGCTTTGCAGATGCCCGTTAAGGCTTACAGCAGATGCAGACTCTCTCACCAGCTCAGCTCTCTCCTCCAAGGAAACCTTTCCTTTTCTCATACTTGGCACCGGCTCCCCGTTTTCTCCTTTCTAGCGAAGTGTCAGGTTTGTGCCCTTCACGTAGACGGCATCCCAGGGAGCAAGGACTGCAAAGCTGGGCTCCTGGTTTGTCCTGGGACCGGGCCTGGAGGTGACGTGAGAGTCCAGAAAAATCAGGGCGACGGTTAGGAGGCGGTTTCTGTATGAAGAGAATGAATCTGGTCCGCGGCAGGTGGAGCCTGGCACACAGTAGGACTCCCACGGCTGGGTCGGCACTGCTGTGCTTTCTCCCCAAGCACCTACAGAAGGCGAGGCTGGAGACTTGTATTTGAAGCTGTCAGCATCTGGGAAGGATGCCCAAACCACAGGGGAGTAGGAGCCCCCCCCCAAAAAAAAGAGATCCCAAGAAACAGCAACTGAAGAAGTAGAAGGCGAGCCAGAGGGAAGAGCGATCACAGAAGTCGAAGGAGGAGTTTTAAGCAGAGGAGTGGACGAGAGAGTCACACGCCCTGCTGGGGTCAGGCACGACCTGCAGCGTTTCCATGGGGTGTGACGTTCAGGAGGTCAGATGAGGTGACCAGGGGGAGAGCATTTCAGGAGAGAGTGGGGTCTGGAGGTTGACAGGCAGCTGAAGGAGGAGCCAGGGTGTGGACGTGTGCACGTGTGCACGTGTGGGTGGCCAGCGCGGGCTGGTGCTTGGAGAAGCTGCCTGTGCGGGAGTGAGAGAGGGCAGTGGCTGGACCAGCACGTGGGGGTGAAGGGAGGTCTGTTTCTTTGATATATTTATATGCAGGGAGCCCAGTGCCAGTAGAGAAGGCACAGAGGGTTGCTTTGAGGCACGATCGCCGTCCTCTTCCCTCATGCTAGTGTTCCCTTGCCCTTCGGCAGGCCTTCGGCATTCTCGGAAAATCTTGGCTGCTGTGGAGGGACAAGGAAACAGAAGACGGTTCCCTGACCCCAGAGGACTTTATTCTCATTTTTCTCTCACTCTCTGACCAGACTGCAGGCTCCTTTAAGGCAGGGACTGTGTCTTGTCCACAGTTATGGCTGCAGGATCCAGCAAAGGGGCCGGCACATAATAGGTGCTCAGTTAGCGTTTGAGAATGTATCTGTTCAATTATGATAAAAGTAGTAACTCTCCTAAAAGAGCTGTTTGCTGAGATGTCAATAAAATATTAGGGTTTAAGTTCTTCTCAGTTCCTCGTGATTTTGAATAATTTAAGCCCTTTCTCACCAGGCAGTTGTGCGCGTCCTGATTTCCATCCTCAGAAAGAGAATGAAACTGACAGTCAAACTTCTCCAAGTCACAAGTAGAGCCATCAGCAACTCTCCTTTCCTGCTGCTCCAGCCACTGTGGATGTTTGCCACCCTCATTTTCTTCTGGGTCCTCTGGGTGGCTGTGCTCCCGAGCCTGGGAAATGCAGGTAAGGGCAGTGGGCGGGGGTTCCATCACCTCGGAGTCGCGCACAGTGTCCTCTCCCCTTGGAGCCATTGGCCTGTTTCTGTAGGAACCAAACTTCCCATGCAGCGAGAGGCATCTGACGCCAGCGGTGACGGTGCTCAGAGCTCTGTCTCTTTCGTCTTGTGCACCGACTCTAAAGAAGCTGGGTTTATGTTTCATGACTGAATAAACTCAGTAAGAGTTGAAAGAGCTTTAGGAGGAGCTGTGGCGCGAGCAAAAGCCTGTAGACTATTACCAAATATTTCTGGATTTTAATTTTATCTAAGACAATTTGCCAACTCCTATCAAATCAGTAGGTGACAGAGAAGGACCCAGGAAGGCTCCTATTCCAATGTCGTTGTGCTCAGAAGAACAGCGTACATGTAAGCAAGTGAGCACAGGAGTCCACATCCCTCCCCCTCGAGAGGACGATGCCATGTTCCCCATCATCCCATCAGAGCTGCACGGTGGTTTCCCACCAGGGAGTCCTCAGCATCAGCTGGGGAGCCTTCCTGACATCCTGGTGCCTGGGCCTCCGCCTCAGAGGTTCTGATTCACTTGGTTCGCAGAGGACTGAGTATGTTTTTTGAATTCCTGGAAGACAGCAGCCACATTCTGGAGCAGTGCTACTCAAAGTGCTGTCTGCAACCAAATGGGGCGCTTCTGCCAGCATGTGTATCCCTCCATCCCTCCCTCCATCAGGAAAGTCTTGCTGGGAAAACAGTGCCAGCAGAACAGGACAAAGGGCTTAGCGACACAGCCGACCCTTACCTCACTGCAGGCCGGTCCCAGCAGGCTGAGCACGGGCCGCCAGGCTGTGGACCCCGCTTCAGGCGGTACTGTGCTGGGTCTTCCCTTACTCCCCCTGGTCTGGTTAAGGCCCAAACTCACATTCTCATGTGAGTGCAAAAGAGTGAGTTGCTTTCACAGACTGTCACCAGGCAGGTAAGGAGCACAGTGGGTGTCAGCGCAACAAGGCTAGCATGAGTCCTCGCCGGTCTGTCCAGTGCATTTTGTTCCCCATTGGCTCCGGTCGTGCATGTAGCAGAGTGTTTGTGAGCCACATTCTCTTCCCTCTCCTCTGGGGTCAGCTGACCCTTTGGAGATTACTTCGAGGTGGCAGCCAGCTCCCCGGAGATCAGGGCCCTTGGGAGCCCACGTTTCCAGCTTCAGAGACGCTGCTGGAGGGGCAGTTTCCTCTGCTGGGGTCCCTGCAAGTTTGCTGGAGGCCCGCAGTGCACTTGCGGTAATTATCCAGAAGGGAACCTTGGTCCGGCAGGTACAGAACAGCACTCAGTCAGGATGAGGTCTGCATGAGAGTGACAGAAAACTCAACACAGCGGCTCAGACAAGATGCAACTTCTCGCTCGTGTGAACGACGTCCACAGGGAGGGGATCCGCGTCAGCACAGGCTCCTGGAGTTTGGGACCACGTGCCTTCGTTCTTGTTCCACAGCGTCTAGCGCTTGCTTCCACCTCGTGGCTGAAACAGACACTGGGGTTCCAACCACCATGTCTCATTCCGGCCACTAGGAGGGTGGCGGGGAGGGAGAAGAGCGTGACCCGCCCCCCACCCCTCCCAGACGTCAGGACAGCGCTCCCCCCCGCACCCCGCTGGCCAGTCCTAGTCACTGGCGGCTCTTACCTGCAAGGGAGGGCAGGGAATGTGGTGTCACTTTGGGCAGCGATGCACAGGTTTGAGATGAGAGGTTCCGGTACCAAGGACAGGCAGAAGAACAGAAATTTCGGGACAGTTGGAAGTCTCAACTGGGGCAACACTGAGCGATCGTCTTCTAGCTCGTTCTCTTCAAATAGCCTTAGTCCTGGTCAGAAAGGAAGGCGCCGGCTGTGGTGCCTGCAGGAAAGCAAACACTTGCTGGAAACTTCGCGGCTCTAAGCTCTGTCCTGGGTGCTTTCTTGCGTCCTCTCCTTTAAGCATCGCAGCTCCCATTTGATGCCTGTGTTGTTAGTACAAGTTCAGGCAGGAAAACTGAGGTTCTGAGTAAGTAACCTGCTGCAGGTCACCCAGCTGGGGACCGTGGCAGCCTCGCTGATGCCAGAGCTCTGGAGCAGAACCTGCCGTGTCTGGGATGTGAAGCTAGACAGCCAAGTTCGGCCTCCTCGGGGTTGTCCGTTCAGATCAAAGCAGCGTCGCGCAACGGCAGCTGGCTGGCAGGTGCGGGCAGTGCCTGTGATGTGGTGTTTGGGGCCTGCAGCCGGAAGGGAGCTTGGCAGGGCCAGAGCGCGAAGTCAGGCTGGGAGTGCGGTGCGGCAGGAGGCGGCAGGGCTGCACGCGCTGGAGGCGGACTGCGGTGCTGGGCCCTCGCCCTGAAGAATCACAGACTAGGGCGAGGCCTTGGGAAACGTGGCCCAGTGGCCCAGGACCAGCGAGGGCCTGCCCTCCTCCAGCCTCAGGGCACAGCCGCCCCGCCGGCTGTCGGTGAGGGCTGTGAGTCTGGAGGAAGGAAGCTGTGTCTGTGGTGAAACCCTCAGTGCTTTGGGGCAGGACGTGTTCTTTCTTGAATGCACACGTGGTGGGCGGTCACTGTGGGGACACAGCCGTGCACAAAGCACACGGGAACGAGTGGCGGCCTCTCCCCACAGTGCTGAGAGTGAAGCAGGATGGCAAAGGTGGATGAAAGTCACAGCAGGAGGAATTTTGTTTTTTGAAGGGGAGGGAGGTAATTGGGTTTATTTATTTGTTTTTTTAGTGGAGGTACTGGAGATTGAGCCCAGGACCGCATGCATTCTAGGCACGTGCTCTACTACTGAGCTATACCCTCTACCCACAGTAGGAGGAATTTGGGGAGCTGTGAGATGTCAGAACGAGGCTCCACCCCACTTTGTGAGTCAGGGAAGGCTCCTCAGAGGATGGGCTGGAAATTAGCAGAAGATCAGAAAATACAGAAAAAGACAGGGTATTTAATGGGGTCATGACCAAACACAGGAGCGGACCTGGCCACACAGGACAAGGTGAGAGCCAGTCCTGAGAGCCGGGGACATGGTCGGAGGGGAACAGGCCCCAAGGCCAGCCTGGGGGTGCACTGCCAGCAGGGTGCCCCTTCAGTTTCCCCTCTTAGGCCCCCAATGGCCCAGGGCCTGGGGGGCAGTGAACAGCCTCGGCCCCAGGACTGAAGCAGGAGAAGCAGGGAGTAAGCCGGCTCCTCAGTAGGGCCGATGGCAGCAGGTCGGAGGCTCACATAGTAAAGCGTGGCCGTTCCCCGTCGGTGGAAGGAGCATAATGAGCAAAAATGAGAGGAACTGAAGGGCAGGAAAGAAAACTGGGTGCCCAGGACCTAATGTAAGAATCTATGAGCACGTCGATATCAGTCTTTGCAGAACAGAGGGGTTGCACAGAGCGACCCCTTCCCTCCTCCCTGGGGCCGGGCGTCATGAAAACCAGACCGGCATCCCCTCAGGCCACCTGGCTCTCCTCTCCCTCCCCGTGGGCGGCCCCATTGCACAGAGCTGTCTTTGTCTTCAAAGGCCTTTGTGTGCAGCGCCAGGTGAGCAGCTCTGGGCCTGGCGGGTCATTTGCTTCATGTTTCGATCTTCAGCAGGTGCCCCCGTGATTCGGGCGGTGAGAGACGGCTGCAGCCCCTGACTGTCTCACTCCACGTGCCCTCGCGCAGCCACAGGGCCTCAGGCTCTCCCTGCAGTCTCTGCCTGGTGTTCCCAGTGTTGAAGGGGTGTCCTCAGTGGGTAAATACTCATGAGACTTTTTATTGTGTCACGTGACTGAATGAATTAGCATTTTAATGCATAAGATACAGAAAAAGTGAACTTAGGTTGATTATCTTTTGCCATTTTTTAAAAAAATTGTATTGAAGTGTATAGTCAGTTTACAATGCTGTGTTAATTTCTGGCGTACAGCATCGCGATTCAGTTATACATATATTCCTTTTCATATTCTTTTTCATTATGGGCTATCGCAAGGTATTGTGTAGAGTTCCCTGTGCCGTTCATCTGCTTTGTATACAGTAGTTATTCCCCAGTGACTCTTAGTCTCTTAACTAGTTGACAGACTCTGGCCTGTGGGGCTTGTTTCAGCAGAGCATGTCAGGGCCCCCCAGCAATGACAGTAGTAAGTCTGCTGGGACATGTCTGCTACCAGCAATGTGACAGTGACTCCTAAAACCCAGTGGAAGAGTAGGGACAGGAAAACTGGAATAACCTTGGGAATCCAGCAGGTGCAGTTGGCAGATTGGAAAGAGCCCAGATGAGCTGATGATCCCCAGTTATCATTAGGGTGGTCTGGAAGCCCCCGGTCTGAACAGTGGAAGAGGCCCATCTGGGGGCTTCCTTCTCAGTGGTCCCACAGCTAGAAAAGGTCACCACAGGAGTGTGCTCAGCGTGCTCAAAGACAAAGGCAAAGGGCCGTGCTTGGAAAGGAGGCAGCAGAGTTGGACAGAGGGCTTCGCACCCAGAGGCCCAGGATCCAGGCTGGCTCCAGCCTGCCTTGTACATTAATCCTCTGTGCTTCCTTTTTCCTGTTTTTTCAATGGAAAATTGTTGCTTTCCCTAGATGCATCACAAGGATGTTAGGAGGCTGAGATGGGACCAGAGCTTTGCTTTGCAAATAGGGGACCGTGTGTGTTCCTTATATTAAGAATTAATGTCAGCTAAGGAATTCTTAGTACCAGCTTCAGCTTTGTGGTATATTCTCTGCTGTGCGTGGCGTATGTGAGAACACAGGCTAAAAGAAAATTGTCTTTTTTTTTTAAGTTATCAGAGATCTAGAAGATAATTCAAGTTATTCCATAAAAGCCTGCTGGAGGCCCAGCCCTTCCTGGGAACAGGGCAAAGGCAGATGGCTCAGGAGAGGCTGGAAATAGTTCCAGCTTTTCAGAAGTTTGTGGTCGCTGTGGGCAGGTGTGAAGGAAAGCATTCTCCGTGAGCATCTCGGTCCCTCTGCACCTTCTGTGCTCTTAGTCTAGGATCTGCTCCCCTTCCGAAGGCTCACCCCAACTTTCTACCCCAAACTGCTTGGAAAACTAGTCATTATTCAAGATTCATTTGGGGTATTATATTTCTTGGGACATCTCCTGTAATTTCCCCAGGCATACTTAGATATCTCTTCTTCACTTTCCCTGAATTTTTTATACTCTTCCTTCTTTCAGCAAATATTCATCATATGCCTTTTAAGTGGCTAGGGTCCTGGAGGTACAGCAAGGAGCAAGATAAAGGCACCAGCAGGTGGGGAGCGAGGGCATAAATCGGTAAATATATTATGTCAGGTGGCGATAAGCCCTATAAAGAACAATAATGCAAGATAATGACTGTGTGTTGTTACCCCTCAAGAGAAGAAACATCTGGAGGGCAAGGACCGTGTCTTTTTCTGTCTCTAAGCTCAGTGCGCCCCTGAATGGGTTCAGCAAGTGTGTGCTATGTCAGTGAGTGAATTCACATCAGTGTATCAAACGATACATATATGTGAAAGGAACTTGGTAAATGGCAGACTCCATGTCACTGAGGTTTTCTTCTTTTTCCCTAATCCTCGTGCTGTGAGAGATACAGCTGAGCCCGTGAGAGGCACAGGCAGGACGGGCGTCAGCAGGACGGGTGTCGGCAGGACGCTGAGCCAATGTGCTGGAAGAGGCCAAGTGCACGGAATGTGCTAAGACGTAGAACCCTCTTGGTTGGGCCTGCATCCTTTGGGAAATTATCCCAACCCGCTGGCCTGCCTTCCCTGAGAAACTGCCATTAACACTGGTCACTGGTATCACCTCAGTCTTTCAAAATGCTTTAACGCTGGCTTGTGAGACCAGAGTTACAGCCAGAGGCACGATGAAGGCCCTCCAGGTGATGCTGGGGCTCTCTGGGAAGACCTCCAGAAAACTGTCTCAAATCTGTGATGGGATGTATTACGTGAGGATACGTGAGGTTCATTCCTTCACGCAGTCATTCATTCAACAGATATTTATTGAACTTGTGCTGTGTCAGACCCTGTTACAAATGCTGGAGACAGAGCTTGCCTTCCACCTTGGAAACTAGAGAGAGACAGGCGTGAAATAAACTCAGCAAATGAATGGTACAGTACAGCAGAAGTTGATAAGTGGAGTGGAGAAAAAGAGAGCATGGAAGAGGTGTAGGAGATGCTGGAGTGGGGAGGGGTCCCAATTTTAATTTTGGTGACTAAGGAGGGCCTCGAGCAAAGATTTAAGGGAGGTGAGGGCAGAGCCCTGGGACTACATAAACGAAGGGAAATGTTCTAGGCAAAGGGAACAGCAAGAGACAGAGGTGCTGGGGACACCACGAGGAGGCCCACTTGCCAGAGTGGCATGGTTGAGGGAGAGAACGGGTCAGGAGGGTTCAGAGAGAACACGGGGTCCGGTCCCGGGGCCTTGTAGGTCATCATGGGAGCTTTCTTTCTGAGATGGGGAATCACTACAGCATTTCAAGCAGCATAGTGACATGGTCTGACTTTTTTTTTTTTTTTAACATTTTTTTATTGAGTTATAGTCATTTTACAATGTTGTGTCAAATTCCAGTGTAGGGCACAATTTTTCAGTTATACATGAACATACATATATTCACTGTCACATTTTTTTTCGCTGTGAGCCACCACCAGTTCTTATATATATTTCCCTGTGCTATACAGTATAATCTTGTTTATCTATTCTACATATGCCTGTCAGTATCTACAGATTTTGAACTCTCAGTCTATCCCTTCACACCCCCACCCCTTGGCAACCACAAGTTTGTATTCTATGTCTATGAGTCTGTTTCTGTTTTGTATTTATGTTCTTTTTTTTTTTTTTAGATTCCACATGTGAACGATCTCACATGGTATTTTTCTTTCTCTTTCTGGCTTACTTCATTTAGAGTGACATTCTCCAGGAGCATCCATGTTGCTACAAATGGCGTTATGTTGTCATTTTTATGGCTGAATAGTATTCCATTGTATAAATATACCACATCTTCTTTATCCAGTCATCTGTTGATGGACATTTAGGCTGTTTCCATGTCTTGGCTATTATAAATAGTGCTGCTATGAACATTGGGGTGCAAGTGTCTTTTTGAAGAAGGGTTCCTTCTGGATATACGCCCAGGAGCCGGATTCCTGGGTCATACGGTAAGTCTATTCCTAGTCTTTTGAGGAATCTCCATACTGTTTCCCACAGTGGCTGCACCAAACCGCATTCCCACCAGCAGTGTAGGATGGTTCCCTTTTCTCCACAGCCTCTCCAGCATTTGGGTCTGACTGATATTTTAATGGCAGTGATCCATGGAGAAGGTGATGGTGGCTTAGAACAGGGTTGTAATGGTGAACACGGTGTGACATGTCAGATTCTGCGTCAGTTTTGAAGGTTTTCCTGATCTATTATATGAAGGGTGTAAAAGGAAGGGGAGTTATGGGTGACACTGAGCACCTGGAAGATGGGAATGCCACCAGCTGAGATGGGACAAGCCTTTGAGTGGAGGATTGTCGGGTAGATCAGAAGTTCCTTTTTGGTTGTGTTGATTGAGGTGTCTTTTAGACAGCTGGGTAGAGATGTCAAGTAGGTAAGTTAGTTGTTTGAGTCTGAAGTTTCTAGAGAGGGTCCAGCTTGAGATCCATATTTGGGAATTTGGACACATATAAATAGTATTTAAAACCATGAGATCTGAATTAGTGTAGATAGAAAAGAAATCCAAGGACTGTATTTTGGGCCACGTCAATGTTAAGAGGTCTTAAATTCCATTGTATATAAATACATCACATCTTCTCTATCCAGTCATCTGTCAGTGGACATTTAGGTTGCTTCCGCGTCTTGGCTGTTGTAAGTGGTGCTGCTGTGAACACTGGGGTGCGTGTATCTTTTCAGATTAGGTTTTCTCTGGATATATGCCCAGGAGTAGGATTGCGGGATCATATGGTAAGTCTAGTTTTTAGTTTTTTAAGGTATCTGCATACTGTTTTCCATAGTGGCTGCACCAAATTAACTGAATGACTACGCTGTACACCAGACACTAACACAACATTGTAAATCAATGATACTTCAATAAAAATACATAAATAAACATTTTAAAAAGAAGAAGAGGTCTTGGAGATGAGGAAGAATAAGGAAAGGAACCTGAAAGGGAGCGACTAATAGCCAGGCAGAGAAGAAATGTGCTGTCCTGGAATTGGGGTGAAGGATCCAGTGTGTCCAGTGCTGCTGATAAGACAAGAGCTGAGGACTGAGCACTGAAGTAGCAACATGGAAGTGCAGCAAACCGTTTCAGAGACACGCTGGGGAGTGATCACCATTGGAGTGGGTTTAAGAGAAAGGTGGAGATAAAAGAATTGCAAAGGGTAAGAGACAGTCTTGAGAAATTTGGCTGTGAAGAGGAACAGAGAAATAGGAAGGAAGCTGGAGGAGGAAAGGGGGTCAAGTAGGGTTTTTTTTTAAGATGTGAAGTGATTAAAAATGGTTCGACAGAGAGGGATATTCTGATGGGGCAAGAAAGAGGAGAGTTTCTGAAGTGATACCTTCAAGTGGGCGAGAAGGGGGATCCAGTGAGGGGGCTGGCCTGGGGCTCCGGGACGCTTCGTCACGCTAGGTGGGGGCCCGCTGGGGGTACGTGCTGATAGCGGGAGACAGAGCGCAGGCAGGTGCCCGCAGAGGTTTTCTGATTCCTTCAGTTTTCTCAGAGAAACTGGAAGTGAGGTCACTGACTGAGAGTGAGGATGGGAAAAGCCAAACTCTCAGAGGAATTATGAACAGTCTAGAAGAAAGGGGAGGTGAACAGACTAACAAAGCAACATGAGAGTTCCTAAGATTCACTCTAGTGGTATCTTCTGAGTTTTTTGTTTGCCTTTTTAGTTTTTTCCCCCTAATAGCTAATGTCCAGCATAATTCCAGCATGCAATAGATAGCAAATAAGTATTTCTTAATTTCAGAACTGGAATCGTACCTACCTATGTCTCAGTCATAGCTAACTTTATATTGTACTTACTATTCTAAGCACCTGCCGATTTAAACCTCAAAACAGCTATGCGTATGGCACTTAGAGCCATGAGACTGGATGGAACAGCGGAGTGAGAAGCAGGTATTCATATCTTCTGATTACAGATGATGAAACAGAGATGTTAAAAGGTGCCAGAACCTCCCAATGTGCCCAGGGTTGGTCAGCCATTAGGGGACAGTGCAGAGATGTGAATCTCAGCCTGTGTAACTCTCAAACCCAAGCCTGTAACCACTGCCCCGGAGTTCATCTTGTCTACCCTCTTCATCTTTACAATGAGAGAACTGAGGCCCAGGTGCTTGTCACATACGTCAAAGCTGAGCTTGGAATCAAGCCTTCTCCCAGTTCACCACCATCTCCCAGATCAATCTTACCGTGGAATCCAGTTCCCGTTAACACCCCGTAGCTACCTGTGGTAGCAGCTAGATTCTAACAGTCTTTAGAAACAGTGACTGATGTGATGAGAGGCTCTTGCCTGCACCGACCCAGCTGTCCAGGAGAGGGCAGTCGTGTGTGCATGGACACGCCTGCCCCGCCCGCAGGCTTGTTCCTAAGCTTTCCCTCTGAGGCCAGAGTGCCTGATGCTCCAGAGACTGTTGGCTTAGAGCAGTGATTCTCAAGCAGCAATTCTGTTCCCCTAGGTGCGTTTGGCAGCGTTTGGAGACATTGGGGGTTGTCATGAGTGGAGGAGGGGTGGGAAGAAGCTTCTGATATCTAGGGGGCCGAGGCTGAGGAAGCTGCTAAACATCCTGCAAATTACAGGACAGCCTCCCCGTCACTTCACCCCAGCAGAGAAGTATCTGATCCAGAATGTCAGCTGCTATGTTGAGAGGCTGAGAAACCCGGCCCTGAAGGAGGGCCTGTAAACAGCCTGGTGTACCTGGACCAGAAGGATAAACAGACGAAGGCGTCCGTGGAGGAGTGCACAAGCAGTCAAGAACATGCTATGGGCTCTGCTTCTCGGGAGCACCAAGGGCCTGAAGGCCCACACGGATCCCTGACGCAGCCATCCTCCGCTCGCTGTCTGTTGCCATCCGTGTGCCAAGCTGGCACATGTGTGACTGTGCCACTGGCAGCCCGAGCAGAGTCTGCCCCCCCTTAGCTCAGGGCCTTTGTATTTACCTGCCTTTCGTCTGTTGACGAAGCCATCCCTCCTGGTCTTTGGAAACATCCTCCACCCGCAACCACGTGTGATGTGTAGACACGGCCCTGGAAACAGCAGTCAGGCCCTGGCACTGGTGACCTTGTCAGGGCATCAGTGTGCATGCTGGCTGGCCCCAGCGCATCTGCTGTTCCAGGGAGTGGCTCTCCGAGTCTCCGCTGACCTGGCTGCCTACACATGCCTGTTAATCGTGAAGGGTCACCTCCTTTGGAACTGGGAGCGCTTTTCTGAAACACGCCCCTTTTGGAAAAGCATAAGTATCTCTAAGTGCCTTACCTGAAACAGAGACATCCTCCAAGCCAGGATGAGTCCAGTGTTCATTAAAGTACCGGCTTCCCTCCCTCTGTAAACCAGGCTGCTCACTGGTTCTCACAGTGTGACTCTCGTTCAGCAGAACACAGAGCATAAGTTCCTAAGACCAGCCTTCGTCTGTGGAGTCAGCTTGCCCTGCAACATGATCATCTTCTCCCACGTCCTTTGCACAGACCGTACTGCGAATATCTAATGACATATGAACCATGAACCTAAAAGCAGTTTATAGCTATGAAAGGAAATATGCAACTGTCTTTAAGTGTCCTTTGTGTTACAGGTTTTGCCAAAGACCAAAGTGCCATCTTCGTACTTACAGTAATTTGTTTGAAATACACAGCAGAGGATACCTAGCATCTCTAGAGCTGGGGTTTGGTTTGACCAGATCCAGATGGAACTGAATTGAATTACAGAGCTAATTCCAGGGCTTCTTCAGATGAGAACAAGTGGAGCAGGAAACAGCCAGTGGGTGGCGGAGCATTCTGGGGCTGTGTTGCTGGCCTCGGTTTAATACAGTATTGTGCTCCTGAAATTTAATAATAGTAATAATCGTTATCACTCATGAAGTGATATTTCTATGGGCCAGTGCTTACCAGGTAAATCCCACTACACACTCCCTTGAACTACCACCAGGAAATGGCTATTACAGATAAGGACACCGAAACTCCAAGAGGCCACATAACTTGCCCCAGGCTACCCAGAAAGGGGTAAAGCTGAGATTTAAACCTAGAAGATTAACACTGCGGCTCAGTGGACATTGTAAATGTCCTGGCAGAGTTTGGTCTTGACGTGAAATCTGAAATGCCTCCCTTTGAAACAATGAAAATCCTTGTCTCGTTTATAAAGTCTAAAGGTTTTGGTGAATTAGGGATCTGTAACACAGTCCTAAGGGCTTTGTGTGCTTTCACCAGCGTAAGTTGTGTCTGCATCACAGAGTCGTGGGGTTTAGAGCCCAGTGTGTCCAGGTTTATATTCTCCCTCCACTAATCATGAGCAGCGAGACTTTACGAAAGTCACTTGACTCTTCCAGACCTCAGTTTTCGTATCTATAAAGCGAGGTGAGTTATTGGCCTGTGAGTCAAGTGTCTTGCAAATTACCTACCGGTCAGTCGCCGTGATCATCACTGGAGACATTACTCACAAGTTAAATGTGTGTTCTCAGTTTTTAGTTTTGCTGTGAAGATCTTAACTTACAGTTGGTACTTCAGGCTTTGCTTTGGCATCTGTGTTTCACGTGATGCCAAAGCCCGGGCATGAGGAAGCGTGGCCAGGTGAAAAGCATGTTTGTGTTTTAAACTTTAGGAGCTGCCCAGGTTATCGGAGGTGGCCAGGCGGAACATAAGCCTCCGTCAGGCATTCGGTATACGTGGTGGTACCACTTAATTGGCCTCATCTGGACTGGCAAATTCCTTGTCGCATGCCAGCAAATGACTGTAGCTGGGGCAGTGGTGACGTGTTATTTCAACAGGTAGGTCCAGTGTGTTACTGCTGATGACTTGTCTGTGAGCTTCACGTCGTGCACCTCAAAACACATTTTGGAGTTTTGACGTGGCCCCTCGAAAGGGATTGGTGAGAGTAAACGACTATGCTCAAAATTGGGGAGGACGCCCATTTGGAAGTAAAAAGTCATGTCATATCTTATCCCAGCCTCTTTTGCTTTAAGTTAGAAAATCCTGAAGGAGGCCAACTGCACTGCTGAGGGAGTAACTGCACTGCTCAGAGTTGAAAAAAACCTGAAAGAAAAGGTTGACTTTGCCTGTAAATATCCATTCTTACTGACTTCAAACTTTAAAAATTACTGATCTGTTTGGAACATACTTCAGTAAGTTCTGGGAGCATCACTTCATCCCATGTAAAGTGAGGAGAATGCTTTCTTGGAAAATAACTTTGACTCCTAAGGGAAATGTGTATGACTGTTAGATAAATTTTGTGTCCGTATAGTTAAGAACTAGTGAATTAACTATTTGCTTCACTGTTCACCATGATACTTACTGGAGTGTTTACCCTCCATTACCTCATCAGAATAATTGAGGACACTTATGTGAGTGCACACGCGTGCACGTGCGCGCACACACACACACACACACACACAGAGCCCTCACCCCTTTACCTCCTCTGTGTGTGTGACTCTCCAAGGGCAGAGAGAAAACCACAGGCAAGAAGAGCACGGTCAGTACAATGACAGGGTTGGACTCAGAACAGGAAGTTTACGCCCGATGATGCTCATCCTCCTCTCATCTCTCAGACGAAATGAGCAGGAAAACACTGAGTGTTCGTGGGGGCAGGAGGGTCAGCCAGGGATGATTCATGCCGCAGAGCAGTTACCTCCCGAGATAAGGAGCACCGTGGGTTTTATTGCAGGGGCGCTGTTTGGGAGCCTCCACCATTAGAGACCCTGTGGGATGCACAACGGACTGTAGCCCTGGGCACTGAGAACCTTAAGCCACCAGAGGGGGTGGTGTGTGCTGCTTTCCCCTGAGTAGGCGAGCAAAGATTCTTCTAACCAAATTGGCCAGCAGGTCACAGCTCTCTGACAGCAGTGATTCTGTGTTATTTTAGAACCACAAAACCAAAGCATTTTCAACGATATTCTTTTGATTTAACTTGCAGTGAGGTGTAGATGGGTTATCTCCTAATCCTTCCCCCTGCCCCGACTCCCCTCCCCCCAGATTGTGAAAGAATGGAAAAAGCATAAACACACATGGGCAGGAGGAAACAACGACAGTGGGCAAGAAATGCCAACCAAATGTTGGCAGCTGAAGAGAGGATGGGTGAGCCACCACTCACCACTCTGCAGACTGGAGAGACCTAAAAAAGCCTGTCTGTGTGTGTTCAGTAGGACAGGTGAGGTGGCTGGTTTGAACCACAAAAACTTAGAGGTGCTCAGGAACTCAAGTGTAAAATGTCCTTCTGGAGATGAGTTAAGGTCTTTCTAAGGAGCAGTTGGGTCCCAGGGCCTCCCATTACACCAGCAGAAGGCGGGAGCTTTGCTCTCTGAAGAGGTCATCAGAGAGGATCTGGACATGGGGTGTCTGGCACAGCGGAGGCTGGGGCAAAGCTCTGTACTGAAAGGAGTGGGAGCAAGTGAAAGTTTAAATACTGAATAGAATTCTACCTACCACCAACCCGCACTCCACAGCTCAGCCCCCGGGATGCTGACAGCCAGGCTGATACTTCCTAAGCAGGAGATAGTTGGCTTCTTTGGAGAAATTGTCTAACACAAAGAAAATACCTACAGGTGGTGCCACGTGGGGGTCCCCAAATGAAATGGCTGATTTCCTGACACCAAACCAGTTAGTGAAACTCACCAGTCAGCAGTCACCCTTGTATAGAGCCTCCAATTCACTCTTCACTGCCTCACTCTTAAATGTGAACTGGTAACCAGTGATTGTTAAACATTTGTAGAAGTCTTTACTGAAAGAGATCAAAATGAACAAAACAAACAAACAAAAGGAATTTAGGGAAAATAGAGACAATGCAGGCAGCAGAAGAAAACTACAAAACAAAACAAAACTATAATATCCTCAGAAAGAACCAAGAAATGCTGTTTCCGTACCAAAAAAAAAAAAAAAAAAGGAATAGTGAGAGAACAAGAAAGACCTCTTTGTGATTAAAAATATGATTGCAAAAGTGAAAATTTTCTACTGAAGGATTAGAGTATAAAGTTGAAAAACTGTTCCAGAAGGTAGACCCGAAAGACAAAGAGATGGAAAAGAGGAGAGAGATGATGAAAAATTAGAGGATAACGTAGGACACTGAACATCTGGCTAATACAAGTTCCAGAAATACAGAACAAAGGAAAAAGAAGGGAAGAAACTATCAAGATTTCTCAGAGCTAGAGGACCTAAGTAAAGAGAAGATCCCAGAAGCTTTAGAGATAAAAACAGCCCACAGGCAAAGTATCAAGAACTAGAAGAGATAAAAGACCTATACTCTGAAAACTATAAAACATAAAGGAAATTGAAAATGATACCAAAAATTGGAAAGATATCCTGTGTTAATGGACTGGAAGAATTAATATTGTTAAAATGTCTATACTACTCAAAGAAATTTACATATTTAATGCAATCCTCATCAAAACACCCATGACATTTTTCACAGAATTAAAACAAATAATCCCAGAGTTTATGTGGAGCCACAAAAGACCCCAAATAGCCAGAGCAACCTTGAAAAAAAGAACAAACCTGGAGGTATTACACTCCCTGACTTCAGACTATACTAATACGCTACAGTAATCAAAACCACAAAGCTGCGGTGGCACAAAAAAAAACACATAGATCAAAGGAACAGAACAGGGAGCCCAGAAATAAACTCATGTGCTTATGGTTGATTGATCTACAACAAAAGAGGCAAGAATGTACAATGGGGAGAAGAAAGTCTCTTCAATAAGTGTTGTCAGGAAAATTGGACAGCTGCACGTCAAAGAATGAAATTAGAACATTTTCTCACACCATAAATAAAATACAAAAATAAACTCAAAATTGATTAAAGACCTAAATGCAAGACCGGAAACCATAAAATCCCTGGAAGAAAACACAGGCAGAACACTGTTTGACATAAGTTGTAGTGATATTTTTTTGGATCTATCTCCTCAAACAAAACAAAAGCAAAAATAAACAAATGGGACCTAATTAACTTAAAAGCTTTTGTACAGCAAAGGAAACCATTGACAAAACAAAAAGACAACATACTAAATGAGAGAAAATATTTGCAAATGATATTAATGATAAGGGGTTAATATCCAAAATATGTAAAGAACTTGTACAACTCAATATCAAAAAAATAAAAATAAACAACCCAGTTTAAAGATGGGTAGAAGTCCTGAACAGACATTTTTCTAAAGAAGATGTACAGATGATCAGTAGGCACATGGAAAGATGTTCAGCATCACTAATCAGAGAAATGCAAGTCAAAACCACAGTGAAATATCTCACACCTGTCAGAATGGCTATTGTCAAGAAAAACACAAACAACGAATCTTGGCAAGGATGTGGAGAAAAGGGAACCCAAGTATGCTATTGGTGGGAATGTAAATTGGTGCAGCCACTATGGAAAACAGTATGGAGTTTTCTTTAAAAACTAAACATAGAAATACTATATGATCCAGCAATTCCACTGTTGGGTATGTATCCAAAGAAAATGAAAACACAAATTTGAAAAGATACATGCACCCCAATGTTCAGGCAGTATTATTTATGATAGCCAAAATATGGAAGCCACTAAGTGTCCATCAACAGATGAATGGATAAAGGAGATGGAATATTAGCCATAAAAAAGAATGGAATGTTGCCATTTTGCAGCAATATAGGTGGACCTGCAGGGCGTTATGCTTAGTGAAATAAGTTTGAGGGATACACACACACAATGAAATATTAGCCATAATATAAGTTAGAGGGAAACAAATACTGTATGTTATCACATATATGTAGAATCTAAAAAATAAAACAGATTGATGAATAAAACAAAATAGAAACAGACTCAGATACAGAGAACAAACTAATGGTTACCAGTTGGGAAAGGGAAGGGGATAGGGTACCAAGATAGGGGTAGGAGATTAAAAGGTACAAACTGCTATGTATAAAATAAATAAGCTACAAAGATATATTGTACAACACAGGAAATATAGGTAATATTTTATAATAGCTTTAATGGAGTATAATCTATAAAAATATGGAATCACTATGTTGTACACCTGAAACTAACATAATACTGTAAATCAACTATACTTCAATTAAAAAATTAAATTAAATTTAAAAAGAACTAGAATGGGATCTGATCTTTAACAGCAACTCTGAACCAAGGAGACAGTAGGACAAGGCTGTCGAAATTCTAAGGAAAGGTTATTCCCAACCTCAAATTCTATACCTAGTCATACTATCAGTCAAGGGTAAAGGAGAATGGAGTCCTGTTCAGGCATGCAACATCCCAAAAGATTTTCTTCCCACATCCATTGTCCACTGAAACTAATGAGTAAGCCAGGCAGGAAAACATGAGTTTCAGGAAATGAGCTCCAACACAGTGAAGAAGAGGAAGGAATTTCCAGGAGGGTAGCTACTGATGAGGTATAGAAAACATCCATGGAGGAGTGGGCTCTGGGAGAGATGTCTCCAAAAAAAAAAAGAAAATAAAAGAAAAGAAGAGGAACTGAGAGGACATCTGGTATGTTTGAACATATGGAAAAAAGATTTATACTTTGGTGAAGCCTATGGAAAACTGCACAAATAAAAAAATTGTGAAACAGTTACGAACTTCAGGAAAAAAACAAAAGTTGTACAAAAAAGGAAATACACTCAGAATATACCATTTGGATCAGTTGTCAATGTTATTTATGTACTGATAATGTAAACAGTAAACATTAAAACATTCTCAATGGTGAAAGATTGAAAGTCTTTTTCTCTAAGATCAGGAACAAGACAAGAGTGCCCACTCTTACCACTCCTATTCAACATAGTACTGGAAGTCCTAGCCAGAGCAATCAAGCAAGAAAAAGAAAAAAAAAAGTATCTAAATCAGAAAGGAAGAAGTAAAATTGTCTTTGCAGATGACATGATATTACATATATATATATATAATCCTGAAGACTTCACCAAAAAACTGTTAGATTGATCAATGAATTCAGTAAAGTTGCAAGATACAAAATCAGCATACAGAAGACAGTTGCATTTCTATACTCTTGACAACAAAATATCTGAAAAAGAAATAAAACAACTCCATTCACAATAGCATCCAAAACAATAAAATGCTTACAGATAAATTTAACCAAAGATGTGAAAGATTTGTACACTGAAAACTATAAGACTCTGATGATGGATATTAAAGAAATGAATGGAAAGATATTCCTGTGTTCATGGATCAGAAGAATTAATATTGTTAAAATATCCATATTAGTCAAAAGCATTTATAGATTCAATGCATTCCTTATCCAAATTCCAATTACATTTTCCATAAAAATAGAAAAAAAAAATCCTAAAATTTGTATGGAATCACAAAAGAGCCCAAATGGCCAAAGCGAAATTGAGAAAGAAGAGCATTCCTAGACACCTCACAGTTTCTGTTTTCAAACTATACCACAAAACTGCAGTAATCAGAACAGTGTGGCGCTGGCATAAAAATGGACTCACAGATCAGTGGAAGAGAATTGAGATTCCAGGCAGGGGAAAGGATAATCTCATCAGTAAATGGTACTGGAAAACTGGATAACCACATGAAGAAGAATTACCCCTACATTACACTATTCACAAAAATTAACTCAAAATGGTTTGAAGACTTAAACATAAGAACTGAAATTATAAAACTTCTAGAAGAAAACGTTAGGGAGAAGCTCCCTGACATCAGTCTTAGAGGTGATTTTTGAATATGATACCAAAAATCCAAGCAACAAAAGCAAAAACTGGTAAGTGGGACCCCATCAAACTAAAAAGCTCTACACAGGAAAGAAATCAGTCAACACAGTGAAAAGGCAACCTATGGGATGGGAGAAAGTATTTGCAAATCATATTTCTGGTAAGAGGTTAATATCAAAATATATAAAGAACTCATATAACTCAATAGCAAAAAAAAAAAAAAAAAAAAGTTAAAAAATGGGCAGAAGAACTGAATAGATATTTTTCCAAAGAAGACATGCAAATGGCCAGCAGGCACATGAAGCGGTGTTCAGCATCACTAATCATCAGGGAATTGCAAATCAAAGCCATAATGCGTATCACCTTACACCTGTTAGAAGGGCTAACATCAAAAAGACAAGAGGTAACAAGTGTTGGCAAGGATGTGGAGAAAAGGGAATCCTTATGCCCTGCTGGTGGGAATGTAAATTGGTACAGCAAATACGAAAAACAGTTTAACAGTATGGAGGTTCCTAAAGAAACTAAAATTAGAATTACCATATGATCTAGCAATCCTACTTGTGGGTGTATATCCAAAGGAAATGAAAAAGGATCTTGCAGAATGATCTTCACTCCCGTGTTTGTTGCAGCATTATTCACAGAAGCCAAGGTATGGGAGCAACCTAAGTGTCCATTGACAGGTGAATGAATGAAAAAGATGTGGTGTAGATAAAGGAAGATTATTCAGCCACGAGAAGGAAGGAAATCCTGATGTTTGTGACAACATGGATGAACCTTGACAGCATTATGCTGAGTGATATGAGTCATAGAAAAACAAATACTGGATCATATCACTTATATGTGGAATCTAAAAAAGCTGAACTCATAGAAACAGAGTAGAATGGTGGTTACCAGGGGCTGGGGTGTAGGGGGAAAGGGGAGACATTGTGAAAGGGTATAAACTTGCGGTTAGAAGCGTAAGTTCATAGCCAGCATGATGATTGTAGTTAGTGAGACTTACTATACACTTGAAAGTTGCTGAAAGAGTAGATCTTAAGTGTTCTCACCACAAAAAAGAAGTGGTAATTACACGAGGTGGTGGAGGCCGTCATTCTGCAATATATGTGTGTCAAACCAATGCATTGTACACCTTGGACTTACATAATGTTATATGTCAATTATATCTCAAAAAGGCTGGGAAAAAAAAAACATTAAAAATTTCAGTATAATTGAGAAGCAGGGAGTGGGAAAATGAGCGCGTAGGGGAGTTTAGGCCGTGTAGGAGAACTAAACCTGCATCTTCCATCGCAGGAAGTCGGTAGACAGTCTCTGAGGCTGAAAAATCAAGAAATAGCCATGAGAACGTGTAATTTAGAAGTGTGAGGGCAAGTTCCAGAAGAAACAGCTAAAATACTACCTCTAGGGAGAGAAAATTAGCAGTGGGGAAAAAAACTGCTGCTTCTCCTGTTACACCTAGGAGTACGATTTGACTTTTTAAGATACTTCACATATTTGATAAAAATAAACTAATTTAAAATGAAATGCATGGTTTATTTTTAGCACTACTATTTCACTTATTAAAGAGTTCTGCATTCTTTTTAACTGCATGCCTAATTTTGAAACCTCAAGGTTTTCCTTTATCTCAGGGTTCACAATTCTTTCATCTCATGGTCTCGCCTGCACACAGGGAGAGGAATAAACATAGGCAGAGTGCATTCATCTCTGTCCTCCATTTAAGCAGTAAGAGGGCTGGAGAGTTCATACAAAGACCATCAAGTCCCAGGATATGGGCAACTTGTATAATTTCCCTTTTGCAACCATTTGCTAGAAGAGGAGTCAACTGAGAGCCATAAAGATGCGGCTGGGGTGTGATAGGCAGGAACCAGCAACCGCTCAGCTTGGAGAAGGGACACGGAAGCAGCATGACTTCATCATATTTGCAAATATACCAAAGATGCTTTCCAGCTGCCTTGGATTTGCTAAGGGAGGAGTGAGGCAGTGGACTCATGGCGGAGCCTAAGGAACTTAGGTGGGAGACCCTTGAGTTCCCTAAGCCTGACGAGAGCTGCCAAGGCCTGTTCTCCATAACAAGGAGTTTCCATTTTCTGTGGGGTTGGAAAGATGAACCTTACAGCCTCCCGACAGGCCTCCCAACCCCATCTTGCAGTGATCTTGCTGGAAGAAGTACCAGGAAAGGACAAGGCCTCTGTGGGGACCACACCGTTCTCCTGTGCTCAGGACCAGATTGACACGGGAGCCCATCCAGCCTGCGCGGCCTGGTCCCTGTCCAAGAGCCTCAGCACACAATGAGTTTTCCATCCTGTTGAAGGGTTCTTAGTGAGCACCAGGCTGGATCTCCCCAGAGCTAAAGCTTGCCTCTAGGACCCTGAAGTGGCTGCTGGCTTCGACCTAGGCTCTGTTGTCCGAATAGTAGTTACAAAGCATCACTTCTGTGCCACGACCCAGAGGTGTCACGGACTCAGACGGACGGGAGCGTTAAAGCCTCTGCTCAGTGACTTGAGCGATGCAGTGTCCTGGAGGCCCGGCTCCCTCGCACAGGGCCGGGCACCTTCAGCACTCAGCGCAGCCACAGGTTTCAAAGAAGTGGAGCTGGGTGTGTGGGGCGCATCCTGGTCTCTCACACTGCCCAGGGTCTTCCAGTTGCCAGCACCCCCAGAATCCAGTGGAAGGTGCTCAGCATGCAGTACTCCCTGGAAGTGCAGGCCTGACCAGAGGCCTTAGCATCCTCACAGGCCCATCACTCAGCTGCCCCACATGCCCCACGCTGCACCGCCATCCCAAAGTCTTAGTTTCGGCCTCACCAGGTGTAATCAGAGCCTCCTCCTAAAAGTAGGTTTTGCTGGTTGTGAAGGAAACAGAGGTGAAGGCCATAGCCACGTACTTCGCAGGGCACGGGTGGCAGGGTGACATTACCTTTGAACACAGAAAAGAGTCTAAGGAGAGAAGGTGGGGCTCAGAGAACCTGCACTGACTGGCCTTTATGTGCGGGGCGGTGTTTCGTTCTCAGGGCGGGTATTGAGTGACTCCCGGCTCCGCAGGCTGGCCTGGTTTGAGAGCTGGCCGCCTTCCCAGGGTCTCTCTCTCGTCATATGTTAACTCAGCTTCGGACCCTCTACTCTTGTCCCAGGGAAGCCCTGGAGGCAGCACTGGGTGCGACACGGACGGGGGCAGTCGAGACACGCAGACGCTCCTCAGCCTGGAATGGTTCACCCCATGCCCGGAACCCCAGACAGCTGGTGCCTAAGCCCAAACGCCAGTACCTGCAGGACCAGCCCCCACGGCCCCATTCACAGTGGCCTGTGAATCATTTATTTCCCGACCAGATGGGAAGCAGGTGCTGCCCTCCCCTCCCGCACCCCCTCTGGAGCACCGTAAGATGCTCTAAGGCCCATAAATCTCCCAAATGGAAAAGTAAACATTCTCCCTTTAAAAAAAAAATAACAATAATAAGGAAAGGGAGTAAATGGGTACGATTTTCCTGGCGGGGCTGCCCTTGGTTCATCAGATCAAAATCAGTTCCTGTCAGCGACAGCTGCCTGGTATTTCCTATTTCCAGCAAAACTGAGTTGAAACACACGTCGCCCTTTCTGCGGGACAACTGCGTTGCAATTATTCTGCTTCCAATATTACTTTCCTTTCTCTCTTCCTTCCTGGATGATTTAAGTAACAGCAAAATACGGCCATTGCCAACTCTTGAAACATTTCTGGCTGCATTCCTTTTCCTCCCTCAAAACCTAGGCTCTTGTCAAACCCTTAATTCATAGTGACTTATTAGCAACCAGAGCAAGTTGCAGAATAATCCGTTATGAAGGAAGCAGGCTTCCCCTGGAATCAGTGAAGTAGCTTCTTGGAAAGGGCCTCATTTTCTAGAACTGGCATCAGAGGGTCGGGGAGGGGTTGCATCAGCCCTCCCTCCTGCGCTTTATCTTTCAGGTTTGGGGTAGGGTGAAGGCTGTGCCCGCTCTGTTCTTTTTCACTTTTTTTTTTTTCCTGCCTGTGAAACGGACTTTTGCATTCTTGGGAGCTGTGTCATGACGAGTCCCGTAAATGATTCACAGTGAAGTGACCTTTAAAGAGCAGAGTAGGAATCAGCTGGATTTCAGGAGCCTGGAGCTGTGCGGAAGCCAGAGCCTTCCCTCCGTGCACTGTAAGCCGGTACCTCTCCGGCTGCCAATCCTGGTCATGTGATTTGGTGGTGATTTTAATCCCCTAGCTAGTACTGGCGATATTTACATATGCTGTGTGTGTAATTTAAACCTTGGGGATGATTATGTAATTAAACTTCTGAAAATGAAAATGGGATCAATATGCCATTTAAAGGACTGGTGGAGGTGGTAGGTGTTGCAAAGAGGAAAACATGTTTGTTTTAACTTCTCAGTATTTTTAACAATTCCTGTGCCATGTCTGTCTGTAACACTGAGTGCCACCAAAAGGAATTAACTTCATCCTAGAAATCACTTAACGTTAGCTACCAAGGAGTGTAAAAATTTTGCCAAACGCGGATGGCATCATGGTTTCTGAATTGTTGTACTGTAGTTGATTTGAACCAGAGAGAAGTTTTTTGTTTATTTCTAAATAGCCTTTTTAAAATGCTGTCTTTTTTTTTTCTGTCTGTTCCCAGAAATAAAAATGACCCTCCTGATCGCCCCATCCTTTCATCTCTCTCCACCCTTTTCTGCTACCATCAGGGAACAGTTGTAAAAGGGTCATTTTTAATCATGGTGGTGAGGATTCCAAGAACCATCCTCACGTACATCTATAACACGCTGAAAGAGAAGGTAAGGCAGCACCTTAAAACAGTGCACTCTGTGTTTGGGTCACAGAAAAGTTAATCACTGGAAAACTACCCTGGGTCCCCGGAAAGGAATGTGACCTGTGGCAGCGGCCATTCAGAAAGCTCCAGTGTTCTTCAGTTCCCACCCCCCCACCCCACCCCCTGCAAACATTTTGTCCCCAATCCCTGTTTTGCTCAGAGTTTTGTTTTTTGGATTTTCTCCAACATGGTGGCAGAGGTGGTGTGGGGAGGGAGTGTTTCTCTTTGCTGGCTTTCCTTCTTATTTAAATGCTGAACAAATGGGAGGAATTCTTAAGATGAAATTTAAATAAGTTGTAATGGATATTTATCAAGCTATTTTTTTTATAGAAAGACAAATATACTCTAAGATAAGAATAGTATTTGTTTCTGCTTTAATACTAAAATACTCCCTGCATTTTGTGTTTCCTGGAGGGTGCCAAGGGAAGTTACTGGGGGGGGGGGGTGTGTGCACGCGTGCACACGCGTGCATGCTTAATAGTGAGAAGTGGGCAAGCTGCCCTAAATCTCGACTCAAAAGACAGAAAACTATGGGGCTTTTGTGCCTGGGGTTTTTCCCCTCCCTGGTTTTTATTTCCATGCACATTTGGTTATGAATGCCAGTGGAAACCAAAACACCAGGAAAACAGCTGTTCTCATGGTATTTCTGTCTTACCAAACAAGGGAAGCTTGGATTTTTCCCAGCATTTCTGTTCTCACAGTGTTAACCTTCCCTCCTTCCCCTCCCATCTCCACCTCAGCTTCGATGACTTGGCTAGAGTTTAACAGACGAATGTACATGTCCAACCTTTTGGGTATCAGTATGTGTTCGTAGTAAATTGGGGAAGTTTTATGCTGGGATTTATAATTATACTTTAAAATTGTTTTTGTTTGCTCTTTTAAGCAGAAATATGAATTGTTGATATTTCTTAAGTCCATAATCAAAATTTGATATTAATATGTCAATTAGGAACAATTGGTTGAATTTCACATAAAATTATCTGGCTTCCTTATCTTGCAGTGTGTGCTAAGCCATTGCCCCTGATCATAGAGTATTTTCTTGTATTTCTATTGAACTGTTGCTTGGCACATGTTTGTGGCTTGAAGAGGCACTCACACAGCGAGGACAAGTGTGGCTCCTCTGGTCCATGCATTTTGAAGTTGATCCTTCAAACTTAGGACACTTAGAGAAGGACTTCTGAAAGAACAGAATAGCTTTTTAATTCTTAAATATATCCCTATGGTTAATTGTGTATTAAATATATTCGTGTGTATGTATGTGTGTGTGTGTGTGTATGCATTAGTAATAGGTCACTGTAAGTTAATGAGCAGTAGGGGACGATCTCTCGCCCCTAGACCTAGGCACCTTAAACTCTTTGGGAAACAGTCTCCATAAATCTAAAAGAGAAGTCAATGGGCCAGCCTCCCGGCGGAGGTCTAAAAGGTTGTTTATCAAACCCCAGATCCCACAAGGCCCAAGGCGCCAATCCCCTTTCAGTGATGTCACTGTTGGAGAAATGTGTCCTTTCTTAGGTTAAAAAAAAAAAAGGTCTTTCGTGGCAGCCTTACAGCCCAGCGCTGTGCCTACAATTTAAACACTTTACACGGCCCCTATGAGATCTTTCCTCCGTTAAATGGCTCATTCACAACCACAGCCAGGCTGAGAAGTATCCAGATCAAGTTTCACCCAATTAAATTAACACCAGGACAAGAAAATGTCCATATAAGGCTGAGTTATTCCTGGGGTCCTCATGGAGAACTATTTCAGGATTGTTTTCAGGGAGTTTTTTGAGGCGAGGGGGTTCTGGGCGGTGGGTAGAACACATTCAGTCACCCCTTCCCCCGGCCCCCCAACAAGTTTCGTTAAATTATTCACTTTTTTTTTTAATTATTCACTCTTGAGTTATACACAAGTACAAGTTCTATTTCAAAGGACTAATTTATCCCTTGAAAGTTAGCCCTGAAAAGTTCACTATTGGATTTATTTCAAAAAAAAAATTAAACTTGATTCTTTCTTCTTTTTAATGTGGGCACATAACCAGTATCCACAGCGCGTTAGTTTTATTGTCCCTAGGGTGTGAATTTTTCATGAATATAAGCTTTGGTTTGAAAAGCAGAGTTTATAATTGAAGACACTTAAGGGAAGATGAAGAGGGAAGAAAAGGTTTTTGTTTTGTTTTGTTTTGTTCCCACTAGAACCAGAGTTCTAGTTCACCCATGCTAGTAAATACGGGCTGACTCATTTCCCTGTCTGCTGAAGTCAACATCGGTCCTAGCATTAGCGAAACCTCGCTCATCGGTAGTAGCAATGATAGCAATTAGCAGGAGCAGCGTATGCAAAGCAGAAGGGCTTCTCCCTTACCGACTGAGAACTACTGTACCGCTTCCCCAGGTACACGGGGCTCCAAGTGGGAACACAGTGAGTGCGAGTTCGCAGAAACCGCCTGCTTGCTGCTTTCCTGTGCTGTCTCTGACTCTGTCCCTTTGGCTCTGAACCCGATCCCTACAGCACAGCGCGTGGTCCAGGTGCGTGTTCCGATGCTGCGGCTGCTGTTTCTGGTGTCTTGACAAATGCCTGTGCCACCTCAACCAGGTACGTCTCCCCCAGGGGTGCTCAGAGGGGCCTGCGGGTGGGCGCCATCTCATAGGTCAGGGGTTGGCCAGTTCCTCTGTAAGAGGCTCGACTGAGTAAATATTCTCAGCTTTGGGGCCATCAGTGTCAGTGGCAACACGTGGCCCTGCTGTGGTGGCAGGGAAGCAGCCCTAGACAGGGTGTAAATGGATGGGCATGACTGTTTCAGTAAAACTGTACGTATGGCCACTGTAATTTGAGTTTTATATTTTTCACATGTCAAGGAATATGCTTCTTATTTTGATTTTTTTCCAACTATATTTAAGATGTGAAAATTATTCTTAGCTCCGGCCCGAGGAAGCAGGCTGCCTGGTGGATCTGATTCCTGGGCTGTAATTTGCGGACCTTTACCTCAGAACCTTCGGTCATTAATGCCATGCTTCAAATCTGTGCATCTTTTCAGAAATAAAAAGGGGAGGAGGCTTTAGAAACCCTTACACAATGCATGTATATAAGCTGAGAGTTAGTTTTCAGTATCTTCTCTGAGAACTGTAATTTTCCTGAAATAGGAAAAGAATTGCTTCCCTAATATTTTTTCAATCTTTTACCAGCCCTTCCCTTTCAAGCTATAAATATTCCTTTAAAAATCAGAAAAATTATATACTTTGATTGTTTGAATTTCAAATTTTTTTCTTCTGAGTCTATCAAATTGAATGAACTTTAAACGTATGTTTTGTTTTTCTGTACTTAATTTGGGAAATTTTAATAACCCTTAGTCAAGTTTACACAAAGCAGTGTTTTTGTAAGTCAGCAGGACATTTTACAATTTAAATGTTCACAGAAATCTCACTTAGAAAAGCACTTCTTATAGTTGCCCCTCTTCCTAATAAATGTACCAGTAGAAGTAAGGGGAGTAATTATAGCATGGATGTTTAATATCTTGTAAGTGCTATTAAGAATACCTTTCATTGTTCTGGGAAGGCCATCATGCTCTTGTAGTAAAGCCCTGTTATTAAGGCCCTTCTTGAGAATCTTGGAACACATTTTAGAGTGTATTTACTTTTCGCTTGGATTGCTTCAAGCTAGCACGCATAAAACAGTAAGATAGCATAGAGAACCTTTCAGAATGGTGGTCATGTAGCAGGTCAGGCCAGACCATAGAGTGTCTTGTCACAGTGTCATATGCCAGCCTCTCTCTCCTAGAACTGTGTGTACGTATCCAGACACCATCTTATTTCACAAAGATTTTGAGATGCATTACAAAAACACACTATGATAAACTACACATACATGAAGATCAAGCTTAGAAACATAACAGACCAGAAAGACAAAGCAGTGGGACCACTGATATACAAATATGTTGGCCACGTGGTCCCATGGGGCCCTAAAGTTGAGTTACCATCCCTTCACTGTATGATGTAAGTTCAGATTCTTTCCGTGTCCCTCCTTCCCTGCCTCCTGGAAGCGAGGGGCTCCCTGTGGATGCTGCAGGGACCACCACCGCAGGAGGGGAGAGAAATGGGTGAGGAGGAGGAGGGCAGGTAGGCCTGGGCCTGTATCGCCGCTGCCACCACTAGCCTGCCGCCCGAGAAGCTCCGCCTTCCCTGGTTTGGGAGTGGGGGGCCCCTGAAGGGTTCGTTTGAAGACAGGACCCTGCTGCCCAAACACATTTGAAAGCCACTGTCATTTGAAAAACACATTTGAAACACTGTACCGTGTTCGTGCTGGTTTTCTCTGCCCTGCTGTCCTAAGGGACATATTTTCTGCATTCTGACATTTCAGCACCTTGTATTAACCCAGTACCTTTTCTTTGAGAAGTTCAAAATGTTCCCAAGATCATAAGTAGTGTTAGTCTTAACCACACTAAAATTACCATTATAAAGGGGAGGAATCCTCACAGCAGACGTACACGGGCAATGAGTGGCCCTGAATCACAGAAAGGCTCAGCCAGCCCTGAGGGTCCAGCTCACAGTGAATCGGGGTTGCAGACAGGGGTGGGTCCCTTGAATTCTGGTCGTGCAGCCAGAGCGCGCGGCCTTGGCTACACCAGCTGTCAGAGCAACTGGAACTTGAGGTGGTTCCCGGAGGAGTAGGCGGTGCCTGCTGATGTGGGCGCTGCTGGGAAGCCCACGGGTTAGGAAATTGAGAAAGAGGAGGACAAAGAATGGAGAAGAAAGTGAAGGAAGTGATGTGAATATTGATGGGCAGGGAAAGGTCGCCTGGAGTCTAGACCAACCACTGGAACAGAGGGAAATAAAGATTTGTGAGAATAAAGACAATTCTTGTGCAATGACGGTCGGAGCTGTTGTCCACCTCACTTGGCAGTGGGCAAAGGAAAGCGAGCCTAGGGTGAAAGAAGGAATTTAGATTAGCCTCTTGAAAAATTTCCTGGCACTGGAATGAGTTGCCAGGAAAAGATTTTCTCTGGAAATCAGATTTAAAGGAGTTGAGGCTTATTTTTTTATTTTCCTAGTTTTGTGCAGAAGGAGCTGGGAAATGCTGAACGAGAATGAGATGCATTTGTCACCATCAGACCCCACGTGTTCCTCTTTACTTAACATCAGGGAGCTGGTTGTGTTTCACCATTGCTGCTTAAAAGCCTACTCTGTCTTCACTAGTCCTGGGAGGGAGGCTGGTGGCAGTTGCCCCATTTTGTGGACCCCCAGCTTCAGGCTGAGCAGTAATTCACTTGCAGGGGGCGGGGAGCGGGGAGTGAAACCCCACATCTCATCATTTCTCACTACTTTTCTCCCTGCATCATAAATACCAATTGTGTGTTTAGCTGAAAATATTACGTGTGCACACATCGTACATTTATTTATCCAACAACTGTTTATTTTTGCTGTATTGGAACCATTTGAACCAGGTGTAATGGGGGAGAGGACTGTGGTGATCAGAGTCAGTATAAAGCAAAGCCAGGCCTTCCAGGAGCTGACAGGCTAATCTGGGGAGTGGGGACAGTGTGAGGCATTTGCATGAGACCTTGATATGACGGAATGTGCTGGAATGAGGACTGTGAAGTTCAGGACAGGGGAGTCTTGGTAGTCGGGGAGGCTCTTGGATTTGATGACCAGGAGAGCTTTCGTAGAAGAGGCTGGATTTGTCAGGCCTGAGCACTGAGCACCCACCGGGGGTCACCCGCCCACAGCTGTGGGCTCTTGGCACTCACTGTGTTGCTAGTTGGGTGCTGAGCACTTGCCCTGTGTGGGAGCAGTTGTGAGTTTCACCGCAGCCCCTTGAGATGGCTGTTCCCAATCTATAGATGAGGAAACCGAGGCTTAGAGAGGGCGCATAGTTAGTGGCAGGACTGGGATTTGAATCCATATCTATTTTGCCTCTAGGACCCAAGCCTTGAACCCCTGTGCATTTGAAACAGCCAGAGGAGTCAGAACTGTCTGGGGGGGGGTCTCTTCAGCACCTGTCCAAGCCAGGCTCTAGAAACATCAGGTACTGGCAGTTGAGTGGGGCTGGTCACAGGCAGATTTTTGCAGAGGAGGACAAGAAAGGTGTGGGGACAGCGAAGAGAGTGAAGACTGGCTCGTGCAATTATAAATCCAGAAGAGGCTAGCCAGGGTGGTTGGAGCCCACCTCCTCCCCTCAGGAGGGTCTGTGTCAAAGCTTCTGGGGTGCTGCCTGGCTGTTCTCGGAGATTTTCAGGGAGGGGCTCCTGCAGCCTCCCTCTCTCTCCCCGCCCGCACTGTCCAGGAGCCTGACTGCGACGTTCCTGTGTGGGGCTCTGCAGGCTGACCCGTGGGCGGGGGTGGCCTGTTCCTCATTGTTCCCTTATGGTCCACACACGGCTCCTCATGGAGCTGTGTCCCTAAGTGCGTGTGTCTTGTCCATGGAGGGCACAGATATCTGTCCCAGCACCGATGGGGACTCTAGATCAGTGTTCCTCTAGGTTTGAAACCCTCTAGGGGCCACAGGACTCTTCCTGTGGTTCCAAACTGTTTGAACATTCCAGAATATTCTTTCTTCAGTTCTTATGGCAAATGACAGAATTTTATGGATTTTCATTTTCTCATACAACTAACGGCTTTTTACCAATCAATTAAGTGCTTAATGCGTTACTAAAGCTTACTGAAATGTGTCATTCATGAACCAAATGGGTGCTTTACTTAATTTCCTGAGGACTCAAATTCATAATTCTGTTAAGCTGTCTGGCTGCCAAGGTGACCCTACAAAACTTGTGACCGCGCCCGGGCAGTGCTGGGATTTTGCAGACGGGGGAGAGAACGCTTTGCTCCGGGTGTACCAGCAGAGTCCCCTTGGATTGGCTGTCTTCTTCAACTGCAGTTATTCTTGTCTTATTTACCGTTTTTCTTCTGTTGATTATTTGGGTCTTGTTTAATGCATTATATTTTTACCATGTTGAGCGTTGCGTTCCTTTTCAATCCTTTGTTCTTCCAGCAGAAGTGGGAATGGATGTAGGAAGTGAGCCATGGGCTGAGGTCAAACAATTGCAAGAATGATGATTTCCACTCCACCTCCTGGGAGGGGCTCTTAGGTGAAGGCCACCTCAGTTGGGTATAGCAGCAGTTGGCTTGTGTCTTCTTTGTGGAACTTGGACGAGTCCCTCCACCTTACGGAGCTTCTGCAGAAAGACAGGGTCAGCTTAAATGACAACCCCATCCTTTGGGGGCATGCTGAACCTCGCTGTGGTGCCGGCCAAGAGCTGGGGTGTGCGGGTACCATGTGGCCGCACTGCAGCCATTCCATGTGGGACATGGGACAGGATGGAAGACATGTGACGTGCATGGTTTCCCGTTGTGTTCCACGTGGCAGGATCATTTTTCCCACATTGTACCTCTTGTCCATGGTGAGGACTTACCCTGGGATCACAAAGGTCAGTGATGTTTTATGTTGCCCTGATCTCGAGCCTCCAAATCCTGTTGAGTGGACTGAGAGTGTGCGAGGACCTCCATATGCCTCCCCCGAGCCGTTGTCCCAACACTGCTGCTCTGTAGTGACAGCAGTAAATCAGTGCCATAGCTGGTGTTGAGATGCTGGTAAGATGCCAGTCACCTCAGTCGTTCTCAGCAGTGGAGAGTAATGTCCAGTAGCTTTCCCCTCCCATTTTGGCTGTGGGCCAGTATGCGGGGTCACTGGGTGCCTGGGGAGCCTCTGCTGCATCTCCTGGTCGTGACTTGAGGAGAGGACAGGGTGCCTCAGATCCGCCCTGTGCAGCCCGTCAGGTTGCCAGCCCACTTCAGTGTGGCAGCCCTCTGGATATGAGACACCAAGAAAAGCGTAGATTATCACCTCTTGGCATTTGGTTGGCAATGCCCATGGCTTCCTGTATGTAACAAATACACTGATCAGAAAGGCCCAGGTGATCTTGTCGAGTCCAGTGCAGAGAGAAGCTTGCTGCTACTTGGGAAACATACACATCTCTCCCCTCCCGACTTCATAACCCCCCCGCCCCCACCCACACTGCCTGCCAGTGCCTTCGGGGAGCATAATGTTGGTCTCTGTCTTCTGAGCCTTTGTGGCAGATGTGACTTTGTAGTATCTCCAAGCCTTCGCTCCCTGCCTCCACTTTCCTAGCAGTTAGCTCGATTTCAGTGATTCTCTTCCTCGCAGTCCATCAGGAGCAAAGGCACTTGGCGACCCTTCCGTGTCCAATTTTGGTTCATCCTCAGCCAGCTGGCGGATCTCCAGGGCCTCCTCTTCTCCTCTCCCCAGGGCAACATGTGCAGTGCAGAAAAGAAAAGTAATGAATATCATGCAATTTCTCTGACTCGATTATGAGAATGATGTAAGGTTCTTAAGAGGACACAGTTCTTGAGGTGGCTGACATCGCCTCATCCCAGAGCATCCAGACAGCTGTTCTTTCCATGACAGCGGCAGTTCTGAATCCTGACACCCCTACCGACTGGTTTGAAGCTATTCTGGGGCAGCCAGCTGATGGGAAGAGCCCTGGAGAGAGGCCTCTGTGTGTGCGTGTTGTAGAAAGAAGCTCACATGTGTGTCAATATGATAGTCTGCATTAAGGGCCATTTATAGATGATGGTATTCCTCTTGGCACAGCTGTTTCATGGCAGATGCTACTGTCCTGACTTTAGATAGAAAGGAATTGAGACACCTATTCGTCAGAGGCCCCAGACTGTCTGGGAGAAAGCTGACTGTATCCTTATGTTTCCTGGTGCGTGGCTCAGAGCCTGCTGGGCTTAGGGCCGTGGCTTTGTGTGGCTTCCTGCGGAGCAGCCTCTCCGGAGCCTGGCTCCCACCTGCTGTGGGCGTGTTGCAAGGCTCAGGGCTCAGGAGGGTGAGGCCCAAAGCCCTCATCCCCAAGTGGGCCTCAGTGGCCTCTCCTACTTTTGGAAAAGGCCCAGAGAGCAGCTGCCATCTGTTCCTTCCTGACTTGAAATTCTTCAACCATCTTGGAGAAGTAATTAATGTTTGTTGAATGACTGATTGCCTCACTATAGGGAAGGGAGGGTGAGTTATGCAATGGGCCCTCAGCTAATCAGAAAATTCTCTTGGGAGGCAAGAGAGGGTTAGGCTCCCTCCAAGGTGTACAGCTCCCGAAGACAAGAATGCCACCCCTTACCGGGCACTCCCGAGTACCACGCACTGTGCTAAGTGCTCTGTGTGTGTCACCTCCCTGCATCCTCACAAGTAGTCCATGAGGAACGTACGATTAGTACCGTTGATCTTTTTTCCATAGATGATGACACTCAGATTCCGAGAAGTTAAGGAGCAACCTGCTCCAGGTTAGCTGGAGGAAAGTAACAGCTGAGTGTGGAGGTTTGGGGGCCTTGAAAGTCATCTCCTCTTCCTTGTCCAAGTTCTGAACAATGGTGAGACCCAAGAGTTGGAGATAAAGATTAAAAGCATCACCTTGAATACCTAATCAGCAGGTTGGAAAGTGCATTGTAGGAACAGCTTAGTAATGTTTCACCCTTAAGACAGACAGACCAACTTGCCCTCCCCAGGCCCCGCCGACCCCGTGGACCTGCCCCTGGGCTCTCCCCTGCAAACTCGGCAGAGAAGGTGTGTGCTCGGTGGCAGGCAGATCCCAAGGGAAGTGATGGGGAGCTGAGCCAGCCTGCGCTCTGCACCTCCCTCCAAACTCACCCAGGACCTCAAGTCAGACCCCGCCTCTGGAACGAAGGAGAGGAATCAGGAAGGAAGGAAGTCCCTGGCCGTGGAAATGCAAACATGAGGTGGCCCCCACCAGGGTCATTTAAACCCGGGTCTTCGCTCGTCCACTAGGGAACCCCTTCTACAGGGAGGAACTCAGACCCCAAAACTTGAGCGATCAGGGGATACCCTCCCCTCGTTCCAGTAGAATGTGGGGTCCGAGTGTGTCAAACAGGGTCACGCGGTGGGCAGGGCTCTTTCTGGTTCTGCTCTTCCCTACCTTGTTCCTTCTCTCCCCGCACCCTCCCGAGCTTCACTGACACACTAGGAACAGACAAGCACGTCACATCACACAGTGTGTTGATGTGAGCTGGCCCGGCCCACCTCGTACGCAGAACTCTAAATGGATTTCCCCCATACCTTGGACAACGTGGAAGTCAGGCCCTGGCTCACAGGACAGAAGGGTGGGACCTCACCTCTTACTGATGGTACCAAGCCCCCAGTTTCCTTCTCCAAGCATCGTCTCTCCTCATTACACCTCAGCCCTCCCCTTCTTCTGGAGATATTTGTCCACTTCCTCTGAGAGCTCCTTCTTGCCCCCCCTCTCCCCTCCCCATTTCCCAGCCGTGCGGTAGAGCGGAGCGAGGGCAGACAGGGCTGGGTCTGGCTCATAGCTCCTCCACTTACTGTGTGGCATTGGCCAGGTCACTTCACCTCTCTTACTTAGCCTTGGGTACCCCATATATAAAGCAAAATTCACACCTACCTCATAGGCAGCTGAGAGGGTTGGTTAAACTAATACCTGGGGTCTGGCTCTTAGCACCTGCCCCGTGAATGTTAGTTTCTTTTGTGAGGAAAACAAGAGGCTTAGTTATTTTAATTTATTCGTTCATTCACCAAATATTGGAAGGCCACCACGTGCCAGACAAATTGGGTGTAACAATGCCTGTCTCCAGGGTTATTGTAAATAATTAAGGAGATAATGTTTGCAAGGCTCTTGGGTTGGTGCCTGGCACGGAGAGGGCCGAGCGGAGAAGACGGAAGCGCGCTGCGGTCCCGCCCGCGCGCAGGGAGCGCGGGGAGCGGCGGGGGGCCTGCGCGGTGAGGCTGCGGCAGCGCCGGGCTCGCTTCTCCAGGCGCGCCTCTCTCTTCCCCGCCACCCGCAGCCAGTGCCGCTGCGCTCACGACTCGGGGGAGCTGACTTGTTAAGAGCGGCCCTTCTGATCCTTGCAGTCCGGAATGATGCCCAAGTTTCCCCTCGAGAAGGGTGATGGTGAGGGAAGGCCGGTACTCAAATCCAAACCCACGGCCAGGAGACGGAAGATGACTCCGGCCCGAGGTTCAGGACACACGGCCCGCACGGCACATCCGTTGGGCCTCCCTCTTCTGCGTCTAGTACTGATTGTCTCCCTCTTCACCCCGTTTTCAGCAGTCAGGGGTGATTGTGTCACTGCCGAGGGAGGTTTCCAACAACTGGTTCAAAAGGTCATCTGACCCAAGGCCTCACCATTTGCTTATCCATAAGTCTCCTTTCACAAGTCTGAGCTCCATGTAGGACACGAAGCAAACCCTTAATGTACTTCGTCCCTTCCTGTCATGACATGCTCTCGGCACGCTGCAAATACGCTGAGGGAGATCTCCTGTGCTTTTTAACTTTGATCTGTGAAAACTACCTTTGGAGTCAGCAAAATCCAGCCTCCCCATAAATAAGGAAGCAGGTGACCCATAAAAACCCTGTGCTCCGATGAACAGTGTTCAAGGCGGGGCCAGGGCAGCTGCCCATCGCCTCCTCCTGTGTTCTTCTCACCCGCAGGCTAGTGTGCGCCGTGGGTGCCATGCTTCCCGGGCCACTGAGGCTGGGCCATCCTCCGTGATGGCAGCCAGGGTGGGGCCCGGGGTGGGGTGGTTCAAATGGAAGATGGAACTTTCATAATCCAAGTTCTCAACATTACCTTAAGTGTTTAAGAAATGTAAAGATTATGGATTAGCTTTGACATTTCCCAAATTCATTTAGTGTGGGAAATGAAATTAAACTGTTAAGTAGCTCCTACCCCAAATCTAATCTTCTTCTTGATGGAGAGCAGGTTTCCTCATGTCACTTCTCTTTACCTGCATCTGCTTCTGGAGCAGAGTCATTGTCCAAGGCTCAGACGGCCCACCCCTGAAGCCCACGCCCTCCTCTCCTGCCTTCCACACCCTCCCCTCCTGCCTTCCACGCCCTTCTAAGCAAGGCACTGACCGAGTCCATCCCTTAGCTGTCGCTCCCCAGTTGTCTTTGTCTTAGACACAAGGCTTGTTGGGAGCAGGAAGCACCTGTTGGCCAGGGACTAGAAAATGCATTCAAAAAAAGGTTAATAAAAAAGGAAGGCGGTGTGAGTCACAGGGGTCGAGGGAATAAAAGCTGCTGCCGATTCCATGTTCTGCTACGAGCTAGAGTCTGACGGCACTCTGGGCTGCCACTCCGAGCCTCACCTTGGACCAGCTTCCACATGGTTGTGAATCTCAGCCACAGACTCAGATGTACAAGAAATACCGTACTGTGTCTCTCAACCTAATTTCTGACTGTGAGCTCCCGTTCCACTGGGCTGGCAGGAAACCTGTTGTTCTCGGGCTGACCCCCGGGGGTTATCCGCGGTGTCAGAGAGCCCCAGGCACTAGTACACACAGGCAGCCCTTGAGACATCCATCTTCCCATCTTCACGGCTCCTTCGGGCTCTGCTTGGGAAGCAGGTGTCTTTGGGAAAGCCGGCTATGGCCCTGTCTACCTGGATGTGCTAGTGGTAGAACCCACCCTCCCACTTTGTCTGGGACTGCTCTGGGTTTAGCACAGAAAGCCCCCTGTGTCTGGAACCCCCTAGATCCTGGCAAACCCAGAGCAGACCCTTTAGAGTCCTGACGCTTCTCCTTGCTCTGCTCAAAAAAGCAGACCTGGACCCCTGGTCAGGACCCAGAGATCTCCCCCCAGTGCAGGGGGTCTCACTTTCTAATCTGGAGGTGGAGGGGGACCTGCACGCCCGCCTGCTGCTCCCAGACACTCAGGTCTTACTGGGAATCCCCTTCCTTCACCATCTCCACTGGTAGTAAGGGCTGGAGGAGCTTAAAATTTTGGAAGTCGAAAGCTAGTACAAAATGCAGACGAGGTATCTTCTTGCATCCACCCCTCCACCAGCTCCTGACCCTCCCCTGGAGGAGTGAGCTCAGCACCTGAGTCCTGCAGGAATGAGGAGAGCGGAGGGGAAAGGAAGGAGGAAATGCACACAGGGTGAAAAACAGAAGTCTGGAGAGCAAAGTAAAGCATCACACGTGTATGCGGGACAGCTGGACCGTCCTCCTTCCATTTTGAGTCTTATCTCTGCAGACAAGGTCTGTGAAAAATAGGAGAGGAAGTGACTAAGAGAATTTTGGTTCAATTAACTTTCTTATCTAGGCCAGACTAGAAAGTTCCTAAAAGTTTTGGCAAATGGATCCAGTCTTTGAAGTTCTTCAAGTGGTTTCATCTTCCCCCTCCTTTGCCTTTTACAGAAGGCCTCAGTGGGCACAGGGGTGGGGCAGGGAGAGGCATTTGCTAGACTTGCCTTCATCCAGGGCGTGAGACAGCTGAGGCCAAATGACTTCACCAGCACGCAGCTCGGGGAGGGTGAGAAGGGCCCTCTGGGCCTGTTGGTCATGCCTGTGTCTTGCCTCCATCAAGGCAGCAACAAAGAAGCTTAGCGAGGTCCAAGAACACAGTCCTGTTGACCTGGCTCAGTGCCCTGTCCCCAGCCCTGAGCTGAGCGGAGGCACACCTTCCATCCATGTCTGTGGATGGAAGGATGACGGACTAGGAGAGCCCTCGCTTTCCCAGCACTGGCCCTGGCTCGCGCTGCCTTCACACATCTGCTGGAGTATCTGCTAAGAGTAGCAGGGAGGCAGTAAAGAAAAAGGAAATACAGGCTCGAAAGAGCTGCCCTTTCCTGTTGGAGCTGCCCTAACAGCACCCAGGACTGACTGCAAGAGAAACTGCTTTCTCAGCAGGAGTGCTCATGGACAAAGGAAGCCAAAATGGAAGTCTTTGAAGCTTCAGAAAGAAGAAATCTGTTGTCACAGTCAATGTCTTTAAGCAGATGCATTTTTCTTATAAGTTTTCACTGCCCGCTGAGTCAAGCCAAGCCATGGACAGAGTAGCAGTTACTCCAGGCAGCCAGGGACCTGTCAGCCGGCTCCCAGGCTCTCTGTCAGCCTAACAGGTCAACTTTTGCTTCGCCAGCCTCACCCCCATCAACAGCGAGGGACAGAGGGACAGACACCTGACTTAAAAATTATTCCCCCCAGACGTGCAATACGTGAAACGTGTAAACCTTCCCACCTCTACTTTCCATCTCCCTCTCACCACTTCCTCGGTCCTGAGCTTCAAGCCAGAGGTGTTTGACCTTCTCTGAACTAAAGAACCAATCTTCTCAGGTCTGTACATAACATAGCCATTTACTGAGTTTTACAGCACACCAGGCACCACAGTAAACATTTTACACACAGTCTAAGTTGTATTAGGCAGGTGTCACCCTCACTGTGTGAACAAGGAAGCTGAGGCCCAGAGGCTGAAGAGCTGATCCAGGATGCTTGCTACTGTGTGCTGATCCGTGTGATCCCAAGTCTGTAGCTTTAGTGGCTTCATTGTGCTGCCTGGACTTCCTTGTCGAGGGTGTGGGTAAGGAGAAGAGGAAACCAATGGTCTTCACTAACTGGGGATAACCCATCCATTTAGTCGTCTTTCTAATAAAGCCTGAAGTCAAAAAGCAGTATGGGGGGAGGGTATAGCTCAAGTGGTAGAGTGCATGTCTAGCATGCACGAGGTCCTGGGTTCAATCCCCAGTACCTCTGTTAAAAAAAAAAAAGTAAATAAACCCAATTACCTTCCTCCCCGCCCTCCCCCCCAGAAGCAGTATGAGCATTTGCCATTTCAAGGGGCTACAACTTTACTTTTGCCCTACGGAAGTCCAGTCCTCCCTTCCGCCTTGTTCCTTCCCTCCACGATCGTGCACGGTTCGGATGAGAGTGAGGCACGGGAGGGCCCTCCGGAAAGGGCCTGTTAGATGAAAGCAGCACTCCTGTGCAGCCCTGTCCCCTGGCTGCCTCTTCACTGAGCACCTTGTCCTGGTGGGTCTTCACTGTGGAGGGCAGAGCTCTGCTCGCACATCAGTGACGGCCGAGTCCAGTGAGAGGCAGTGGCCTCGAGACAGGCTGGGACCTGGGGCCTTTCGCTGCAGTGCTTGGCACCTGGACTGATGTCTCTTCGGGCAACAGAAAACAAAGGAGCTGTAAGGGACTGAAGATAACCACCTGCAGGTGCAGCGGGGCCAAGTTAGGAACAAGAAGTTACAGAAAGACCAAAACCCACCTCCCATTTCTGAGGTGTCGGGAGCTAAAGCAGGCTCTGGGAGTGATCCCTGCCCACAGCGCCACCGAGGGGTGGGCAGGCCACCCCAGCCACCGCTCCGGCCCGCCCCCCCCCACCCCGTCCCCACCCCATGTGAGGGACCAGCTCGCCCCTCCCCGGCTCAGGGGGCGAGTGAGGCACCTGGCACTTCTTTCTGCTCCCTCCCTCTGTGCTGCAGCGCGAGTCCCGGTAAAGCCTTGCCTGAGTTTCTCCCCTGGTCTCTTGTCCATTTCTATTGATCAGGAGACCGAGAACCCTGGTCAGTAAGAGCCTAACTTGGCTTTTTCTGGATTTTTGGAGGAGGGGACGTGGCTGTGAATATCCGATTCATGTCCCGTCTTCGTCACCTCCGCCTGGTCACGTAGCCTGCTGAGATTTCCTTTTCCTCATCAGTAAAGTGAGAGGGTTTTCCTAGGTGGCCTCTGGGGCAGCCTTTTAATCCTATAACGTTCTGCTGAAGGAACAAACGTACCAGTGGGTTGAATTTGGGTTTGTACAAAGAAATAATACTTGGAGGTTTGCCAAAAGCATCTTCCCCTAGTCATTCAGTGAGCCTCACGGAGAGGGCGTCTTGGTCAAGGGACCACCCTGGCCCTGCAGGACAGTGTGCAGGGCAGCTGGCACAGAGCAGGAGGGGAGGCGGCAGGCATGGGGGCTGTGCTGTGTGCACCCGACTGAGTCGCTGAGACCATCGTCACCGAAGAGGCTGTGAGTGTTCTAAGTCCTGACAGTCAGAACGGTAGTGACACCCACTAAACTCAGGAGGCAGGAGAAAGCTTTAGAGGACTCGTGTTTCACCACCCGTCCTGCCAAAACTTAACACACGGTGTTAAAAAAAATATAAACACTTTTCATAATAAATTTAGAAAGACTGTTTTAGAAACCTAAGTCTTGTGTGTAGGTGCAGTGGTCTGATATTCAAATATTCCTGCCGTTTCAGTTTCGTTTCATTGTCTTTTGTTGAAGTCAAATTCACATTCGTGCTCTTCTTCAAACAGCACTTTTAATTTTCATTTTTGTAGCTGATGCCTGTCTGCCCATCTTTCCTCCCTTCTGTGTCTCTTTGCAGAGAACGTTGGGGTGAGGTCCACGTGGTGTTGGCAATGGTTATTTCTGAGCAGTGGGATCGGAGTGACTTTCCCGCTTTCTTTGTGTTGCTGGATTTCCTTTAACGATGAGCATGAAAATGATAAAGCCATTATTCAAAAAAAAAATAAGCAAAAGGTACATACATTTTAAAAGAGGCAACAGGACAGCACCGCCGAGCGCCTGGCTTCATAGGCAGCGGAGGCCTCCGCCGGCGAGCCCTGCCTCCAGCGCTGGACGGGCCTGGTGGCTTCCTCACTCACCGTCTTGCCGGACTGTTGCGGCCGGTGAGCGGTAAACTCTTGAACGGACGCACCCGGTAAAGGTGAGGTCTGGACACTGTTTACGGCCCACCTCCCTCAGCGTGTGTTTGTGATCAAAACCAGGCTGAAATGAAACTAGCTTGTGATGGTTCCTGCAAGTTTTGTAAGAAAAGACCCCTGGGTGTATGGGCATGGGTGTAGGCTCCGATTTCACTGGATTTCTTCCGGTTCCGAGGGAAGTATGAACACCAGGGTTCTTTATTCATCATCTGGTTTCTCAGGTTTGTTTTCATAGATCTCGCTTTAGTTTGACTTAATAAATATCAGAACTTTGTTAGGAAGGCATTCCAGAAATAAAGCTGGCTATTCACAGCATGGTTTTTGGCCAGTGCCTTTCCTCCTATACGGAGGGAAACTCTGTTTACCTTTTTGAAGAGTCAACAGAAGCTCGGGTTCACAGTTCCGCCACCAAAAGAAGGGCCCACTTCAGTTTAGCAGGAGGACGAATGACTGCCCTTCGCTGGGGAAGGACACGGCTGGACTGGGCGGGCTTCTGTCTTGAGTGAAGGAGCAAAAATGTTCTTTCTGTGTAAAAGCTGCAATTAACATTCTTGGACAACTCTCAAAGTAAATTAAAGAGGTAATGCAACTTTCTATGTTACCTAAAAGTACACTTAAGTCTCTTCCATTTCGCTTCAAAAATCAGAATTGTGCGTAAAATGGGGATAGTAGTACCCGTGGTGCCTATCTCACCGCGTGGCAGTGAGAAGCAGCTGAGATGAAGTAAGGTAACGGGGAGGGGGCTGAGCCCACCGGGAAGCGCTTAGCACACGTGCAGTGCCTTCAGCCAGACCCCTGCCTGGGGCTGGTGTGAAACACCGTCACAGCAGAATGAGGCACTGCCAAGCGACGTTACCTCGTGGCGGCCATTCAGCCAGTCTTTGGAGGCAGCGGGATTGGAACCCAGCCTCTTTCTGCTGATTGATCCTGCCACATCCTTGGCTCCTTTTAATGACACAGCTCCTGAGAGCACCACTTTATTATTTTGAACCTTCTGGAAGAAAGAGCACAAAGTACAGCTCAAAGTAAATGTTTTCCTGTAGATGGGCCAGTCCGCCTCTTGTAAGTGATGCAATGTTGGTCGCACGCGTGTGACGGGGGTGTGCGATCTCACCTCTCTGTGCTCCGCTCTCCGCAACCACCTCATCGTGCACTCGTGGTGGTGATGAGGATGCAGTGCATGCAGGGGAATACAGAGTCGGGCCTGGCACACGGTATGCATTCCATGAGTGCCTGCCAGTATTATTTTTTATCTGTTTACATGCAGGGGTTGTGCAGGTGATAGCAAAAGAAAAAACAAAGCCACAGGAACAAATCAGGAAGCTGCTGCCAGGTCTGTGGCCGGCCATTCGGGACACATCACCAGGTGGGGGAGGGGAGTAGAGTACCCGGAAAGAGCTACAACGCCTGAACACTTATTTGCTCCCCAGAGAAGGGCTCACCTGGGCCTGGCCCCTGGCTTATGGCTGCTAATGAGCCCACTGTGCTCAGTGGGTGGGTAGTGGGTGGTGATCACACAGCGTTTACGCACAACTCAAGCGGAGGAGCCAGGAGGCTCCCCACAGGCTTTGGGTGAGAATGAGCCTCGGGAGGTGTAGGGCTTTATGGCTGCACAGAAGGTGGTGATGAGGGTCTGCCCTGAACCTTCCCAGGGCAGCCTGGGGGGCTTCCAGAAGCACAGGCTGAGCCTTCCTGTCGCACCCCCCCCCCCCTTGCTCCCCAGCACAGCCCTTCAGCCCCACCAAGGTCTGGCTCATGACTCCTGCAGCCCCACTTCCCACCACACTTCTCTGCTGGACCCCCAAGTCTCACTTCTCTGCCTCCTGCTGCTGCCTAAGCCGCACCCACCCCCATTCCCCACAGGGACCAGCTAAATGCACCCCCCCTCCGGCTTGTGCTTCGACTCCACGTTGCCCTCACACTGTGCCAGAGTTGTCGTTCATTGTTCACGAGCCCTCCCAGCCTCCCCTGCAGCCTGTGACGAGCCCTGGTGCGCAGTCCGCGTGAGTCTGAAAACGCAGCGGCCTAGACCTGGAGGGAGTCCAGTCCCAGGCAGGGAATGAGACTGGGGGCCTAAATGTTAAGGTGCTTCCGTGGCCAAGCTGAGACGCCTTCCTTGTATCTATTTTGTGTTTTCATAACTTCAATTTCAAGACAGAGAAATGTCCACCTGTTTGGGGGAGCTAAAGAAACAGGCACACAGGATTGTGTCTGGTGATAGATGAAAAGCCTGGTACCACCACCTCCTTTTTTCTTGCTTCAGGATCTCCTGATTAACTTTCAGAACCAACAAAGTGTGTTGCCTAATCCTTATCATAGCCAGTCCTTCCCACGTATCGGCAGGGTCTGGGGATCACCTTAGCACGTCCACCCTGCGTTCCGTCGGCCCCCGCAAATGCAAACGCTCCGAGCCAGGACTTACAACACTGAATGTTTCCCGCGTCCATCTTCCAGCGGCCTGACAAGGAAGAAAAAGCATAAATCAGCCAATGCTGAGGCTGCAGACTTGTTCGATGCGTATCCTGTGTGTTGAGCGACCCTCCCTCCTCCAGCTCTTCATTCAGACATGAATTCTAGGTCTCTCTGTCGCACTCAGGGTTGACCCTGTGGTAAAACGCTGGCGGTGTAGTAACTGCAGGAAGGCATGTGTATAATTTCCCTGTCAGAGTGGTGTTAATGCCCTCTTGCAGTGGGCATGATACATTAAAGAACAGATAAATGCTTGTGGGCCCCCAAGAGCTGTGGAGTCAACGCATGCGTGACAAAGTACCATTTTAACCTTTAATCATTGTTGTCAAGGAGCAAAATCTATTTTTATTGCTTATGAGCAGCGGTGCCAAACTGACTGTGGGGTTGTGATCTGTAGGAAAAGGAAGTTCCCCGCGGAAACTGTATTCCCAGTATGAATCAGAAGTACACTTCTCCCCAGTTTAGAGGGGAGAGGGGGTAGGTGGGGACTGGGGACACAACCTGAACGCAAAGACAGCCTAGCGGCCTGTGGTGGAGCTGCTGCCGCCAAGCCAGACCAGGCTGGGGCCAGGCCTGCGGTCTGGAAAGCTGGTCCCTGCGAGTGTGAGGGATCCAAGCCTGTGGGTGAAGGAACTGCGGGTCCCTTCCTTCCACACCTCCTCGCTGCTCAAAGCATGGCCTCTGTGTTTCCCAGTTGTAAATGAGATCATCACCGGTGAGGTTTGGAGGAAATAGGCGCCCCTTATTAATGCTCTCTGTGAGCCTGCGCTTTGCTAAATGCTTTATGGGGAGTATGTTCTTTAATCCTCCCAACATCCCTTCGCACGAGGTGCTGTAACTCACTTTACAGATGAGGACCTTGAAGTCTGAGAGGGGTTAAATCATTTGCCCAAGACCGACAGCCAGTCTGTGGTAAGGAATAGGATTAGAATCCAGAGACGGTCTGGCTACAGGGCCTGGGCTCACCGTAACCACCACGCTTTTAAACAGCCTTATGCTCAAATTAAAATTGGTAGTGTCATGTCCAGAAAGTTAGAATGAAAAAAAGAAAAAACCCCTGATTTTCCTGAGCACACGGGACAACGCCCTTGACTTTGGTTTCCAGTCTGTAAAAGAGTGGTTACATCACTCTCCACCCACCCACCCAGCGCAGTCTCCGGGATGATAAATTGGTGCTCGGGGCTCTGAGAACCATAGACGATCGAAGATGCATAGTCAAAGAATGAGCAGTGAGTTTCCACGTCCCTAACTCGAGGCTTCAGTCTCCAGCATGGTGGTCTGAAGTCCCCAACAGCCAGTTTGGGATTTTAAAAGCAAATTTCACATGCGTTCCGTGTCAGTCAGAAACCAAAAGTTCTCGCGGCATGCCACTAAGGCACTTCTGTAGGGCCCTCCTCCGACTGAGAACATACCCTCTGGGACAGCAGGGTGCCTCGTCGGGGGAGGAGGGTGCCCAGCCTTTCATCTTTGAGAACCACATGTTCCTCTCTAGCTGGCCTTGGAGGGAGGGAATTACAGCAAGAGGGTCCGTTCATTCTGCGGCCTTACTCTCCACTGCCTCTGCCACTCTGAGACCCGCCTCACTGGGGGCTGGATTACTGCAGCAGGCTCCAAATTGGTTTTTTGACAAATTTTTGAATGGGTGTATGAAAGGATTCGATTTGTACCACGAGATTAAAAGAAAAACTTTCATCTGCTACCTTGGCCAGATGGAAAGGCGAAACCCAAGGGGGTAGCGTTCCGGTGTATTTTCTCAAGAAAGTTATAAATTCTTTGTTGTAAATTTTCCTTGAAAACTTTAAGTAGCATTTTAAAGGTTTCAAGTGAAATATAAGAAATAGATGGTTTTGAAATTACCATATAGTTATACGGCTAAGGTATTTTGGAAAAATGGCTTAAGGAATCTCGTATGAACTCAGGCTCACACTTGTCCTCTTTGACTTAGTAATCCCGTTTCTTGGAAGTTATCCTTTAGAAATTTTCCAAAATTAGGAAATTAAGATGTTCATTGCATAGTTATTTATAATAGCAAAATACTTGAAATAATCTAAACATGCTCTAGCTACACATGTAAGCACGTGCGCGCGCGCGCACACACACACACACACCCCTGATAGAATATGTATTTATTAAAAATCAGAATAACAAAAGCATGGAACCACATGGAAGTGCTCATTGTGTACCACTTAAGCTGTACGTTTTTTCGTTTCCAGAACTTCTTTTCCATTTGTTTTCTGCTCTGCCTCTTCATCTTTCATACCAAGCTGTTCATTCTTTATGGTCACTGTTCCTTCCTTTAAGGAGTTAGCATCTTAACCATACTTCCTTAAATGCTTTGTTTCAGATTGTTCTCAGGGTACAGACTCTCTGGGTTGATGTGCAGTTCATTGCCTTGCATCATCCATGTATTTTTCCTGTGAACGCTTCATCTTTTTCGAGGGTTGTTGTCGGTGGGGCTCCACCATTCCCCGGCCTGGGAGGATGTGGCTTTGCTCTGACCCTGCTCAGGCCCTGGTCATTTCAGTGGTCCCAGGTGGATGCTGTGTTTCTTGACCACGTTTCTGGAAGGGCTGGTTGAGTTGGAGTATAAATCCTGACTCGGTGCAGACAGCACGTGGCCTGAGCATTGTTTCTTACCCCCAGGCGGTTAAGTCCTAGCCCTCACCCCTGAAGTTTTTACTGCTTCCCTGCTCATTGGGCCTCTGGGTACGGCTCTCACCAATAGCTGGGGACTGCTTTGTTTCTAGCACCTAAACATTCTTCCCTGCCCTCAAACTCCGCTGTGCACTTAAAAACAGTCTATGCTCTAATCATCATTTCCATCTGTTTGTAGCTGAATGTTCAATCCACCATATTGACCAGAAATACCTATTTATCTTTTCCATTTACTTCAACTATGTGAGAACATAGGTGCATATATTCCAGAGACTGGAAGGGACTTTGAAAAGGAAGACTTGTTATGGGTAGAGATAGTGGGTTTTATAGAAGCTGTTTCTCTCTGTTTTGCAAGTATTCTGTATTGGCATCATATGTCTTTAAAATAGTATGAGTCATCATCTTTTTAACTGTGGTCTTTTGTTTCAGAACGCATACACTACAACTGCCATTAATGGGACAGACTTCTGTACATCAGCCAAAGATGCACTCAGACTCTTGTCCAAGAATTCAAGTCACTTTACAGCTGTTAACTGCTTTGGAGACTTCATAATTTTTCTAGGAAAGGTAAGATGTCTTCATTAAAATAAGAACGGACATTGGGATCCCAAAATTAAGCCATACAACAAGGCTCTGGATGGGAATCGCTGCTTTCTTGGTGTTTACGGCACAGCATGTGCCCCACCCTCTCACTTAACCCTCAAGCTTGTGAAGTATCCCTGTCTTATGGATGAGAACACCAAGCTTTTATCACTTGTCCAGGATACCCAGGGTTTGAATCCGTGTTACCCCTAGCTGAGAGCAATTCTTTCTACCATTCAGAATCCACCTTTTTCATACCTGAAATGGAAATGCTAGCAACATCAAAAAATGAACGATTTATAACGGTTGTTTTTCATAAAAAATATATGGAAATAGCATTGAAACCTGATGAAATGTCTACATTACTTAAGGGCATTAAATCCATAAATATAAAGCCAGTCCCAAATGGAGCCAGTTACATTTCTGCTGTCATCTTCTTCCAAGGAGTTGTATGTAGTCTCGTGAAAGCCTCATTTTTCACATCTGTGAGCTCAAGAGAACACGTCCCTCTCTGGGTTGCAGGGAAGAGTACCCGAAATACCGTTGAGAATGCTGCTTCAGCCCCCACCTGTCCATGCCGCAAGCTGAAGTTTCTCTGTACCGTGCTAGGGTGCCTCCCTCCGTGTGACGGTCGCCCACTGGGCTGGGTTCTGCATACCTCAGTCCTGGACCGCCCCCCACGTCTTTGCTCTTCTAAGCGGGATAGATGTCCTCGCTTCTGCCAGCTGTTCCTCCACGCACGGCTTGAATGCAGGGACTTCCACAGTGCCCAGAGAGAACAAGCTCTGTCTCCAGTTGTGATCTGGCCAAATATGGGGACTCTTGGCTCCTCATTTCGCATGACTGTCATAGTTAGCTGTCAGTAACAAGTTAGAGCATGCTTGGATTTCACAGGTGTCCGTTAATTGCACATGTATTTTAAGGCTCAGCTGGGCCCCAGAGATTTCTCTTGCGACAGCAGCTCTGGAAACACGAACCGATGACGCCTTTCCAAACAGCCTAAGTGGTCTAAGTTGTCGTCGTCTCTCAGTGGATAATGTTTTCACGTTAGCTTCCTAGGCTTGTGGGAGATCTACTTTCTAATGACTACTTACACATATTTTTGGAATGAGGTTGCATCTTTATAACAGATTTTACTTTAGGTAATAATTCATTTTCCTGTATATTCCAAAAAATGGATTACATTTTCCTATTTTTCCATAATGGCTAACGAGCTTCTAATGAGCATATGACAACCAGTGAGTCTTTGTTCTTTTTGAACGATGTAGCATTCAGACATTCATGTCCTTCTTCATGGGTATCCAAGAGCAACGAGGGCTCCAGATGGGCTCCAGTTTGTTAAAGAATTAGGTACATCATGGCCTGTAATCCTGTTCCTGGAAATATAATAATCACATAAAGCAAAAGCCTATAATCCTATTAACTCCCTACACCAGTATTGCAAAACCCATCCTCTTCCATCCCCAAGGTAAAAAGTAATCACATATTAAAACCACATATCCATTCACTGGATTGTTGCACCGTTGTTTTAAAAAATGGTGTTTATAAAACAATTTTTAAATGGAGATGCTTGTTGTAGTTTTCAGTGTAAAAAAAATAAACTTTGTGACGTACTATTACATCTACGTACATACAAAAGCTAGGCACGTTGGGTGAAATTAGACACATACTCTCCCCATCCTCCAGGTTAACCGGGTTTTCTTTTGGGATCACAGCTTTTCATTCTTTCGTTGCACCAGATTTTCTGACAGGCCGTCTTTACAATAAGGCACATACGGGCACTCACACACGTGCACATGTATGAACCTATTGCTTATAACTGACAAAAATCTTTTCTAAAGTATCCTAATCAACCAATGCACAAAGATTTTCAACAGCATCTTGTTTCGGACAGGTGCTGGTGGTGTGTTTCACTGTTTTCGGGGGCTGATGGCGTTTAATTACAGCTGTGAGCTCCAGGTGTGGGCGATCCCGCTGCTGCTGGCTGCTTTTTTTTGTGTACTTAGTAGCACAGTTTCTTATCGGTGTTTGAAACTGTGCTGGACGCACTATTTCTGTGTTTTGCTGTTGATCTGGAAACAAACGATGGATCATCAGAAAAGCCCTTCTTTATGGACCGAGAGTTTTGGGTAAGTAAACATTTCATTTCCTGTTTCAGCCTCCATGCTCCCAACCCTAAGTGTTGCCAGCTCACACAGGAAGGAGCCTCGGGCCCCGCTCATGCTCTCCTGGAGGCGCTGTGAGCTTCTGCCACGTGACCTGACTGTCCCCCTGAGATTTGGGCTGCATTTTGAGCTTGATCCCTCCTTCCGTATTGAAACCTCCCTGGAGTGAAGTAAGGCTGAGCGCTTAGCACTAACCCAGTGCCCTAGAGGAGAGGGTATCCTGGACACAGAGACAGGCCAAGTCCCTTTGGTGCTCATGGCCTGGTCTGGCCTTTAGGATGGTCTGGAAGTGTAATGATTGATCTTTTTTGAGAGCATTTGTGTATCCCCAAGCATCATGTCATACCCGTTGTATTTTAGGGAACTCCCACCCAGTGCAGACGAATCACCTTCTGGGCCAGTGCAGACAGATCTGCGGCTCTGGGCCTTTCACGCACCGGGCACGTCAGTGCGGGGAGCGCCCGCGCTCAGAGGCCCGGCGCTGCTCTGGTCTGGAAATAGCAGGCAGCTGTTTCCAGCAGCCTTTGCGGCACAGTTGTTGCGTCTTTGCCTTATCCTGCGCAGAAAGGGACATTCAACAGATGAAGTGACGTCTCTCATCTCTCCTTTGTCTGGGTCAAGTGACATTTTAACAATTTTCTTTCATTCTATTGCCGTAAAACCTAGGCGTTAAAGCCCTTTTGCTTTCAAACAGAGCGTGCAAAGCACTCTGCAGTCCAGCCAGGCACTGCAGCTTAACGAGCACTCCCATAGTCTATTACATATATCCTCACCCTTCTTTGAGTAAAATGTTAAAATACAATACTTGAATGTATTTGTATGTCCTCCAAAGAAGATACTTCTGATGGTGGTAGGAAGCTAACGAGGTCTTCTTTCCCTGATTTACACTCTTCCGATTAAAAATCCACTTCGAAATCTACCCCCCAAGATATTTTAATTCAACAGGTAAAACTTTTTGAAGGATTAAATTCCCTGAAATGATATGGCCAAGTAGATTGCCAGTCAGGGCACGTACATAACACTGGTCTCACTCATTCTTTTGTTTTCCAGAGTTTTGTAAAAAGGATCAACAAATTAAACACTGCGAGAGCACAGAGAGGCAAGAACTCATCATCGAACCGAGAGGGGACAGAGCACCAGCTGCTGTGAGAGGCGCCCTTGAGGTATCTGTACTTGGAAAGTTCCCTCCTCCTGAGAGCCCTGCACAGAACAAACACTGTTCTGTTTTGTCCCCATTGTTTGACCACGTTACAATACTAGCACCATAAAATTATATGACCTTCTCTGCACCAACTGGGACGAAAAACCTTTTAAGACCATGTTTGTATGGTCAATTAAAAAGCATGCTATGTAAAAACCCATTTCAGGACACCAATGCAAAGGATATTCCTCACTCTCAACCAACAAACCTCAGCAAAAATCTCTGGAATGTTGCCCTAGTACAGAGGACGTTTCCTTGCTCCTCCATGTCTGGAAATGTGCTAAAATGTTACAGCTTTCCAAAGTACAATTCTTCGATTCAGGGACAATTAAAACTGGAAGTTTAACCGGAACCACCACCTGATGGGCGTGGTATCAAAGAGGCAGAAGTTTAAAGAGATGTGACAAGCTAAATTTTGTTAAAAGTACAAGGCTACCTCTTATAAATTAGTGAACGTTCTGCAGAAGAGGTTTTCAACCACAGCCCCGCCAGAGAATTGCCCAGAGGACGATTCGAAGTCCTTCTGCCGGGACCCGATCCCCAGACTGAGATTCAGCGGCAGGTCAGAGGGACGGGTGGGGGTGCGCTTGGGTGCTTTTCTTTAAAGCTTTAAACAAATAGGAACATTTAACATGTTGATTGGCAGCCTCATTTCAACTAGATGGCTAGGTACACAGAATTACCCACTCTCCCAACAGGAGGCCCAAACTGGCTTATTTGGCAGGCAAGCAGTACAATGTAAGGTTTCCCTAAACCCCTCTTTAGGGATGGCAAGAAACAGCATGCCAGCTCAGCCCTTGAGACTTTAACAAATGCAAGTGATGACTTTTTTCTTAAACAGCACCACTGAGTTAGTTGAGCTCCGACAGTCTCCTTTAGGAAAGGGGTTTACAGAGCAGTTTCTCCGAAGCATTAAACTTGGTCACCAAGTCACGATGCGCAAGTTGACCGCGCTTTCCTGGCTGCATCAAGCCCCAGCCGTTCCTTGTCTGCTGCCTCAGCAAAAAACAAGCAGGCACATTTCACCCCCAAGGCCTAACAGAGGAAATCATTTGGCTGAGAAACTGTCAGAAAGTATGCTACCCCTCGTCTGTCAGTGGCTGCATTGCTGTCATTACAAAACTGACCCGTCTGACAGTCTCTATGTCATGTCTGAAGGTCATGGTTTTGCAAACCCTTTGTACTGTAAACCCTAGTTTATTATCAAACAGCATATCCTACTCCTGATCCAGTATGTTTAATGCTTATTCACCCTAGAAATAGGAATATAACCCCCACCCCACCCTCCAGTGTTTCTGAAGATGATTTTAAGATTATTCCAAGTTGGCTTTAGGATGAATTGGGAGCAGCTGAGTCCCAGTGGAATACACAAAGGTCAAATGATAGCTTGCCTCTTGGCTGGAATTTACTGTGCTGCGGTGGGCAGGTACCTTCACTTTTCTAAGCCCCGGTCGCAAGCACTGTGCTTCTCAAGGGCACTGGTGAGTGGATTCAGTAAGGGCATGTTAAAGTACCTCGTAACAGCACCTGGGAAAAAGTACTTAAAAAAAAAGTCTGACTCTACCCAATTAGCCAGAAAATAATCAGCCTGTGGCTCATACGAATGTTCAAAAAAAATATTTATTTATAAAAAATACAATGGGATAAGTTTATGCTGAGAAATGCAGCAATAAATACAGTGGAAGAAAACAGAGCAACTCTACACCGATACATTGGCACAAACAGCAAGAGCAGACGCACGCCCGACCTCAGCGTCGCAGGCCTGTCTGCACACGCTCCTTTCGAAACCCCACGCGGAAAAGATCGTGTCGGCTTAGGTAAGAGAATGAGAACACGTGTAATCACAAATGCACACTGATCAGGACTTTATTTAAAAATTAGCAAACAATACTGTAGAAACATTGATATGTCAACTTCTAAAATGCATCTTAAATTTAGTTGGCAAAGACCACATTTAGCTATAAGCATGAGTTTAGTCTTCCATGTAAAAACCAGGTACTAGACTGTGAAAAACAATAATAGCTTCCTAGTGTGTGAAAACACCAGCTTAAGAAGAGGGCTGTAAAAATGCACAGATCTTTATAAAAGCACTGGCTGTACAAGAGTCCTCCCCTTTCACAGTATTCCTTTTTACTTCATACGTGAGTGACTGGTTATGCTGTAGAGTTAACGGTTATGGCACTAAAAGGCAACTATTTAGGGAAGAGGCGGAAAAAGGAAAAAGGAATGTATGTAAGGCAGTATTTCTTTTAGGTACAATTAGCATAATAGTGTTTTAGGAAGACAAGATAAAAATTACTCAAGGCTAGCTCGGTTCTCACTGAATGAACCAACAGGCTAACTACGGAGCCCCTCTGCGCGCCCCTAGTAGTCGATGCCCTGGTCGCCGTACTGGTACTCCCTGGGGTAGTCGTCCTGGTACTCGCCACGGTACTCCTCTGGGTACTCTGCCTGATAATCGCTATCACTGATTTCCGACCCATTTGTTCCCGTTCCTTGGCTTCCATTGTGAATGACGGGTTCTGTGGGAGCAGCACAGTATTTGGGATCATATACTTGCCGCCCAAGCCCATACACACTCATTCCTTTCTGGGAAGCGACTTTGTTGGTGCCCATCTGTAGAGAAATTGTCGAGTTGTCCACGGGTTGCAATGTTAGCTTCTGATCGTAGATGTCTCTCCGGGTACCCGGTGCTAACATCCCTGCCTGGTATTAGAGCATAGTGTTAGACAAGTTAAAACAGCAGCTAAAATCTAGTCCTGTACTTTTTAGTTACAAAATCGGCATTGAATATGAACACTGGTATATTACTCTCATTCGGTTTAGGGGTAAAGCTAGCTTACTAAAATATCCTGGCGCCGAATCCCTCTTACAAAGCCATACTCACTGGATTTCAAATCCTTGCTCTGCTATAAAATTGCTAAGTGGCCTCAAACAAGTTAACTTACTTTTAGTTTTAGGTTTCTCATATGCAAAATGAGACAGCACCACCTACTTTGGATTAGGGAGAAGACCATACATACAGAATATAAAACCCAAGTGTGACGCTGGCATTCCTGAAAGTTACATCTGAATGCCTAGTACGGCCACACACACCATCCAGGTTACCGATTTTAAAAGCCTGTAATACTCCAACAAAAATTATGCTGAGCAGTTCCTTGAGGACCTGAGTCTTTCAAAAGGCTCTGGGACACCAAAGAGCCAGCAGCCATGTCAGAACAGCCTGTCCCCTCCTTTTCATTGAACGGTAAACTCGTCTCATTTGTCCTTTCTGCCCAGCACACACTTCCAGACCTCACTGGCAGAAAAGCAAACTTGAGTGGCAGCTATGGGACAGTGCCCGTGTGTCAGGACATGTTCGATAAAGAGCAACAACACGTGTCCTGAGGTCGTGAAGAAAAAGCTCTTTCAGACCTGCTCCCCGCTCTTGCTGGACGGAAGACCTGTCCTGCTCTCAGACGGCTCTGGCTTCACCTCCTTGTGAGGTGCTGGCGATCTGTTTTTCACAGGAAGTAGCTCCGTCCTGTGTGGTGCTAGGGGCCTAGCGTCCTCACCATGCTGCGTTTCCATCCACTTAGACTCACGCGTCTACTAGGATGCTAGCTAGAGTCCTTTATAAAACACCAGATAATTTTACCCAAGTTAGTGGAGGGCTCCTTTAAAAATAAAAGTCAGAAGCATTAGAGTGAGCAGTTCACTTGGATTTGGAGCAAGAACACTGTAATAAACGTATCTTTTCCTTCTGGTGAGGTAGAAAGGCCAGCTGTTCTCACTGCCAGTAAAAACCATGGGCCACACCATACCCGTGTGGCTACAGAAAAGGCCCTTTGATTCTTTTGCTTTCTCAGCAAATCTCGCTTTCCTGAAGGAATATACTCCATGTATATACAGTAACAAAAAATACCCACTTTGAACTCAGTTAAGAAGAATACGGTAAGTGTGAATTTAAATAGCCCCTTTGTACTCTTTGAAACAAATATAAAGAGGCACTTACCTGGCTGGCTCCTTTGTTGGTGCCCATCTGCAGGCTGATCGTGGTCTGATCAAAAGGTTTGTCGGTCTGCATTTTGGGATCGTAAAGATGCCTCCTCGTCCCATAGGCTGTCATGCCTGCTTGGCTGGCGCACTTGTTGGTTCCCATCTTTTAAGATAAAAGTAAGACCAGCACTAATTATCAGACACCAACCACATATATGACACAAACAAAACTTTCTGTTCTACTAAAAAGATTTCTTAGAAGGGACACAGTTGACAAAGTCCACTCCAGTGCTGAGGTTGTGGTCAACTAGATGCAAAATCTCTATGCCCTTAAGAATAAATTTCAAGGTGCTCACTTCAAAAAAAGTAATTTAAAAGTAAATTTCAAAAAAAATTCACTAGATACAAGTCCTCAAAACATAATTCATCAGATAAAAACATGCGCACAGGAAGAGAAGGACAGACACATATAAAGTTATTACGGTGGCCGAATTATGAACAATTCCCTCTGCTACTCTTTCTCCGACTCTCTGTAGCATAGAAAACCAAATTAAGGGGGCCTGCTTCAGCCATTCAAAGGGACGGAGCTATCTGTGGCTGAACAACAAGCTTTTTTACTCCAAACATGTTTTGCATAAAACGTGATAGTAAATGCCAGGTGTCTTCTGTGGCAGCTTAGCAAGGGCTTAAGTTTCATTAAAATCACCAACATTTTCATGGGAAAAGAACCACGTCTTGTTCCTCCAATTCTCATGTCACTAGACAGAGTCAGAGAGCAGCAGAACGAAGAATCTGAACTCAACCACGTTCAGAGGAATAATAATTAACCTTTCCTCCCCACTGAGAATAACACGCTTCAGCACCAACCAGTACACCCTGTTCTACTGGCTGGGAACACATGTCTACTGCTGCCCTTTTTTCCTTAGAAACAAGAATAAAGGCAAACTATATTACTGAAAGTCAAACCCGTTCATTGGAGAAGATGAAAAAAAAAAACATATAAGCAACAAGGAGGGGGCATCACAGTGCTCCTACCTTTTAGACGTTCATTGTAAACACCCGTGTCTGAGTGTCTAGTGCTTTTACCGTGTCTTTCTGTGTGTGTATCCAGACGCACATACGTATAAACATACACATACATGTAAATATGCAGGTGCATCTTAAAAATAAAACTGGGGTCATACTGAGCATAGTATTTTATGCCCTGATTTGTTTCCTTTAATTTTTGAACTCCTGTGTATCTCTTTTTATTCCTTGTTCCTTTTACGGAGTTCTCATAATTTAAACAACTGATTACTGTCTGGAAATTCAGGTTTCCAGTTTCTCACCATTAATACAATTTTGTTCTGTATAAAATAAATCCAGGTCAATTATAGCTTGACAAAGCTGAACTAATAAATCACTCCACCTCACATAGACTCGGTCAACAAGGGGGCACTGTATCCAGCAGGTATCAGGTAGGGAAGCCCTGAGCATACTGGGCACTTAGCAGTGGTGTTCTTGCGACACACTCCCGGGGAGCAGCATGAAGGGAGAAAACTGCCTGAACTAAGTATTCCCCAGGTCTGACAAATCATGCTTTATGAGGGTAAATGAATGACTTTGGCATTGACGGTTTGTAAAATTGCTTCATTTTGTCAATAACATTAGGAATTTATAGTGTGTTTTCTTAAAAAAAAAAAAAAAAAAAGGACAGTGTAATTAGGTGGGAAAAAGCAATCACTTCCTGGAGAAATAATTGTCAAGTCAGATGGCACACCTGAGGTTTCTTCTAAAGCCACCGCTGTCTCATGGGCTTTGAATGGACATAAGCTGTATAAACCACTTAGCCATCCCAAAACGTACACTGTGGCATATCTATCTATTCCTTCCTTACGAGACACTCTGCACGGTCAGAATGAGCCTGGATCAGTAACTGATGTGCGACACCACACTACTCACCTGCAAACCAATCACACTCTGGCCAGCTTTTAATTTTCCTTCATCAAAACGTCTTGTTTGTTTTTCTGCATACTTAACTCCAATGTCGATGGTTGTATGGAATCCTTTTGTTTTAGCCTAGACAGAAATATGCACACTAACTGAAAAGGAGCACTCGGAGATTCTGCCAACAAGTTTTACAGAAGGAGCAACAGGGAACTGACACTGGCCACAGGTGAAGGCTTCATGCCGTAAAACCCAAGCTCGGGGTGGAAAACTATCTTAGGCCATTCAGGAATGTGCCATGCCTCTGAAACATGAGTGTTCTAGTTAAGCTATCCACTGCGAGGCACCCGTGTCAGCAGCTTTCCCACCAAGCTAATAATCATGGCGGGCTCCTCCCTGCCTCGTCTGAACTCCCACGAGAGAGCGAAGACGCAATGAATCACCAGCATGGGGGGGGGGGGGTTCAGCCAGCTCATTAAAGACATATACGTACCAGACCTGCTAGGGCCACCAGCGTAGTCTGAACCTGGGTCATGTTTCCATTCTCAAAAAGATCATTTGCTTCAAATATGTCATGTGGCTTCATACCATAAGCCTGAATAGCTTTGATGAAGTTGCCAATATTCTCCAGCTACAAAGGGAAGAGGGCGCGTCACGTCCAGAGTTAAACACTGACGTTCATGTTACCTAAGGACCCCAAGTCCTCACGAAGAGGCACAGGTTCCTGACCAAATACAGACTGAGCACAGCTCTCTCCGAAAGAGGAAGCAGTGAAAAGAGTATTTCATGGTGGGTCACATAATGGTCCTTTTTAATATTTTTAAACAATCAAGTTTTTTCCAGATGTTTTCCATACATGTTTTTAAGAATTTTGTGTCAGAGCTACCCAGGGCTGGAATTTTCTTTGTCAAAAGGTGCAAAAAATACATTAATACATAATGTATTGTTTTAATTTTATAACAAATTTGTGGTTACTGAATGCTTATCCTCATACCTCAAAACACACTCTCAAGACTAAACATCCAACTTTACTTAATCGTACACATTTATGAACAAGACTATGCTTCACACGTGTTCTACAGTCAGCCAGTAGTTGTGTTAAATTCCTTGCTTTTTCCCTCATTTATCCTATGGTCTAGATTGTATTTCCCTGTGCAGCTGTGTCAGATCCTCCCAGAGTACAGACTACGTTCAGAGTAGGAAAACCTCTAAGCTGAACATCTAATAATCACAGGACTAATTCTAAGTAATTATGAAAACATTAAAAATGACATTGCAAATAAAAAACAACATACAGTCACGGGCACAAATTTCTGTTTTAACCCTGTCATCGGTTCTCCCCACATACGAGTGACCAGCTGGAATCGGCTGTTACCTGAGGCCAGTTTAACGAGGACTCGTTGACCTTCTTCACTGAGCCTGGCTGTAGCTTGTTTATGAGCCTGGAAAGAGCATAAGTGACACCATATTGACTGGTCACAAGAACAAGGACTGGAACGTACAGTTGGCTTCCGGAAGGAGCATCAGTAAAGGAAAGCATTAAGAACACTTGCAGGAGAGCAGGGTTCGACACCCTGGCCCAGAAGGGGGGCAGGACAGAGGCCCGGGAGGCCCTGGGAGGGCGGCCACAGCGGGCCCACTTACTCGCAGAGGATTATGCCGTCCTTCAAGCCCAGCTGGAAGTTGGTGCCAATGCTCATGCCCGTCACCTCCTCTATCCAGTTGCGAAGATCTTCTTCTGCCTGGTGATCATACTTGGAAGCAATCTGAAAGACAAGTAAATTAACTTCAGAAGTTTCACTAAAGCATCCCAACCTGCGGGCTTCCGACGTCCTCTACTTAAATTATCCATTAAGACCACGGCTGTGAGACCTGGGGTAAATGACACGCACTGGAGCTCGCTGGTGAACCTAACCAACCATTACAGCTTCAGTAACTAATAAACACTTTTGGTTAAGGAGGTGTCATACCGAATTTTTGAACAACACGTGGGGAGAAGCTGGGGCTGAGGAGGAGAAAATACAGATCAAGGTAAAGCAGATTCCCCATCCACGACACACAAAAAGCGACAAGGGCTAACAGCACATTACAGTACGGCGCCAGTGATATTTAAGATTAAGTAATTAAGTTACCACCTTCCAAAAGAGAGCGAGTGAGAGTGGCAGGACTCTGATACATGCAGCTGGTTACACAGTGTCCCAACTGGCCAAGACCAGTCTAATAGTTTTGTTGCCCGAAAAGCTCTGCTGTTCCTATGCCTTCTATTCAGCCAAACACACCGCAGCCCACGCACGTCCCCACACACCCTCAGGGGCAGTTACTGTACTTACCCTGGATGCTGAGCCTCTGCATAGTAGTCTATATCCCACAGAGTCCTCGCAGGAAGGAAAGGTGCTAGATTCACTTTTGGACCCTTAGTACCTTGCATTGTATCCAACACCCAAACATTTAACAAAACTGATATTCCTCACTTACAGAATTCTGCCGTCAAGGCAACGTCATCAGCACAGACGCTACACAATCATCATGCTAAAAACACCTGCTGAACACGAGCTTTGAAAGCTCTCTTCTTAATTAGCCCATACACCTCAATTTTAAAAAAGTAAAATTTAAATATTGTTAAAGATCACATGCCCAGGTTCTCAGCCTATTCCTCGACCCGGGGTCGGTCCTTACAGACACTGGTCAGAGTTATTAAGGAGAAGAACACAGCTGAGAGGAAGGAGGGACGACGACCTGTCACTGGTCTTCTCATTCGCACAGGTGAAGACGCCACCAGCAGACAATGAACGCCCACAGGGAAGGTGGCCGTGGTGGGCTTGGGGGCCGCGGTAGCGCTGCTGGAGGTGGGAGCGGGCGGCAGAAGCGGTTGCTTCTCGAACTCATGATTAGCTTTCAGTACTGAAAGGAATGAAATGGCTTGACCACATTTTTGTCACGGAGAGGTCCTCCAAGTTCCAACCTACCCCAGTCACAGAGGAACCTTCCCCTCCCCCACCACCAAGGGGCCAGTTGCGGGGATGTGGGGGGGCTTCTGCATCACCACGGAGGGCAAGTGATTTCACTAATTACTGTCAGTTTAAGGAGACAGCAGTCCTGATCATCTGAATTGCTTCCCAACTTAGACAAATGGCTCTACACTTTTGACAGGAGAATGGATAATTTATTTAAGCTGTTGATTTACTTAACCAGGATCACAAATGGAAATTCAATGAGTTTATATTTTCATGTTATAACTAGCACTGTGCAATGCTTCCTGGCTCAAATTTTGGCTCAGAGGTTAGTTTATATGAGATAGTTTAAGCACAATGTTGTGAGTGAATTTTCCACCACTGGTACCCCCTAAAAACCACACATTCTATTCTGACTTCCCGCCAGTCTGTTACATGGGCATCTGGGTGTGTGAATAGGGAAGGAGGAGGAAGTGATGCCTGGAGGTCCTGCCCCAGGGACACACTCACACAAATATTCTTGCACAATGTCTGTCCTCCGACATATCAGACATACCCATCTACACATGGCACTGTTAGAAAATGGACGAAAAAATAAGAGAAATATTAAGACTCGGCTATATTTTTACATTGGAATCTTTTACAAATTCCATATAAATTTGGGAAGGGGGGATGGGAACAGACAAAAAGGAGCAGGCGAAGAAGTAGAAAGTGGTACTCCTTAAGCATCAGCTATGAAAAGCTGTACCTGAGAGTGAGTTGAATTTTTTCAAAAGCAAGGCTCTCTCAACTAGGAGACGCAGCTCAACACATCTAAGGAAACACAGATGAGTTGGGGTAGGAGGGGATCTGCCTGGGCTGCGGGCCTGGCTCCGCCGGTACTACTGCTCTGCGCCACAGGTTAATTCTCTAACTTCTGAACCGTTTCCTGTTTATACAACAAGAAGGCTGGATGAATGCACTAAGTCTCTTCCCATTCTAAGTTGTCTGTTAAATAATTTGGTCAATCAGCAAAAAACTGTAAAGAAAGGCTTCCTCTTCATTTTTTTCGAATGTAGAGATGGCAGTTCTGTTGGAGGAGTTTTGTTTTCCTTGGGGGGAATGGGGAGGGGGGTGATTCTTAACCAAATGAGACCAATTATTATTCAACCAAAAAAATAAAAAGCCAATTTACATTTCCTTTGTTCAAAATGTGACAGATTCAGTGCCATGCCCCAGACCACAGGGTGCTTACAGATCTAACATGAAATATCCTACTAGGAACACCAGAGAGAAACTTCCATCTCCTCTGCTGGCTGTTCTGATCACGGGGGGGATGAGAGAAGAATCAAGGGAGAACAAGGGCTGGGGTCAGATGGGCCTGGGCTGACTAGTTACAGCCGGGGGCCCAGGACGGCCGGCTGGCCCTGAGGCCTCTTGTAACAGCACGCGCACACGCAGAGTTCATGAGCACATACACACGCAGCTCAAGACCCCAAGTGATGAACCAGAAATGCCAACTGGGGATGCGTCCACATCACGTAACTATCGGTTTTGACTTAGGGTTTTCCTTTAAGGGGAAGAGCAGCAAGGATTTTCCACCCAAATACTGCTAACGTTGTTTAAGCAAAGGGGCTTTCTGCGGTCGAACCAGCTAAATAAAATTCAAGATTTAGGAATGTGTATCTGCTTCTTAAAGTTTACAAATTTTAAAAACGTTCTTATGAAATCATCTAGGGAAAAAAATTTATTTCAATTTGTCTCTTAGCTGCTGGCCTGCAGCGCTGTTCCACAAGACGCAGAAATCATAAGTACATTAGAATTACAACCCAAGCAAATATAATTATATTCTTTAACGACACAGGTTATTTTTAAACTGTTTGTTGTACACATCTTTTAAAGTCGAGGGACTGAGAGCAATCAAAAACAAGAAGTAAGCTTTGGCCAATAAGATTTATTTACTATTTTCACCTAAAAAGCTTTCATTTCTGACCATCAGGCAGTAAGTAAACACTGACATTTTCTTCCCTGCAACAGAAAAGGGAGCTTAAAAAGTTATCTAATCTTATTAATACCTCATGGAAATTTCACTCTAGTTTGTTTAAAAGTCACTCTTCCAAGTTGTTTATAAACATCATTTTCTTTACTCGTCTTCAAGATTTATCTTACTTGACTTTTCTAAGTGACCTTCAGAATTTCTGCCTGGTTCCTCCCAGGCCCCTGCCTCCTCTCCACTTCCTCACATCTAGGCCCTCGTGCAGGTAACTTCTGTCCAGCTGCTGAGAACACCTATTGGACGCGTCTCACTGCAGCTCATCAAATACAATCAAAAAGCGAAGAAAACACAGGCTGAGAAAAAAGCCTCCAAGGCATTTGATGGGGCTGATCATCCCCTGGCCTTGGGTGTTCCGTAAGCCCAGGGGCTCGGCCTCTGGGCTCTGCTGTCCCCCAGCCCTCTTCTGGGAACAGCCAAGGGCGCCAGTCCCAAGCCGCCCTCCACTTTAGGCAGCTCTGTCCCTTCCAGCTGCGTGACCTTCCTTCCGGATTTCTGAAGAACGCTTACTTGTTTAAAAAAAATTAAAGTGTCAAGTGTGAAGAACGTGCGTTCTTCATGGGGGCGATGCACCCCCCACAAAGGGGTGAAAACGGCCTTAGACATTACAAAATGTGTGACCCTCCCCACCAAACTCTACTTCTCTGTATTATACTCAGTGGAGGTCAGGAGGCATTCAGAAAACACGTCTAAAAAGACTCTTTGGGAAAGTAGTGCTGAAAACAAAGCTGAGAAACAAGCACTAGACAGAGCAAACAGCGCAGGTCTCTCGGCCCTCTCCTCCAGATCCTGCTCCCTGCCCACCTTCCCAGAGGTAAGCGCCTGTCCTGGGAGCCGAGTCTTCTCCCAGGCTCCGTGCACATGTCTTAAGAGTGGGTCAGGCACACCCTAGCACTAGAAAAACATCCCCTTCAGAAACACAAGCCCTGAGGGCCCACACTTCCTGACAGTAAAGGGGGACCCTCGGTCAGATAAAAGCCGGCTCCTGCAGGCTGCTGAGAAACCGCCCAGCCCTTCCTGGCCAAGGTCTGAGAAGGCTCCCTCTCAGAACCCCTAGAAGGGGACACTGAGTGAGGAGGGAACCCACGCTCCAAAAACTTCGACAACTGGCCCGGCAGGGCTGTTCCCGCCCCGTTTCTTGGTGCACTCAGCCCAGGAGCGATCAGGCAGAAAGACGGGGCTGCTCCCGGCAGGAGGCGGAGCGCCGGCATCTGCGCACAAGAGCTGTCTGCCGCCCGCGCACACCCAGGGACGTCCTAGAATCTAGTAAAGAATGAAGACACATCTTCCCCGTGTATTCCTTCTCACAGTCCGTTTTCTCACAGCACTTGTTAAAACCTGAAGCAACAGTCCCAGGTTACCGTCTCCGGCGGTTACAACAGCCCCCAAATTTGGGTTGTGTCTGGGCTGTCCCCAGACTCCCTGCCTCGAGCCCAGGATAGCCCAGCACTGCCCCAGACTCTACAAGTGACATCATACTCAGCGTCAGCTCTCCTCTTCCAGGTGGTCCTTGTGTGTCTGGGGTTCTGCCTTCACATTCTTTCTGCGTTACCCCTTCCTTCTGTCCTTCATTCAAATGGCTACCGGGTGACAGGCACGGTTCAAAGGCAAAGTCCCTGCCCTGAACGCTTCCATTCTGGTGGAGAGACAGATATTAACCAAGGTGTGTGAAGACATGTGCCAAAAAAAGAGGAAAAAGCAGGGTATTTAAAATAAAGGGGGAATGGAAAGATGGGATCACTGGAGTCTCAAAACAGAAAACAAATGGTAAACTTCCATCTGAAAGACCAAGACGCCACTTCCCTTCTTTGCTTTATCACAGGTCACTGCTGACGCCTCGTGCAAGACACTGAACAGGCTTGAACAGCTTTACCTACCTTAAACCCCTCCCCCAGTGGGGCCTCTAAATATGTGAATACGCTGGCAAATTTTTAAGTATTCACGTTGGGGATACAACAGACCAAAAACCACATGCTTTGAAGTCAAACGTCAAAAACTGTTCCCCATCCCAGAGTGACCCAAGCAAGTCACTTAACCCCGGTGACCTCACTTCTGGCAAGTTTCCTTCCTTCTAGGGCCCTGGTGAGGAGGAAGCGCATCCTGACCCACATCAGAATCAATGTTCTCCATTGACACCAGCTTGAGTGCAGAACTGGTATGAGCCGACCCCCACCGCACCCCGTCCCCTGGAGTGTCTGCCACTCAAGAAGAACCTACGGCTGCAGACAGGCTCACCTCCGACTGGTCCATTCCCACCACCGCTCATCTCCAACCTCGTTCCTGCCGGTCCTTGCCCTTCTCTCTACTTAGAGTGTCCTTGCTCCCAAATTCTTGTTCTTTTCCAGATTATTGCTGGTGAAAAGTTGAAAGTAGCTACTTTTTAAAAAGCAGGTTTGTCAAAAAAGAAGCCAACTGACAGATACAGAGAACAAACTAGTGGTTACCAGTTGCCGGGGGTTGGGGGGGAGAAATGTAGGAATGGAGGAGTTGGGGGTTCACACTGCTGGGGTGTAAGATGGACTCAAGGATACAGTACAGCACAGGGAACACAGCCATTTGTAATAACTGTAAATGGAAAGTAAACTTTAAAAGTTGTACAAAAAACTTTAAGAAGTAAAAATAAATAAAAATAAAAAATGTAAAATTGAAAAACAAAGTAGTAGTTATTAGTACAAATGTTCAGTCTACTATCCTGAGCCGTAAGCACAGGGCTAACATCGGATCCTGGGGGAATGATAAACGCCACACGCAAGGTAACAGCTTCTCCAGGGAAGAAAGGAATGGGATCAGGAGGTCGACTGTAATTTTACTGTCTTTTTTCATAAACTGGAAAATAAAATTTCAAAAAAAATTTTAAAGAAGGTTTGTATCTAACAAGGGGTAATGGGTAGGAATTGCAGAGAAAATCACTTGACACTGATGTCAAGGTAGATTACATGCCTTCCTCAAGTTCACTGCAGAATCTGAGGCTCATTCTACAGCATGAGCTTGCTGATTAACCATCTGACAGGGAATGACTATTCCAAAGCCGTGGAAAATCACATCCGCCGGGGTGAACAGGAGTGGTGTCTACGGGCATTTTAAACACGGCCCTTCTCTGAGAGATGCAGCCATACGTTCAGACTGAGGCATCAGCATGTGGCGCCAGCACAGATTTTTTCCCTCCAAATATGTACAGTCAAATGAATACAAAGATATTCTGACTCAATGTATGAACACTGTGAAACTGGAGAAAGTATAACTTAAGAGGAGTTGGTCCAGTGCCTAAAACAAACAACGGAACTAGCAAATGGCAGGAAAAATGCAGAAACTGCAGAATGTCATTTTGTCTTCTCCATCTAGAAAATGATCTTCAGACTATACAGTTTAGAACAAACATGGTTAAAAGTGGATTTTAAGCATTGAAACTTAAACAAGGAGGAACTAATCATAGAGGCTGGGTTCCCAGAAAACTCCAGACTCAGAAATAATGGTTAATGAATGGTTAATGAAGATGTGCACACTGAATAGCCCGCCATGTTAGAAAAACTGTCAAACAGCAGAAACAGGAACCCACTCCTTCCCCACTCCCACCCAGCAGCCAAGGGCCTCTCCCCGCTAGGCTGAAGAGCATGGCTGCCATGCTGGGTGGACGCGGGAGACGGGGTGTGCGGGCAGGCATCCCAGCAGGCATGCAGGGAGGTGCGGCATGCCCAGGAACACCTGCCTACGTGCTCCTGAGGGCAGAACCGGCTTTATTCCCCCCTGCACCCCTCGAGCCATGCTGGTCCACAGTGGGTACTCAATGAACGATCTTCATCTACCTACAGTGCTACCAGACCAGGGAAACGCCACGGATTTAAAGATCTGTCTTGTTTCTGAGAGGCATCGCATTTGAATGCCTGCTCTTTCTGGGCATCACATCTCCTTGATCCTCCAGTCCAGTAATCCTAGATGGATCACTAGGGACATAGTTGTTTTACTTTCTGATAAAAGCCCTTATGTCTACGGGGCTCCGTAAATTCAGGTTAGTAAGCCCAGAAGTGGGGCCTGGTCAGCAGGAACAACCGTGCCCACTGTGCGGACCACGTCAAGGCAGGAGGCGCTCCTGGGGACATGCACCCGGAGGCTTAGGTTTAGATCTGTTCTCTTCTGCTTTGGCAACTGACGATTTGAAACTACAGGGCAGCCTTATTGAACTTGCAGAAAATAAACTGGGAATAGTTAAAAAGAAACAAAATTCAGATTCAGAAAGATCCTAGCTGAATAAACAAATTCTTCAAGATATATGTAAAGCCCTGCCCTAAAGCCCTAAAACTGACACCCAGTGCTCACTCAGTGAGCCTGGAGAAGCTAATGCTGTCCTGGTCTGCACAAGTCCACAGTTATTTATACAATACTATTGCTTATCTTACTTGTTGGATGCAGACAGCCTCATGAGGTAATTAAGGAAAGGATTATTTAAATGAAACAGGTGTCAAAGGAGTATGTACACTATAACACCTTAGGCAAGTAGCATCACCCCTCCTTTGGAGGCAGGACAAATCAGCCTGCCAAGGCAAGGATGGGAATCCTCCTTGGAACCATCTCACACCAGGTGATGACACTGATCAAAACAGAATGAGTCAGTGCGTTGTAGTCAAGTGAAGGGGTCAATGAACAATCCCACTGTACCCTAGTAATCAACCTGAGAGCCACACTCTAAAAGGGGGCAGGAGTGACCAAGAAGGGACTTTGAGGGGCAAGAGAAACAGACTAGTACCATCTAACTAGTTAGACAGGAATTTATAGAAAAGGGAGTTGATTTACTCTGAATGCCACCCAGAGGGCAGACCCCGGGTAAACATGCAGAAATCCCAGGGGGCTGGCTAGGGGCCCGGGCAGCGGAAAGACAGCTTATACGTGGAAGCACAGAGGGGCAGGAGACCCAGGAGAAAGCTTGCTGAGAACATTCTCTCACTTGGGAAGGAGGCTGGCTGGGTCCTCGGTGTTTTGTTGCTGTAGAGATCTTATTGAAAAAGGTTCTTAACGGAAGCCCCCGTAGGTAAAGTAGGTGAAAACAGAGCTGCTCTTCAAACTTTTATTTTCATTGCCTCACTTCTAGAATATTTAAGGGTCTGCACCTCATCACAGCGCCTGCAGGTGACCGGACTTTTTGCCGCTACCCAGGTTTTCACACACCTGTCTCCTCTGTAGGATTCTAGACGCTCCTAATGAGTCGGGCATGCGAACAGCACTGAAGAGCTGTCCTTTCTTCTTCTGTAAGTACAAGGAATACCAACAGCAGTAACTTTTCTGTGGCCTGGGAATGTATATGCATTCCTCATTGCCTGTTCAGCAAGTCTCCTTCATGAGTCTCAGAGTCCATCATGACCTGAGGAAGAAGGCATGAAATCCAGCCCCACCATCCCAAGGGTCAACTGTAACCCCACCAGACCGGGAAACCCTCTCCACTCCCAGAGCACGGACCACACCCATCCAAACGCCCCCAGCTGCCTACCCCGGAGTGGAGCCGTGACACACACTGCCCCCTTACTCTGAGCTACTGAGGGACAAGGGTGGTAAAGAGGCCAAGGAGAAAAAGATCCCAGCGTCCAGCCAGCCTTCAGTGAACGTGGCGCTCCCCTGGGGAACCCAGATGTGGCTGTCAGACCAGGAAAGCCTTCTCTGCTCACTACAGTGGAGCTGGCCATTGGAGCGACAGCTTTAAACAACCAGCGAAGAACAGAGCTGAAACATCTAATTCTACATGTAGGACAGATAGATGCCGGCTAGCGAGACTTCACAGGAGTCTCATAGATGTATTAACTGAGCAAGACACCACCGCCTTATTCCCCCCAGTGAAAATTAGAGAAAATGAAATTTCCATGAGGTCACAGGGCTCTCTGCACATCACAACAGTAAAACCTAACTCCACATTTTACCTGATTGTAATGCAATCTGAGAGCACAGAAAGCGGGGGGGGGGGGGGGGGGGGAGCGAGCTCCTGTGGAAGCACTGCATCCTCCATCAGTGCTGCACCCCAACACCAAGGTCTCTCGGACATCCTGTCACCAACGCTTGCTACAGACACCCAGACACAAAGAACAAAATAAGCCCGACTTCACACCCTTTCCAGATTACGGGCCATGGGAATGAGGAGAGCGCAGCATCAGGCTGCAAAGGGGCCTCGGCAGGGAAGCGGCTGAATCAACAGTGTATTCCACACACGGACCTGGGGCCATCACCTCGCATTCCTGCTGCCTACGCCGTCAGACGTCAGCAACTCCACAAGAAGAGGAACACAACTCGGGAGAGGAAAGGGGAAAGGAATGTCTTACCCACCTCCGTTGTCTTCCTGGTCCTCTTCCTCCTACCTTCCCAGCCTCTCACGGCAAAGCGTCTTCCCTCTGCTGCTTCGCTCCCACCCACCAGGTATATGGGCGAGGGGGAGCCCTTCCCTTTATTTGGTCCAGACTACCCCCTACCTTGTCTGAAACAAGTGCATCTTTGATTGAACCTGCGGCCAAGTCTCAAACTGTCCCGCTTCTCTTTTACTTCACAGCAAACCTCTCCATTTCCTCACTTCGTCCTCCTTCCTAACCTTCCCCACTCCCCCCTGCTCCGGAAATTTGCTCTACTGAAAATGATCTCTTAAAAGGTCACCAGTGACCTCTCCGTGGCCAAATCCCGTGGCCTGTTTCCTCCTCCCGGCCTCTCCGCAGCAGCACTCTTGGGGCCCTTCCCATCTCTCTCCTCTGATTTCTTGTTAAAGGACCTGGAGCTCCCCTCTCTGGTTTGCCTCCTCCTCTTCCGCCATGAAAGATGCCAATTCCCGCGAGTTCTGACCTCAAATTAAACTGGTTAGGAGCATGGGCGCTGGAAACTGAATGCTCCACTTAGAATCCCACCACACCCATGCCTCAGTGCCCTCACCTGTAAGTCAGAGGTCATTAACGGCACTTACGTTAGAAAGTACTGAGAAGAATCAATGGCTTAATTAAAGCACAACAACTCAATAAATGTCCACCCCTAACCTCCTATCTGTGCTTTGCTAGCCACTCCTGTCAGATTCCTTCCTTCAAAGTCAATGTACCATCGACACCAGTTACTTGATGCTACCGCTCGATAGCTATTTTGATGCTGTCTGAGCTTTCTATTTTAAAAACTATTACGAAATAATTTATAAAAGAAATGCCCCCATCCCATTCCTTAGCCTCATCTCAGTGCCAACTCCCACCTGAGTCTGGTGGGCGTGAAACGGGGGTCACAGAAGTCACTCTGACTCAGACTTGAAAGTAAGGAACTAAGGCAAGTGACTTGGATTTTGACAAGGCTGCTTTGATAGGTTCTTTTTTTGACATCAAGAGACCTTCCTTCTCTTTTGAACCATTGGTGGGAACCATGCAAGCTGGTACTACCTACAAACAGATTAAATGCTAGGTCAGAAGTTACGTACTCTTCCACACGAGCACTCTTTAAGGAAATAGCCACCAGCAGGGAAGTAATGATAAATACATAACAGAAATCTATACAATGGACTGTGATTCAGTTTCTAAAATATTCAAATGATATTCAAAGCTATGCAAGCAGCTGGGTGAGTATAAGGGATACAAGACATCGTCACTACTTTTATATTTTGGTGCTGTTTGCATTCTGGACGAATATTTACAAAATATTCACAAAATGTTTGCCAAAAAATCACAAACATTCACAAAATAAGGATCAAAAAAGAGAAGAGGTTCTCACAGGCAAGGAAGAGGGCATCCCAAGGCAGATGCACTGTCTTCACACAGAGATGACTCTCCAAAGGTCATGGGCTCGGCAGGACTCTGGACCCAGGTCGGCTCTCAAGCCTAAGACTTTCCCCCCACTGGACGCTCCCCACTCCCACTCTCCTACGAAGCCGAGATGGGAACTCTGAACTACACACATAGTCGACAGCACAGGCAATCATGCTGCCTGCAGACAGAGGATCAAGAACAGAGAGCAGGGGGATGGCTTAGACTCAGTGGCTTAACATGAAGTCCTTCCAACTCACGGAGAAGCGAGCGTGCCTCCAAAAGCAACCACCACCACCACCACCACCACCACCACCGTCACTGTATCAGACCGACGTACCCTGGGCAGGCCCTGGCACTGACTCAAATCAGCCCAGAATCTGCAGTCTCAAAGGGCGTTGCCAGCAATGGTTCAAAAGTTCACAATGAGAGATTTGGCAGAGACGTCTCAGAGTGAGAGCACTTTAACTCTTCCACCGGCCCCCATAAAAAGTAGCTTCCTACCAAACGCATGTTTTGGACAAGGCCATAAGGTGGGAAATGCCTGTGGGAAAGGGTGTCAACAGCAGAGCTGTCACTGAAAGGAGAAAGAGAAGAAAACGGAAAGCCCAGGCCCAGAGGGGAAGGAAACTCGGACCAAACGCCTATGTGTGCGGCCGCCGGGCCGGCGGGGACGGGTTTTACCCGACATCCAGGTCTCTGCAGGAAGGAAAGAGCAGGGGCCAGTGCACACCGGGCTTCAGAGCAGAGAGCGGCCGGCTCGGGGGAAGGGGTCTGGCTGCGTGCGGACCCTGAAGACCGGCCCTGGGGTTCCAGCTCGGCTGCCCAGGGCCCAGGGCTCTGACAAGCTCGCCACGCGATGTTAGATGGGAGTGCAGCTTCCATACTCCACTGGAAGTACGACTGCCACAGCTATTTTTGCATCCAAAGTAGAATCACGTGTTCGCATTATGAGACTTACTACACATGGTATTGATTATTCTTCCTACTTCCTCCCACGTGAAACAAAAGGAGGGAGGGAAGGTTGCAGCAACAGTGCACCCTCTCTATCCATCTGCGGCGCCTCCTGCAGTGCCCAGCAGGCTGAGAGGCCTGAGACAACGCAGAAGGATGAGTGTGCGAGCATCTGAGGAGGGGAGAAGAAACAACGATGAAGTCACAGCCCGAGAGTCCTGCTGCTGGGATCCCCGGGAAGGTGTGTCGGGGAAGAGAGGAAAACGCTTAGGTTATGACTTGCCCAGAAGAGGCCTTCCAAGCCCAGAGGGCCTCCTCTGGTCCCCGCACTCACACCCCTAGTTCCCGGCCTTGCCAATGCTGCTGCACCCACCCAGGTCGCACGCCCCCCTGAAGCTCCCTGGCCCCGGGGGGAGGAAGATGCCGGAGAGGTTCCCTCCCTACCGCCTGGAGGAAAGCCAGGAGCCGTCTTCTCTGCTCGGGGACTTGCTGCACACAGGGCTACGTAGAGCCTTCACAGGACCATTTAAAACGGAAGGTAACCATGCTTATCAATCCACTGTCCCGAAACCAATAAAAGATGTATCCTATTTAACAGAAATTGGTATCTCAGGAAGAAAATGGCAAATAATGCCGCACCCACAAAGCGTGGCGTCTTCCTGCACACAGACGTCCGTGGTCCTGGGGGCGGTGTGGGCAGAGCGAGAGCAGGGAGATACCTGGGGATCTCCCTGAGGGACGCATCAAGGCTGCTGGGGGAGGAGGCGCAGATCAGGGCTCTGGGGGCAGGGCACAGTCTCCACACAGAGGCGAAATAGAGAGGTTTGGCTTGGTAGCCCCCTACCTGCCTGAAGCCTCGTCCAGATACAAACGGATTCTAGCATGAATGTCCAAGTCCTGGAGAGTCTCAGGAACCAGAAGGCAAAAGCAGCTCAGGAGAACACAGGACTGAACCCAACCAGCGGAGCAAAACGAACAACTGCTAACATTTACATAAGGTACACTTTTGGTTCCACGAATTATTCAAAATACCTTACACAGACTATCTTGCTTATTTCCCCCCAAACCCTTCAGAGGGGGGTACTAGCATATCTTCATTTTACAGATCAGACACTTGACCAAAGTCACAGCATTAAGAGGCAGAACCAAGATTAGAACCCAGTCAGTCTCCATAGCCCATGTTCTTAACCACTAGGTTCGACTTTCTGACGAGAATCTGGAGGGGACCTACCAAACAGCTTCAGGTTCGTAAGGATTCCCGTGGTCCTGTTTTTATAAAATTGGCAAGATATTTTTTGTAGTGATGGGCCCCAAATTGTATAAGCTTCAGGCCCCACAAACAATGTGGATTAAACCCCAGGCTCAAAAAATCCTTAACAAAAACTTGAGCACAAGTGCATATGAATGACAGCTAAGAGCCCACTATGACTGAGTTCTGAGTTAAGGAGAGTCAGTGCACATGGCATATGGTGCAGAAGGCCAATGCCTAGAATAAGATGAAACTTGCCAAAAACATTCTAAGAACAAGCTCCCTCCCCCACCACTTGGTCATACTGAGAAGGGAAATAAACATTTCCTACTCTCTTAGATATAATGGTCATGATTGGCTGAAAAACCAAAACCATTCAATTGTGCTTCTTTCTGTTTTGTTTTTTTTTAATGTATCAGATACAATTAACTGTGGTTCCCAACACACTGCTAAGTGAAAAGAAAACGCTAGCCTCAGGATCCCACCTGGAAGGGGAAAAGGCAGAGAAATGGAGGCTATGTCCTGGTTTACGAGAGGAGGAGCAGGTTTTCATTGCCAAGCTTATTTCTGGAATGGACAGAGGCAGACAAACAGCACAATTTCCACAAAGGAAAGAGCGTAAAAAGTTGTAAATCACAGGACAGTGAGTTTGATAACGGTCCTCATGAATGTTCCAGGGTGAGTAAGTCTGAGCGTTTTCAAGAGGTAGCATGACACCCCCGTCTCAACTCGGCAAACTGTCTTTTCTTTATCTGCTTTGGTCGAGACGGGAAAACAAACAAACAAACAAACAAAAGCAGACGAACCACAACGGCACATCCCTACCAGGAGCTCGGACCTGGGCCACCGGCCCACTGAACGGCCACTTTGCAGGAGGTCTTTTGGGGGATGCAGGCAGAGCCTTGCAGAGGTGGGACCTCTGCTGTTCCTCCCTAACCTGGGAGTCTAGGAAAGAACTTCAGCAACAAAGAAGGAATTATCTTAGCGATAAGTTTTCAATGGAATATTTTCAATGTAACATAAACTAATTAAAAAAACTGCTGAAGAAAAACAAGCTGTAAAAATCACCACGTCCTTCAAAAATATCACACTTGCACCACAGAGTTCCTTTACAGAGACTTCTCAAACAGGGCTGATTTCCAGCTTCTAGAGACGGTAAAATCTATACCTGATGGATAAATTCATTACATCAGCAAATAATTATTGGGCGTCTACTACTGTGTGCCGAGTTAGATTCTAAAATACAGATCTTGGTATGTCTCACTAGTGTTACTGCTGGTGAAAAGAGACAAACAAACATACAGGCTGAAGGATTCTCCTTTTTTAAGCCTGTCTTCAAACATCTTCTTACCTATTAAAAAAAGTAAGTTTGTATGTTCTGGCATGAATTATTATCTTGTCAAACAAACATCTTGAAGTTTACTGTCTTTTCCCCTGAGATTTTACTAATTAAAAGTATCTAAGATCAAAGACTTCTTCAATTCATTGATGAACTGTCTTCACAGCTCAAATATAAAAAGACCAAAAGCAAAACAAACAAACAAAAAACCCCAAAGGCTTTTAAAATAGAAATGTAATACTTAAAGAGGCAGTGACATACAAGTTTAAGAAATAGTACCAACATTAGTTTTCTATTACTAAGAACTAATAGTACAACATAGTCATTGAATACTTACTGCAAGCCAGACACATGTCAACAATGCAGAGTTTAGGGGTGATTAACTATCATTTCCCCCCATTTTACTGATTAGGGAACAAAGACAGAAACATCAGATAACTTGCCCAACACCATTTCAGGCAGTAAGTGGCAGAAAGGGGACTAGAACCCACGCCTGCGTGACTCCAAAGCCCGCTCCACACTACTTTCCCCAGGATGCTTACACTTTCCCCACTTTGTTAGCGAGGTTTTAAGGGGGAAAAAAACTTGTATTTAAGCAACATATCAGTTATGCAACACATAAAGAAAAAGCAGGAAGGAATCTAAAGGTGTCCAAACCACGCAGTGTTAAGTTCATGTTCCACAGATCCACTCATCAGGTGGTTCTGAGCCCTCAGTCAAAATGCAGTATCTCACAAAAAAGACTAGCAAACATGGATATTTTATTTCCAAGCCCAGAAGAGATTAAAACAGCATTAAATGTATAATCATGATGCCAAGAAGTGACAGGTGGACAGCGAAAATTGGGCGAGGGGTGGAGGCGGGGGCAGACAATAGTGACTTGCAGCGAACACCCTAAGCACTTCACTAAATTAAGGTATCAGGCTTAGAGTTAAAAGTCCTTAGACTATGCCAACTTCTTCTGTGATCATGAGCAAATCGCATCTTTTGGAGCTTCAGCATCCTGATCTGTAAGTGACGTTGGCTAATCCCAGGAATCCTCCCCACCCTGCAGGGCGGCTCTGCTGTCGAGATCAAAAGACTTCCTATGAAAGGATACCGTATGAAAGGACCTTATAAATGAAAGGGGTTATTAAGGATGGTTTGATGCTTAAAGGGATAAACCCACAGTTATATAAACCCAAAGTTAAAACTAACTTTCCGAAAGTTCTGAAAGCTGAGGTTTTACTATTTTAAAAAACGTATAATAATCATAGCAATCTAGCCCCAGTCTATGCATTTCCTTCAGTCTGCTCAATAGTAAGTAAGAAAGGGGCAGAAGTTGCTTCATTAGTCAGCAAAGAGAAATTCACATGGATACTAACACCCAAGGCAAGTCAGTAACTTGAAGGACTGCCAAAGTTCTCAGTACCTCACTTACAATGCAAAAGGTAGACTCAACTGCCACCAGCCAAGAATCACAAGGGTGAATTAAAATTAATGCACACAAGCCCGGCCAGGGTACCACAGCCAGCAGTTTGGACATGCTGATTCCTCTGAAAGGATTCCTAAAGCTTTGCTGGTAAACCTTGGAAAGAACAGAAGGGTATTTTGCAAGTTTTCAATTGGGGTTTGAAATCAATCATACAGAAACCACTCACTTTTCTGTTCCTTAAAGAAATATTCAGAAAACCATTTCTAATATGGGCAACACACTTGGCAAGTTAAAGACCTAAACGTTTCCATTTTAGACACAGACTAAAGTCAACTCCTTACTTCAAAGATTACTTAGAATTTACTAAAAACTGAATTATAATATGATGCGGCGACTACATAACGGAGGGTGAAAAGAGCCACAGTTCTCCCTCGGGGTGTGACAACGGTGCTTCATGGTCTCTCTACAACTCATTCCACACTGGGACCCCCCCCCCCCCCGCAACGCTGGGATGTCACAACTCTGACAAAGCCGGCGAATTCCACCGGCGGTCGAGCGGTGCGGTGGCAATCCTGACCTGCTTCGGCTCCAGGGAGGTTAATGGGAATTAAACCACAGCAGCCCTCCTTTGTGGCGCTTTGGCCAGAACAGCAGAAAGGAGACAATGAGCGTTCTGTGCGCAGTTCCGCGCCGATTGGCTGGTCTCTCCCCCCAGAAACCCCTGATGTCATGGGCTTGGAATGCAGGGAGGGAGGAAGGAAGGAGAGGATTTGGGGAGGGGGACGCCTCTCATCTCTTTTCCAGCCCAAAAGTCCCAAAGATAAGCCCAACGCCTTCTTATGCCGGGCAAAGTGGCAAAACCGAGCGTTACCAAAGCTCCAAACCACAGTCAGCCTCAGCAAATAAACCTTAAACAAAAGCAATCCAAGAAGATATTCTTGATACCGTTAAAGTCTAACGTACTACAAACTTCTCGGTGTTTTATTAAAATCTCAAGTCAGCTACAGCAGATATTCCCAAAGCGACGCGCTCGGGCTTTGTCTCCGCTTCCCGCAGAAGCAGCAGCAATTTGCACCGGGATTCGAACACCGTGAAGGGCTCTGGACGGCCCCCATCCCTCCGGTGGTCCCGGAGGTCTGTGGGGCGCTCAGCGAGGAGGCGAAGGAACAATGGGGGACCCAGTTTGGCCACGTAACGGCCTAACTTTACTCGCGGCTTTGAATCAGGTCCAGAGGTTGTAACGGGAGAAGCTGCGGGGTCGGCCAGGAGACCGGACCGGGGAGGATGGCGGGGGCTGCTCGCTGGGTCCCCAGCCGCGCGGACCGGCCCCACCTAAGGGCGAATGGCCAGGCAGGAGCGCCCCCTTCCCGGAGGGGTGCGTCCTGCACCCGCGGACCCGCTCCTGGAGCCAAAGGCCAGCGCTGCGGGATTCCAGGAGCCCGAGAACCCACCGCCCGCCCCCAGTCCCGGTCCGCGGCGCTGGAACAAAGCCAGGAGAGCGCCGGGGAGCAGGCGCCTCCAGCCCGGGACGCGACAGAGACGCGCGGCAACTCTCGCGCCGCCCCAACATCCCCTCTCCGCGCAGTCCGTCAGCCAGAGCGGGAGGGGACGAAACGCGGCCCAGCGCTGCCCCGGTCCCGGGGCCCCCCGGAGGCGCTCTGCATACCACCCCTTGCTCTGGGGCCTCGCCCCACCCCAGCCCAGGCGTACCTTGTTCTTGACCTCGGCCGAGAGCCCGTAGGAAGGGCCCTTGTTGAAGTGGGTCATGATGGTTCGGGCGGCGGGAAGAGACTGCGCTCGGGTCCCGGGGTTCCTCGCACTCGGCTTCCCCGCTCCTGGCCCCGAGGAGCGGCTGCACCGCAAGACGCTTGGAGCTCGCTGTCCTGGGCGGCGCAGGAGTCGCCCGGACGCGGCGGCAGGACGCGGGCGGTGCCTTGGCTACTCGGTCCGACGAGGTCCCGCAGAGCCTCCCGGTCCGCTCCGGAGTCCCGCACAAACTGCCCCCCACCTCCTCCTCCGGGCCTTCGGGGATTGGCCGACGAGTCCGACCAATGGAGGGCCGCCTCCTCCCGCCTCTCCGGCGAGGGGGCGGCGCGGCCAATTGAAGGGCGGCGGGCGCCGCTCCCCCTCCCCGCGCGGGTCCCAGCCCCCGCCCCCGCCCTCACGCCACACAGGCCCGCGGCGACGCGGCCCCTCCTCCGGGCCCGGCCGACCCGGCAGCGCCGGCGGAGCCCGGCCAGCGCTGGGAGCCGGCCCCGCCCCCGCGCCCGGCGCCCGGGGGCTTCCCAGCGGCCCGGAGTTCACGTCGACTTCCAGGCGTCCGCTTGGGGCCGCCGGAGGGGAGGGAAGCCCACCAGGGCTGGCCCGCGGCTGACCCGCCGCCTCGCCCTGCCTCCTCCCCGGCCCCAGGCCCAGCGCGCGCATGTGGCGGGCAGGGCCCCTCCACCCGCTGTGGGACACGCCGGAGCAGCCCTGGAGTCCCTGTGCCCGAGAAGGAGGGCCCCTCCCTCCTCCGACACCTGCTTGCTCCTTCCTTACCTCGCAGCTTCCCACACCTGTTGGTCTGACCTCTACCCCGCTGCCGCCAAGGGAACAGTCAAGGCTTTGGGCCAAATTCGAGCTCACTCTGTGTACGCTGTGCGGGAAAACCTGGGGAGTGCGCCACGGCAAAGCCTGGCATTTCAGGTTCGTTTCTGGAATCGCTCCAGCTCCTTTTTACGAGCATCTTTATCTGGGAATCAGCTAATCCAAAAACCCAGGTGGCTGTTATACATTTTCTTTTTCCTTTCTTCTTTTTTCTTTAATCTGAAAGCTTCTTTGAATCAAGAGATCTTTATATAGAGATGAGTATCCTCCTATCCTTTAGGCCAGAAGGCGGCCCTCCATTCTTTCGTGGTTCCGCTTCCTACTCATCACTTTCCCTATGATCTCAAAGTAGTTTTATGGGAGGAAGGAAGCAGAGCTTTCCTCATTCGCCGGAGTGCCTGGCACTGTACTACTGCCTTCCTAACACTGTCTCGTTTCCTCCCCCTAAACAGCCTGTAGGTGGGCATCATATGTGGAGAGAAAGCTGGTGCTCAGAGACCTGAGTGTCGGGAACGACGTCTGCCGGCTTCCAAAGCTTTGCCTCTTGCCATCACTTTCCGTGCACACCAAGGACGCGTTCCCATCCTTGACACCCTACTATGAGGGTTTTGTTTAGCAAACACCAGAGCAGGTCATGAAACCAGGTGTGGCAACCTGCTTGAGAAAAGGAGCCAGACAGCTCACTGTAGCTGAGCTGACCTGGAACAGAAATGAGTAAGACAACTTTTAAAGAAAATGCTATTAGCTTTTCAAGGACTTTTGAATGACAGGGTCAGGGGAGGTGGAAGGTGGAGACAGCTAATAGAGAGGAAAGTGAAATGATTTATACACAATTTGCTAATTTAGTCAGGAGGTAAGAATGATAATTAGGTCATTCTTCCCACACAAAGATGACACAATTGACCTACGATTAGTGAGGCAAGCAGTCTGGGCTGTTTTTCCAGTAGTGTGATAGTGGCTGTGTCATGGACGTGACCTCACCCACTTTTCGCTGGGAGCAAGGAGTGTGGGAATGGCGGCCACACCTGAGGTTCAAATCTCAGTTCTGTCAGATGCTGTTCCCGCTGCGTGTAAGCCTATCTTATCACAGTGGAGATGGAGAACATGGCATCAAAGTTGTTTAATCTACTCAAAGGTCATTCCTTGTAGAATGTACAAGAATCATATTCAATTTTGTCATGAAGAGTTATAGACAAAAATGTGAGTTTTGTTTCATGAGTTATTATGTAACGGGTACAAAGTTTTAGTTCGAGGTGATGACAAAATTCTGGAATTGGACAGTGGCGATGTTCACAAAACAATGTAAATGTATTTGACACCACTATATACTTTAAAATGGGTCTTTTAAAACCCCTCCCTCTTTTTCCTCCTTGCTACCCTACCTGATCAGACAACCATTGATACTTTTTCTGTCTCTACATATCAATTTGTGTTTCCTAGAATTTTACATAAATGGAACCATACAGCGTGTCCATTTTAAATGGCTTCTTCCACTCAGCAAAATTATTTTGAGATTCATTAATGTTGTAGCATGTATCAGTAGTTCATTCCTTTTTATTATATTCCATGTGTAAAGATATATCAGTATGTATATCCATTCCCTTGTTGATGAACTTTTGTGTTGTTCTTAGTTTCGGGCTGTTGCAAATAAAGCTGTATGAACATTCATGTTCAAGTCTTTTTTATGGACATGTGCTTTCATTTTTCTTGGATAAATACCTACGGGTGGAATGGCTGGATCATATGAAAGGTATATATTAAACTTTTAAAGAAATTGCCAACTCGTCCCAAAATACTTGTACCATTTTGCGTTCCCACCAGCAGCGTGTACGAGCCAGCTCCTCCATCTCCTCGCCAGCACTTGGTATGATCAATCTTTTGAAGTTTAGCCATCCTACTAGGAGTGAGGTGGTGTCTCATTGTGGGTTAAATTTTAATCTCCTGAATCAGTAATGATGTTGGGCATCTCTTCATGTGCTTATTTTGTCGTGTGTGTATCTTTTTCACGAAGCGTTTATTCAATCTTTGACCAATTTTTTGTGTTTTCTTATAGTATATATCATTGCCAGGATAGGTTTAGAAAATTCTGACCAAATTCTAACAACAGCATGTGTCAGCAAATGCTAGAGTTTAAGTGAAATTTCACATTACAAAATAACTCCCAGGGTGTGTCCCAACAATCTTAAGTATTTTAACTGGAGCTGCCTTTAACATGCAGAACGTTTTGAATTGAAATAAATGCTCTTAAAGAGGTCAATGCTACCTTTCCAAATTCCCATTAATTAAAAGCAATTGGTGGGGAGCCGTAAGAAGGTACTCTTTCACAGACACACATCTGTGGATTACACTGCCCTGTTGCCTTCCCACTGGGACAAGAGTGAAAACTGTTCTGGAGAATACACCCTGTGTAGACACAATGCCAGAGAATTACAAAGAAGTAGGAAGGAATCAGTTGTATTAGAAGGCTCAGAGGAGGCTAAGCGACTTCTAAGTACCTACTATGCGCTAAGCAATGTTACAGGTGCACTGTGAGCAGCGAGATCATATCTTTTATCACCCAAATAGGGATAATTTTGAGAGTGACGGGTAGCACTAGTGTTTTTTTGTCCCAGGCAGTCCTGATAAGGATCTTTGATAGTGTTCCTTTTCACCCTCAAAAGTGTCCCTTGTTTAGATGATAAACGGTCACTTCATTTATAAGCATCACTCACAGTAACCCTGAAAATGGTAAATATTATCTATTCTCATTTTACCATCAGAAACTAAGATTCAGTAAGAAAGGACACACAACCTGACCAGAGTCGGTTAATACAGAGCAAGTTAGGAACTGAAACTAGGCTTGCTTTAGGAAGATTTCTCAGAAACCAGTTTCCTAGATCCCTCAAGAATCTGAAACCACTTTTGCAAGGCGCAGCTGCTCCTTTTTTTTTTTTTTTCCTTTGGCTTCACCTCCTCCTTCTGGGGAGTGCCCACCACTCACTGATGTGGTAAGGCCTTAGTCTCCTAATCTTACGGCCACCTCCTCCCCCACCAGAGGCAGTCGTGGGGCTGACTTGTCAAAGGCTTTGCCCTGCCCCCCTAGGCACAGTGATTGGGTCCAAGGAGGCACAAGATCCAAGCAGGGCCTGCCACAGATCTTTTTGGTGAACAGATATGGAAGCTGGATATTTTGGTGAACAGATATGGAAGCTGGATATTTTGGTTACAGCAAGCAGAAAACTAGCTCAAAGTGATGCAGACAAAAAAATGGGCTGAGTTGGTTCATGCGACAGAAGAGGCTGAAGTTCTAGGGACTCAGTCAAAGGGCATTATAAGCCAGTGTGTCTCCACTTCGTGTCCATTGACTTTTCCCTTTTGGTGTCAAATTTACCACCAGAAGGTCCAGGCTTATATCCTAACTTCTTAGCAGCCACCAAAAAAAAAAAAAAAAAAAAAAAAAAAGGCATCAGCATCATAGAAAAATGAAATATTTCTACAAGTTTCAACAAAAGTCCCAGAACTGAGTTGGGCTGCTTTGGGTCACCTCCCCATCTCCACAGCAATCCTTTAGCCACAGCACTCTGACTGGCAGGTCTGGGCCTGAGACGGTGTGGGAGGTGAGTAGGCAGCTCCCTTGCCCACAGGAGCTGCAAGAGGGAAGACCCACAACCTCAAAGAAGGATGCTGGCGGGCTAAATAACATGACGTGCACTGCACACACTCTTCTACATCAGGAGGGCCCCTCACTTCCATGGACCCCTTTCAGAGGCTTGAACTTAATTCTTTAAATTCATTTAAAAATTTCTTTTTTTCAAAAAGGGCCCCTAAGCTTGTATAAGCTTCAGGCAAAAAATCAGGGGATACCCCGTAAGGGAGTCAGTCATCCAGAATTCCCACCTCCCCCTCCTCCCGCCGCCAGCTAGGCACCAAGTTCTTGTCAGCTGCTCACTTACATTCCCTTAGCCTGAAGTGGAGGTTCTTACCATCTCTACTCAGGGAGTGGCATCCTGCCCCCAGCCTTCCTCTCCCAGATTCATCTTCAAAACGGATGCCTTTCAGCATGGATTTCCTCAAAAAAGTAAAACAAAAATAGAATGATCCTGTGATCCAGCAAACCCACTTCTGTATATACACCCAAAAGGCTTGCAAGCAGGGTCTTAAAGAGGTATTTGTACACTCATGTTCACAGCAGCATTATTCACAACAGCCAAGAGGTGAATGCAACCTAAGTGTCTATGGATGGATGAATGGATAAGCAAAATGTGGTATATGCATACAAGAGAGTATTACTCAGCTTAGGGAAAAAAAAAAAAGGAAATTCTGACACATGCTACATGAGATGGACAGTCCTCGAGGACATTATGCTGAATGAAATAAGCCAGTCACAAAAGGACAAATACTGTACATTCCCACTGTTCTCAGATACCTAGAGTAGTCAAGTTCACAGAGACAGAAAGTAGGATGGCGGTGCCAGGGCCTGGGAGGAGGAGGGAGAATGAATTCTTGTTTAAGGGATACAGAGTTTCAGTTTTACAAGATGAAGAGTTCTGGGGATGAATGGTGGCGACAGCAGCACAATAATGTGAACGTGCTTGGTGCTACGGAAAGGTACACTTAAAAATGGATAAAATGTATGTTATGTGTATTTCACCACGATTGAAAAAATAAACTAATGACTTAATCAGTCTTCTAAATACATTTATGATCATGGTATCCACCCTACTTAAAAGTCTAGTGGCTCTTCATTTGGCCAAGGGATCAAGCCCAAGCTCCTCCACTCACAGGGTTGTTGTAACGAGGATTTCATGAAATCAGGTATGCAAAGTGCTTAATTACATGGCAGTGCCTGGCACGGAGCAGTTGCTCAGTTATGCGTGGTATTAGCATTATTGCCACCTCACTATTATCTGGCCGCTCCATACCCCTCCAGCCTGAAGAGTCCACGCTGTTGGACACTTAGGTGCCTCTATATAACAACCTGTTTTCTCTGCTTCTATCTTTCACATTTATCCTTCAAAAGTCCAACTCAAATATAACCTTTCCCCAGAAGTCCTCCTTGTCTCACAAGCCTCCAGTAGATTTATTTATTCCCTTTCCTGTGTCCTTTCTGTTTTGTAAATATTCCTATTGTTGCTCCTGACACAGAGTATGTATGTATCTATTTGTCTCCTTCCTAAATTGTGAGTAGATTTAGGGCAGAAAACTGTATTGTTGATTGTTTCATTCCTCAGCATCTTATATTGAGTTTGGCATATAGTCGATGGTCAAGATGCTTACTCAATGAAAGACTAAGACAAGCACTTTCTTACAAATCTTACCCCACTCAATCCTCACAACAACAATTTTAGGAACATATTGTCCTCAGTTTTTTTCATCTGGGAGAAGCAGAGGCTCAGAGAGGTTAGTAATTTGTTCAAGGTTGCACAGCAGTGATATCAGAACCAGAATTTAGGTTCCCCCTACTCCCCCTGCTTCTGAAACCCTTGTTTTTCTCACCACACTACAGTACATTATGATCCATAGCTTCCTCAGGGGAGGGAGTGTGAAGAAAACGGAGAAGTGAGAGCGAAGCTCTGGGACTGCTCAGATTTAGAGGGAAAGAAAGAGGTGGGGCAAGTGAAACAACAAAGAAGTAAAAAAAACCCACTAAAACGAACACAGCAAGGTAGAATAGAGTTCTAAGGGAAAAGGTGAGTAACTACATAAAATAAATGAAGACAGGAAAAAACATTTTATTTTTCACTACGGTCTTTCTTGATTAGAAGCCCCAAGACCACAGTAGAAATCAAATTGTTGAGTAAGAAAGGGAAGGGGTGCTGAAGAAACGGAGGCAGCAGAAGCGGGAAACCCTGGTCGAGGGGAGAGGCGCAGAGCAGCGCAGCGGGCCCCGGTGAGAAGGAAGCCGGGCGGAGGGAAGCAGGGAGGAGAACCCCTAGGGACACAGTGGAAGGAGCCGGGAGGCTGGACAGATGAAGGCTCGCGGAGCCAGGGGGGCCAGCAGGAGCTGAGGGAGTTAAAGGCTTCTCTGGACTTCCCCGAGGGAGGGCTGGCCGCCTCTCCCCATCCCCCACGCCCTGCCTCTAGGGCCCTTTTTCTGTATCCCCTCCTTCCTCCCTTCATTCCCAAATTCGCCCACTCCTCATTCATTCTCTCTGTGTCTTCCCTGCTCTTCTCTCTCCTTTACTTTTATCTTACCTTATTCTTGCTTGAAACAATTGGTAATATCCCAGCAACTTCATCTCTTGTCATTGAGGATCAAAGAAATTCCTGACTGTTAAAGTTCGGTGTTCAAAATCAAACCAGCCCTTCACCGGAAGCCAGACTTGGTAGTCTGGGGAAGGGGTTTAGGAGGAGGGGTGAGAGCCCAGCCGGGGGTTCGTGACCTTCCCCAGACTGTTATGCAAAGATTTTGTGTCTGTATGTGCCCAGGTGCGTTCTGGGAGCGGCTCCTATGCTTTCTTGATTAGCAGGGTCTCATTGCCTTTCCCCTCTATCAAATACAGCTGCTTCGTTGTAGCTTCTTTTATTTCCTTCAGTTTTTAAATTAGGTTTATTAGAGGAGGTACTGGGGATTGAACCCAGGACCTCGTGCATGCCAAGCAGGCACTCTGCCACTGAGCTATGCCCTCCCTCCTTTAGCTTCTTGATGAGAATCACTTTCACATTCTTGAGTTTGATAAGGATGTGGTTAAAATCTTCTGTTTGTAAGAAGGTGGGTTAACATCAAGAATCTCAGCTAAGCATTTTTGAAGTACAAAATTCCAATCCCTGTTGCCTATCAAAAGCTTACAGAATTTAAGATGGTATCAAAATACTAACACAGTTTAATTCCTTTGTAAACTTGTTTATTCAGAAATGCCAAGGCCAGAGCTTCCTATTGAAATGCAGTTCTTTTTTCATTTTTTGAGGCAGCAGGAATCATTCCTCAATGGTCTAAATTTCAGCATAGAGCACTATTTTGACAAAGGAGAGTATTTCCACATTATACTGAAAATTGCTTAGCACCTGTTTCTTGAAATAAACGTGTTTACCTCTTGGCGATGAAGATATCTGGAAAATAAGGCATTTTGTTCAATAACATTACAAACCTTAATAGAGTAAACTAAACCAACTGGATTTTTCTTCTACTTCTCATTAGATTATAAACTCCAGGAGGGCAGGGACCATTCTGTTCAACATTGTATTTCCCACACTTTATAACAGTAGCCATTCAATAAATATCTATCTAATAAATGAATGAAAAATAACAAGCTGATGACAGAATGTATTTATAGAAAGCATTTTTGAAGACATGTCATTTAATCAACCTTTCCTTCATTCAATTCATCCATTAGCTATTTGCTGAGTGCCAACCCTGCACTGGGGGCTCTTCTAGGCCCTGGAAATACAACAGTAAGTGAGAGAGTTGAAATCCTTCTTTAAGAGCTTTCAGTCTCGTGGGGGTGAGGCACAGACTATAACCAAGCAAGTACATAAGATAATTTCCTGTAGTCCTGAGCACCGTGAAGACAGCAGATCAATACGGCGCCGGAGAGTCTGTGCAGCTTCCGAGCGAGTGGTCAGGGAGGAGGTGATATTCAAGCCGGGATATGAACATTGAGAAGATGAGCTGGAGGAGTCAAGAAACAGAGAAGTGGCTGGAGGTCTTGAGCAAGAGGGAGAAGGATGAAGCGGGAGAGAGGGAGGCAGAGGCCAGATCAAGCAAGGTATTGAAGGCTGTGAAGAATCTGGCCATAAAAGAGGAACAACGATGATCTGAAGTCCTGAAAAATTCTCTTGTGCTTGTTTCCTGAATTAAAGAAAAATTAAGATAAGCCCAGAGAAGTGAAGTACTGAGGTGACTTAAAAATAGAAATTCTTCTGATAACTCATCCAAAAAATGAAATTAAGTGGGCCCACTTTCCAGCCATTCTAGATAAATAAGCACTGATTATATGAGAATGCTTGTTCAAGTAAAATCCTTATTAGTTAGGGGAGGAATGTGGTCAACATAACAGGAGAACATTTTTCCACTCTTTTTTGTGTGTTTAGAATTGGCTGCTCTACTAGTTTCCATTTCTTTCTCCAGTTTTGCATTTTAAAATGCTTGGATCATGATCCAAGATTTTAAAAATATTTTGGTCTCACCTAGTCTTTTTTTCATAAAGTTTTCAAGGAAACTGCTTTGTAAAGTGATGCAAGCATGCTTCACTTTCGGCTTGAAGCAGGGATGGGTGTGATTTAGAGGCATTGCAGCCACACCCGGAAGACACTGCGGGTTGAGTTCCAGATCACTGCCATAAGGTGAACGTTGCAATAAAGCAAGTCACAATTTTTTTGGTTTCCCAATGCATATAAAAGCTATGTTTACACCATACTGTAGTCTGTTAAGTGTGCGTTAGCATTATGCCTAAAAACACAATGCACACACCTTAATTTTAAAAGTACCTTATTGCTGAAAAATGCTGACCATCATCTGAGCCTTCAGTGAATCATAACCTTTTTGCCAGTGGAGGGTCTTGCTTCCACGTCAATGGCTGTTGACTTACCAGGGTGGTGGTTGGGGTATCTGTGGCAATTTCTTAAAATAAGACAATGAAGTTTGCCACATCAATTGACTCATCCTGTCATGAATGATTTCCAGCATGCAATGCTTTTATAGCATTTTAGACACAGTAGAACTTCTTTCGAAATTGGAGGCAATCCTCTCAAACTCTGCCACTGTTTTATCAACTCAGTTTATGTAATAGTCTAAATCCTTTGTTGTCATTTCAATAATCCTCACAGTATCCTTGCCAGGTTCCATCCCGAGAAACCACTTTGTTCGCTCATCCATAAGAAGCTACTCCTCATCCACTTGAGTTTGACCATGAGGTGACAGCAATTCAGTCCCATCTTTAGGCTCCACTTCTAATTCTAGTTCTCCTGCTGTGTCCACCACATCTGCAGTTCCCTCCTCCACTGAAGTCATCCATGAGGCTTGGAATCAACTTCTTCCAAATTCCTGTGAATGTTGATACTCTGACCTGGTCCCGTGAATCCCAGTGTTCTTGCTGGCGTCTACAGTGGTGAATCCTTTCCTCAAGGTTTTCAGTTGACTCTGCCCAGATCCATCCGCGGAATCACTACCTATGGCAGCTGCAGTCTTATGAAATGTATTTCTTAAATAATAAAACCTGAAAGCTGAATTTACTCCTTGATCCACAGGCTGCAGTGCAGATGATGTGTGAGCAGGCATGGAAACAACCGGCATCTCCTTGCCCATCTCCATCCGAGCTCTCGGTGACCAGGTGCGTTGTCAGCGAGCAGTCGTATTTCGAAAAGAATCTTTTTCTCTGGGCAGTAGCTCTCAACGGTGGGCTTAAAATATTCAGTAAACCATGTTGTAAACAGATGTGCTGTCATCCAGGCTTTGTTGTTCCATTTATAGAGCACAAGCAGAGTAGATTTCGCCCAATTCTTAAGGGCCCTGGGATTTTTGGAATGGTAAATAAGCATTGGTTTCAACTTCATGTCACCATTGCATTAGCCCCTAACAAGAGACAGCCTGTCCTTTGCAGCTCTGAAGCCAGGTGTTGAAAGTCTGTTGTCCAGTGTAGCACCTTGGTTAGTTTGCCTCAGCTAGACCTTCTGGAGTTCTTGCTGCAGCTTCTCCGTCAGCACTGGCGGCTTCACCTGCACCTCCGTGTGACGGAGGCGGCTCCTCTCCTTAAACCTCATGAACCAGCCTCTGCTGGCTTCAGGCTTTTCTTCTGCAGCCTCCTCACTCCTCTCAGCCTTCATGGAGTTGGAGAGAGTTAGGGCCCTGCTCTGGACTAGGTTTTGACTTAAAGGAATGTTGTGGCTGGTCTGATCTCCTGTCCAGACCGCTGGAACTTTTCCCCGTTATCAGCAATAAGGCGAGTTCTCATCATTCCCGTGCTCACTGGAGGAGCACTTTTTCCTCCGAGAACGTCTCCTCTGCATTCACAGCTTGGCTAGCCAGCGCAAGGGGCCTAGCTTTCAGCCTGTCTCTGCTTTCGACCTGCCTTCCTCACTAAGCTTAATTATTTCCAGCTTTCGACTCAGAGTGAGAGATGCGAGGCTCTTGCTTTCACTCGACACTTAGAGGCCATTGCAGGATTATTAGCAATTGGCCTAATTTCAACCTTGTTGTGTCTCAGGGAATAGGGAGGCCTGAGGAGAGGGAGAGAGATGGGGCACGGCTGGTCAGTGGAGCAGTCAGGACACACATAGTATTTGTCAATTAAGTTCACTGTCTTACAGGGCATCTTCCATTACACAATTGTAATAGTAACATCAAAGATCGCTGACCACAGATCACCATAACAATAATAATAATGAAATAATTTGAAATAGTGTGAGAATTACCCAGATGTGACCTAGACAGACTTGCCAATAGACTTGCTCAATGCACGATTGCCACAAAGCATCAATGTATATAAAATGCAGTATCTTCAAAGCACAATGAAGTGAAGTGCAGTAAAAGTGCGCTTGGATTCCAAATTTTAAAAAAATCCATTTCAGCTTTTAAAATTTGCCTTTGAATTGTGCGGTTTGCTACTGTCTTGCAAGAAATTATACAGGGGAAAAAAGGGCTAGTTTCCTTATATGGTTAAATGATAATGTATTGTTATCTTTAAGCATATGTTCCCAAGGTGAAATTGCATTTACTTTACTAAAAATTAACCCTCAGTTATTTATCTCACACTCCATTTATTCACATTCCTATCTTTGTACATACGAGTTACACCACAGTTAGTCATTTTTGAGCAATTAGCCTTGATAATGATCCCCCTTCTTCCATGCAAGTGTAGGGGAGGAAAAAGCTTTTCCTCTACCCTCCTAGGTTTTGTCACTGATGACTACAAATTAAACTGACAAAAGACATTAACAGGCGCGGGAGCTTCACAGAAAGGAAGTGAAAACCTAAAGAAGTGGTTAGGCTTGAGAGCTTATATACCATTCTAGCACAGGGCAATAAACTGTGGAGAAGTAACAAGACAAACGTAACGGTCTTCCAGCTTCTGGAGGCGTAAAATCCAGGAAGGAAATACATGGGGGAGATGAAGGGAGATGAGGGCTATTTTAGTAAAGTCTGCTACGCAAACTCCAGTGATGAGGGTCTCCAGTGATAAAGAATCATTCTATTCCTACAAACCTGTGGTGGCCAAGGGGGAGGGGGTGGGAAGGGACAGACTGGGAGTCAAAATCTGTAGATACTGACAGGCATATACAGAATAGATAAACAAGATTACACTGTACAGCACAGGGAAATATATATAAGCTCTTGTGGTAGCTCACAGCAAAAACAATGTTTAAAAAAGAAAACAAACAAAATAATCATTCTATTCCTAGTACAGAAGAGGGGACGAGGGACGCCTTCACAAAGGGAAATTTACGCCTAGAATTTAGGCAGAAAAGGAGGAGGCGGGGGTTACTCCTGTGCCCACTGTTTCTTAATTGCCTTCACTTCAAAATAATCCTTATGCCAAAGCAACCTACCTTGGGGTGGCATATTCTGATCCTCTTCACAAGTTATCCCCATCTTTCTATGACATCTTACACCCATGGGATGGGGTCATGTTTTATATCTACCTCTTACTTGCTCCTAATTGAGTTCTGAGTACAAAGCCAGCACCCACTTCTTATTCACGAGTTAAAATTGTGGTGTAGTCAATTATACCTCAATTCTTAAAAACTGCAGTGTTACCTCCTAAGGACTACTGAATGATTTATATAAGCGTCCAAAAGAGTGGTTAGTATATAACTTAATAACCTGTCAGCTCCTTCAGACATAGGCCAAAAATACTGTTCTAATCAGCATCAATCACAAAAGATAAGTGAAGACTGGCAAATGGTGCTCTGAAAATACACACATCTTTCCAAGCAACTCATTTATTCACTCGACATCTATCTGTTGAGTGGCTACTGTGTGCCAGGTTCTGTTTTAGACTCTAGAGAGACAGCAGCGAGCAAGACAAAGCACACGCCTTCAGAGTCATGGCTTCCCCTGCTTGGCTTTGACTATCTGAACTGATTCAGGGAAAGTCAAGATGTTTGTTTTTCTGTCTTTGAACCAAAAACACACGCGCGGAAAGACAGCAGCACATCTGGTTTTGTCCTACTCTTGTGGGCCTCACCGGGGCTTCCAGATGAAGCCCACAGATCCCTGAGTCTACACGGCGCTCCTCGCATGGACCGGCTCACTGGTGACTAGCTGGTGGGCGGAGGGGGTCGCGCGGAGCCTTGTACATCTTGCCTTCACGTTCTACGTTCTAGGCAACGAATGACTCGCTTCTAGTCATTCAGTGAAACAGCTGTGCGCGGAAAGCCTTTTCCCGTAAGTCCTCTTCCGCTCTACCTGCTCTCTCACTGGGCTCACTAGTCACCTGCTCCAGGAGCCTTCCCTGCTCCCCCCGTCCGGTTAAGTACTCCTCTGGGGTCCCATGCCTTTTAGGTTTTAACCTGTCCTAGAAGTGATCATAAATCATCATTGTCTAACCTCTCTTTTCAAAAGATTGTGTGTTCCTTTAATTTAGAGATTCTTTTACATCTATGATGCCCATATTAAAGAAATTTTTTTGGAAAATGAAAGAAGTGTGTGGTGAAGTTGGTGAGTATCCCCTCAGAGCCCCTTTTTGGGAGTCTGACCCACTTGGACCAAACCTGGCACCAAGAATCCTTAGTTGTGAACCTGAGCGCGTTACTCAGCTCAGCTGGCCTCTTACTCCTGGCGCTAAGCAGGGGCTTAATAAGCCTTTGCTCAGGGAAGGAATAACGACGGCTTAGCAACGACAGCTGGCACGCACAGCACTCGCTCCGCGCCAGGCTGTTCCGAGCGCTTCCCCGTAGTCCGTCGGTTAGTCCTCACACAGCCGCCCTGTGAGGTGGGTCTGCTGCGTTCCTTCTACAGATGAAAGTGAAGAAACATGACCCGCCAGGCTAGCGGGGCTCCCGAGTCCCTTCTCTTCGCTATTCTGCTCTGCTACTGGCTGCTGGCTGCTGGCTGCTGGCTGGGAGGGAGAACAGGGGACAAGAGAAGCTGATGAACAGAGAATCCCCGCCTCGGTCTTCAAACTGTCATCCCATCTCCTTGGGGTGGCCCACCCAGAACCCCAAAGTGCAGCTCTTCATTCTGACGCCCCTTCCTTTCACCCCAAGCTCGCCCCTACCTACCCAAGACATCGCATCATAACTAGGTCTGGATTGAGGGTCTAGGAGAGCAGAGCTCCTGAAATATTCTTGACAGAAGTCTTGCTTCTCTCCTTGGGACGGGCATCCTCCTCTGCTGGCAGGCAGCTTTGGAAGATCTGTGTGGGAGGAGGGAGGACGGGTCCACCCTCACATCCACAGGACCCCTGACTAACTGGGAGAGAGGCGTTGCTTGTCCTTCCACTTCTCAGTTTGTCTTCTCACTCACTAATCCACTTAATGCATATGCTTTACATTTACATGGTACACGTTACTTATTTCTAAAATAAAACCTATATGCCTCTAGCAATGGTTAGTCTCAGTACAGAAGCCTGCGTCACTAAAGCAGATGGCCCTCTCTGAGGACCCCTGTGCTTCATCCCACATGGAGTGAGCCCAGCATCTCAGTTTGTATTCCTTGATTCTCCCTTCTCCATTTAGCTGACTAGAGGACCAAGACAGGCAATCAATTCTCTTGCTTGGGGATTTGATCTTTGGTGGGTCTTTCTAACTCTTGTCTGATAAATTTAGAAGCAAATAACCTAAATGCCCTTTGGCAGATGACTGGATAAAGAAGTTGTGGTATATTTATATAATGGAATACTACTCAGCCATAAAAAGAATAAAATAATACCATTTGCAGCAACATGGATGGTCCTGGATATTGTCATTCTAATTGAAGTAAGCCAGAAAGAGAAAGAAAAATACCATATGATATCACTTACATGTGGAATCTAAAAAAAAAAAGAAAAGTGAACTTATTTTCAAAACAGAAGCCGACTCACAGACATAGAAAACAAACTATTGTTATCAGAGGGGTAGGAGGTGGGAAGGCATAAATTGGGGCTTCGAGATTTGCAGATACTAACTACTATATATAAAATAAATAAACAACAAGTTTATACTGTATAGCACAGGGAGCTATATTCAATATCTTGTAGTAACCTATATAGAAAAAGAATGTGAAAATGAATATACGTATGTATGTATGACTGAACTACTACGCTGTACACCAGAAACTGACACAAGATTGTAAACTGACTATACTTCCATTAAAAAAAGCTATAAAGTGGTCATTTTCCATTTTATACGTAGAAAAGCAGAGAAAGCAGGTTTACTGGTTAGATTCCAGGTTCTAGCTTCTCTCAAAAAGACCCACTGTAACACCAGCTTAAACAACATAGAAGCATGTTTCTCCTTCCCATAAAAGTCTGAACCTAAGCCATCCAAGGCTAATCTGATGGCTCCACGGACTTGAACTCTACCTTGTGTTCCTGCCATTTACTACTGGCTTCTTCCTTCTCCAAGTCAAAGACGTGGCTTCAGCTTTGCCATCTTCATCCACACCTAGGCAGGAAGGAAGGAAAAGGAAGAGCGGAGCTCACTCTTTTCTCTCTAAGAGCATAACCTGGAAGCTGCACCACAGATCACGTCTGCAGTACCGTGATTAGCAGCAGGGCAAGCGTGGAAGCACAGCCTTTGGCCCGGTAGCCTCGTGTCCAGCTGATACTCTGTTGCCCTGGAAGGGAAGGATTGCTCTCGCACGTACAAGCCATCTCAGCTGGTCTCAAGCTAACACAGCTGGGCAGCAGAGTCAGCATGAAATAGAAACTCAGGGAAAAAGAAGCAGCGGAAAGACTTGGTACCTACAAGGAGAGCCACACTGGTTCCTGCTGGCACTCAGTTCTTGGTTTCAGTCTCCTTTTGAGACCTAGGAGCTTTCTTTCTCTTGCTTATAATAATTCCTCGGTTTTGCATAAGCCAGCCCAAGGGAACTTCTGTTCCCTGAAACCAAAAAGCCTTGTCTAAGACAGGCAGCCTGATCATACACTCCTTGAGGACGACAGGGTTTCCACAGCACCAGTGCTCAGTAGACAGACACTGATTTGACTTCTTGTATTGCTTCGCTTTGCAGCTGGATGCGTTTACTATCTGTCTCCATCGTTTTTGCCAGTTAGAGGCTGTAGGCTCCCAAATTACTTCAAAGGACAGAAAGGGGATCGGGAATGTTTCAATTTCAGACTTGAAGAGGAAAATACTAACAGTTTTGGCACAAGCCCTTCCCCGAAGTCTGTGAGCGCTCAGAGGGAGGGGTGGTCAGCAGCAGCAATAATGCAACAACAGTCTTCACCCACTGTTACGCAAGCCGGGAGGACTAGCAGGGTGTGCCCCTCCTCCTGTGAATGGAAAACGCTTGCGGATGTGAGTTCAACCCCAGCGCATCCAGCTCACCCTCAAACGAAAATGCTCTGGCCCAGACTTGGAGAAGAGTCTGACATGCAACTTTTTTTTTTTCAGTGTTCTAAATTTAACCAGTTGGAAAGAGTACCATTCTATTAAACATTTTTTTAAATTACGGATTTGTTTTTTTTCATGGAAAAGCTGCCTTTCATCAAAAGATGGAAAACAATACTCTTCACTAATTCATTTGATACAAAGCCCAGTACAACATCATATCCAAATACATGGTTTGATGATCATCAAGAGAAAATAAAGCAAAAGGTTCTGAGAGACTTGCCTTACCAGGGCCAGTAAGCTGCATTCTGTGGTATCATAATGAAAACAGCAGGATTCAAGTGAAACCAAAGAATTTTACATGTCTGCCTGGCACGGAGAAGGTATTCAATCAATTCCTGTTGAATGAGTACATTTCAAAACTGCCGCTGAAGCAATTAGTCTAGAAATATCCACAACACGATACACTTACATTCAGCTCTTAAAACCCAGGATTTATGAGTGAATATAAAAATTAACTTAATTTACACTGGCAGTGAAATCAAACCCATTAGGAGGTAAACAGTGTGAGGGGAGCAGCAGGACTTTTAAAGCGAGATGATCTAAAAATTATAAATCACAGTTTTGCCATTTTCTGCCTGCCCCGTGCACTGCAGGTAACCTTCACAGGGCTGAGAGTCCCAGGGACCTCACAGTGTTAGAGAGGGGTCAGGTCAGAGTGCTGCTCGGCAGCATTTTTATCCTTTACTCCTTCAAGAACGTTTTCTCAGATCCTATGTTTCTTTTTATGAGAATGATATGCTCATTTATTGACGTTCAGTTAGATAATACTGTGGTCCCAGGATTTCCCTCCTAAGTGCTTTTGTTTCAGAGGAGACTGGTTTAGCACTGTGGGGGTGGGGCTCTCCAAGACCATTCTCAAGCTTGATGATTCATGAGAAGAACTCACGGGACCCAGCGTCCCACCCTTGGCTCTGATTCATTACAGCAAACGGAGACCAAGGACAGCCAGGTGCAAGCGCCCAGGGGTCCTCTCCCAGTGGCGTCCTGAAGGACGCTTGATTCTTCAATTAAGCAAAGAGTTCTGCATGTGAGAGTGATGCCAACCAGAGCTCCTTGGAGACTCAGTGCCCAAGGTTTTGATTGGAGGCCGGTCATGCAGGCAGCCTCTGCCTGGCACAAACCCAAATTCCAGACTCTCAGAAGGAAAGCCAGCGTTAGGCCCAGACCACATTGTTTGGATAAACAGCTTGGGCGCAGCAAGCCAGTCTTATCAGTAAAGGGTGGGAAACTTCTTAAAATCTACATTCCCAGACGCCAGCCAAGGGCCAACCTTGCAAGCAGGCTTCTTCTTGGACAGCAGTTTAGGCCTGTGTCTTGGTTTCACAGAATTTCAAACGCACTTTTTTTTTTTGATCTAAGAATGAAGTTGTTTTGATCTCAGAGAGAGGCTGTTTACATCCAGGAAGCTGTGCTCCATGCTGTCATCCACATCTGTTGTCGTCAACAAGCGCTCAGTGGCTCTGCTGGGGGCCTGACTGATAACAGCACGTAAGGCGCCACCACGGCCTTCAACACCAAGAGCCGGTGAGGGCTTACCAAGAGCGTTTGGTCTGGGCCGGGCTACAGTTTGCTGATGGAAAAAGCTCTCTGAAGACCTTGGGGCATAGCCTCTGCCTGGGTAAAGCGAGTCGCTGCCCGCAGCGGTGAAAACCAAGCAGCAGCTTCACACAGGAGGGCGTCTTGCCTGCCACCACCGGGGCCTTCGTCCCCAGCAATCAGGGGCTTCGCTTTCCTCCGGCAGCTGGAAGCCAGCTCTTGGTTGTCTAAGCTGACTCTTCCGAACCAGCCTGTGCAAAGGCACACCTCAGCTAAATCTGGCCTTTATCCTTTCATCTCCCCTTGCCTGGAACGCTGGCGTAATGAATCTATCACTGGTTTGGAGTATGCTATTCCTTTATTGGCTTATTAAGAACCATTATCCTAAATGTTCTTGGCTTGTGAAATTATTATAATTCCCCCAGTGAACCTATGTTAAATAAATTATTGGCAAAGACAATCTCAGTCTCTGAGCATAATTTGTCTAGAAATGAAAGAACCTGCTCTGTTCATTCTTTTCTGCACAAACACCATCGGTAGGATATCGATAATCGTGATGATGGCTTTGGTAACGCTGAGGACTTTCCCCCTAAGTTGATGTCCAGTCCCTTTCTTTGATGGAGCCCTTATCGCATACCAGGCACACGGTTTAAGTCATTTCACTTTTACAGGAAGCCTGACAAACAGGGCATGTTTCTGCCCCCATTGTACAGATGAGAACGTTGAGATCCAACTGAGTTAAGTTACCCGCCCAGTCTCACTACTGATAACTGGAAGAGCCAAGATGGGCCAGGAGGGCCTGACTGCAGAACACAGGCTCAGGGGCGAGCTCTTAAACATTTCACCACACCCCTCTCATACCCTCCCTTTTTTTTTTTAATGTGGTCCTCAAAAAACCTACATGCACACACACACACACACACACACACACACACACACACACACACACACACCTGTATCTCTCCATGTTGTACTGGTAGATCACAAACACAACCAAGAGCAGAACCTGGTGTAGGCTGGCCTTCAAAGACGGGCTGGCATGAGTGAACAGCTCAGCATAACGACTGACTGTCTAGCGAGTATGTCCCTCACCCTTAACGATCACCATCACGTTGACTCTCAAGACCCAGCAGAAGGAGACTGGGCCAGCCGCACCCGTAAGTCTGTTCCTTACCTGTCCATTTGGACCTTCTGTGAAACGTTTTAGTATTTTTTGAAGTTTAGAAGACAATAGCTTATGAAATAATGTACATACTGATCATCACTTTTCGAGCTCTTCCAATATGCACAGTACAGAAGCGCTGCTTTTCTTCTAAAAAACAAGAGCCATAAGCAATCGGAAGTGTGTCTGACGCCTGCCTACCTGGTGTTCACGGATCCCGCTGGAGCTCAGCTCCCGCCCGGGTGAGGCGGCAGGCGTGCTGCTGTCCTGCAGCACGACTTGATTTGTCAGAAAGTCACGCTGGCGACCCCAGTGCCTTCTGAAAGAGGCCACCTGCCCCAGAGACGTTGCAAAGGGCCTGGGGGACCCTGCACCTGGTAGTGAAGCTGGTACTGCCCTTGGGCGGGGAGGGAAGCGAGAGGCAGAACCAAGCATGAGGCTGGCAGAAGACTGGAGCCGAAAAGATTCCAGACACTACGGAACTGGGGGAACGACGTCGTTTGCTTCTTTGTGATCGATCCTGAGGCGATAACAATACCTAATGTTTGGATGGCGCTTCACTGTTTTCTCAAAGTGCTTTCGTGTAGCTCATCTCGCATCCTCCTCATAACAGCCTGGAAGGGAAGCCAGATCTGTATTATTACGTCCAATTCGCAGATGAGAAGCTAAGACTCAAGGGTAAGGTGACTTTCCCAAAACCTCAGGACGAGTGACTGATGGTCTTTCAAGCTCAGACAGTGCTTCTCAACCTTCCCTGTGCAGATGAACCACCTGGGGCTCAGGAGCTCTTAGGTGGGGTCAAGATTCTTCATTTCTAACAAGCTCCCAGGTGACATGATAAGAAATCAGAATGCAAAATACATTACTTTCAAATTGATTATTTTTTCTTATTGTGAAATAATACATCCGTACATTCACAAAAGAGTATAAAAATTAAGTGAATACTTTTAAAAATTGTTATGAAGCAAATGCCAAGTGACCCCACCACCCAGGGAAGAAACCACACGACCTGAAGCCTTCTCTCCGTGCCCCTCCCTGGTCAGTAACCCTCTCCCTCCTCCTGGGAGGAAAAGCTATCTTGACTTTTGTGATCATTATTGCCTTGCTTTTCTTTAGAACACTGAATTTTTGAGGTGATGCTTTTTCATTGTCCTTTCTGTTACTTTGGGGTCACCAGTGTTTCACACATGATGATGACACGCAGACAAGGCGACAGACCTCGTCTTTGGAAATCGTTAGTAGAAGAAAGTCCCTTAGAGGAGCAAAAGTGCACAGAAACAGAGGCAACCTCCTCCCAGCTCCAACCAAATACTCACTTTAAGAGTGGGGTGTCCTGCAAGAAATGGATCCTGGACCCTCACTACTGTACCAAGTCAATATTTAACACATCAGTTGCAGCTGGTCAAAGTCCGTTACTGATGGCGGGACAGATAAGACATGTCAGTATCCAAAGGAGACGCTAACCAGAGGAGCAGGGGGTTGTTAACTGTTCCTTCTGCCTTGGGGTGGGCCTGCTCACAGCGGTTCCAATTCCCCTCTCTTCATGGAATCATCAGTCCTGATTTTCAGTAAAACACATTTTCCTAAGACCGCTGCTGTAAATATGGATCTTCGCTTTGTCTAACCCCCAGTGTGATTAAAAATTGGGCTGGCGACGTATTCAAAGGGGCAAGAGCGTCACAGCTGCCAATGCTTACGTTCAGCAACAGGTATCAAAGGAAGTCTTGGTGTAGCAAAGAGAGAGACTGAAAACGTCCCAGATAGCTTGTGAATAGGGCTGAGGATGAAAAAAAGGAGATAGAAAGGCTAAAAAAGGCTCTTGCTTCTTGGTAGATCAACCATTCCCATGCAATCTGTACTTTATATGTATTAGATAGCTATTGCTGTATAACAAAGCATCCCCAAACTTAGAGGCTTAAAACAACAACTTATAATTTCTCATAATTCTTTGGTTTGGCTGGGAGGTTCTGGCACTGGTCTCACCTGGGCACACTTTGGCTGCAGAGTGAGCTGGGTTGGAAGGACCAACATGGTTTCGCATACATAGCTGACAGTTGGTGCTGCCCGTTGTCTAGGGCATCTCAGATTTCCTCCATGTGGCAACTCATTCTTAAATGTTTGTCCCAGGGTAGCTCAATAGTCAGGATTTCTGCAAACCAGTCGTGCAACCTCTGGTGGCTTGAAATCATCCACAGTGAGAGTGTTCACACTGCAAAAATTGGCAAATGCTGTAAGTCAGGTCTTCTTTTCTGGAGTGCTGGTTTACCAGGGCATCACTGCCTACAGCCATGTGTATCCTGCAGAAGCTCCCAGTGGGGGTGCTCAGTGTGTGTTTGTTAAACTGAATCTTTGGTTAAGAGGAAAAACAGTGCTGCAGTCTTATCATTAAAAATGTTAAAAAAAAAAAAATAAAAACAACTGTAAAATGAGGGGATTAAACCCAAGATAAATGAGTTTGTCTGAGGTATGTGATGTGATTACTAAACACACACATACACACATACCCCATGTACTGTAAAGAGTATCGCAGCTGTTAATTTAAACTGTGTGGTGAGGTTTTGGATGGGGAGCTTCTGACTCTGGCATAAGCATGCAGTCATATATTTACATATCCTGAAATACAAATGGAATATCTGAGTTCCCCACAGACGGGTAGCCATTAAGCTACGCTGAAGCTGAATCTGAGACAGACGATATAGAAGAAGTGGTTTCTGGACTTCTTCGCTATGTTTGTGTATCTTTGTCTCTTCCTCACTGTGTTGTCTGTGTTCTGTAGATTTTGATCTGTGTCCCTCTGTGGCTGCCCCTGCACATGTCTCCGCCTCCTCTGGTGCTAAGTAGCCGTTTTATCTGTATTTCTCTGCGTGTGTTTGGGTCTTCCTCGGACCTCCGTCTCGGTGAAAAAGGAGCCTGGGCAGCAAGGTTGTTCCAGATTGGACTGGGTTTGCTGCGCCGCTTTGCTGGGCATCCCCCCCCCCCGTGCCCTGGGGTGCTGCAGGGACACCTCCCACAGACCCACCGTGTCTCTCGGGGCGGTCCACATCCTGAGAGTGACTGACGAGGTCCCTGGGACGCCCTCCTGTTACCTGCCATTACCGTCTCAGGTGGGGTCTTGATTTCTTCCACTGCTTTTCTTTCTGTCTTTTTTTTTTTCATTTTGATCAACTAGAAGGAAGTGGAGAATAGAAGCAAAGTACATAAATGCATTCTATCCCTTTTTAAGTGTGTTAGAAAATTCCACCTCCTCTTCTGGCTTCCTTTCCTCTGCCCAACCTTAAAAGTTAGTGCTCCCTGAGGTTTTCTCTTCTGACCTTTGGCTTCTGCCTCCTCTCACTCATCGGGTGGTCCTGGGTGATTTAACCCACACTCAGCTACTGAAAATGATGACTCAACTCGGGCAGCCCCAGACCCATGTGCCCACCTACCTACTTACATCCGGACACACAGGAATATCCCCAAGGCTCCCAATGCTCTTTACATCCTCATCTGAGCTCACCTTCTATCTCTTGAAACCTCAATTAATGGGAGTCATTCTAGTCATTTTATTCCTCACCTTCAAACAAATTCTACTGATGCTATCTGATTCGGTGATCCATCGCTGCACAACACACTGCCCCAAAATTCAGGGGCTTAAAACAACGGTTTATTATTTCTCATAATTCGCTGGTTTGGCTGGGTGACCCTCTGTTGTTTCTCCTGGGCGCGTTGCGGTGCCTGCACGTAGCTGGAGAATTTAGCTGGCTGGGAGGTCCAAGCCGGCCTCACTCGTAAGTCTGGCAGTTGGTGGGGGATGCTGGCTGTAGGCCTGAGAGCCTCAGTTCTCCACATGGCTTCTCACTCTCCATTAGGCTAGACTGGCTCCCTTACAGCAGGGTCTCAGGGCAAGGCTCCAAATAAGCAGAAGCTGCCGTGCATATTAGGCCTAAATTTTAACAACTCTTATGTCACATCTGCTGCATTTTATTTGTCAATCCAAATCACAAGGCCAACGCAGATTCAAGGAGGTAGAAAAATGGACTCTACTTCTCAACAGGAGAAGCAGCAAAGTCACGTTACACAGGAGCATACGTGCTGGGCTGGGCGAAATTTGTGGGCATGAAACAAACTAGCACATTACCATATGAAGGACTGTAGAACTTGCCAAGGTCTATCACAACCTGGCCTGTGTTTTAGGAAGATAACTGGTAGATTGTACGTAATGAATTAGAAAGGCCAGCGATTAGAGCAGAAAGCCTGCAAAGAGTATGTATCAGTGGGCCAGGCACGAAGGATGCGGGCATTGTTCACAGGACAAGGATGGAATCCTAGCAGGATGAGTGTGAAATATTTCTAGAGTAGAATTCAGGGAGAGCTGAGTGCTTCCTATTTGCTCAGTACTAGCATAGGTGATGTAGGGAGATGAGATGGAAGATACTCGTAGAACAGAATCCAGCCAATGAAGAGGCACTCAAATGTTTGTTTAATGAGAAACTTAAAATATATTTAGGAAAAGGAAAAAATCTAATGCAAGAAAATTATAGGTAGTAGTGAAGTGTATGTACCCTTTTTCTTCTTCTGATGGCAGAATCTTTCTCCTGGTAGACCCAGTCTGATGTTTCAGATGGGACTGGGTACCCCCTCCATACCCTCCCCAAAATACACATGTGTTCCCACTCTGGGAGTACATGGTCCAGCACTGGCCAGAGCAGTCCCCCTCTCTGGCCAAATATTGATTCAGGGATGCACGTGTGACCCAACCTGGACCTGAAACATCTACCCCAGGACTTCCCCACAGGCACTCCCTGGGAAGACTGTCTCTCCCCGCTGGGCTCGCCATGCTGTGCGCACGTGAGGCTGGCGCTGTGACGCCATGTTGCTCATCACGTAGAAACAGACTGCAAGCAGAGTCGAGCACGGCTGAGGGATGGAAAGGCTGAACTCTAACGATACACTTTTTGCTCCTGGATTCCAGCCAGGCTTAAGACAGATGTAGCCTAGATTTCTCTGTTACATCAACCAAGAAAAGGAAAAAACTCTCTTTTTGCTTAAGCTCATTTAAGTTTCTCTTCTTTCACATGTAACTAAACAAGTTCTGACTAATACAAAGGCAACCACAGATCGTACAATCAGGGGTCATGAAGATGCTGGTCTCTTGCCTGTGTGCGCTCCCCTCCAAACCCTCCTGCATGCTTCCACTATATTTTTCTTCTAAAATATTGATTTTTTTTCATGTAAAAATCTTCTAAGGCTCTCCATGATCTACACACTACTTAAATTCAATTCAAACACAATCCAGATTTGTCTTTCTATAAAAACTAATATTCTCCCCAGTATTCTGTCTAGTCAGATTTTTAAAAAAAACTATTCCTGACAAATTGCTTTCTCATTTCTGCCTCTGTTTTCTTGCTCAAGCCTCCTATTCACCCTCCTTGGAATGTCCTCCCCATTTCCTCTGCCCATTGAAATCCACTCATACTTCATGTCTTAGTTCAAGTACACTTCTTCCATAAATGCCTTCTCTGAACATAACAACCTGAATCTTTTCTTCTGCTGAACACCCACCTGTCCTGCTCACTGCACATGTAATAATATGTTCTGCCTTCTGTTGTTATTTAATTGTGCTTTCTTATGTATGTATGTATGTATGTATGTATGTATGTATGTATGTATGTATGTATGTATTTATTTATTTGATGAGGTACTGGGGGTTGAACCCAGGACCTCATGCATGCTAAGCATGCACTCTACCACTGAGCTATACCCACCCTCCTCCTTAAATCTGTGATCTAATGATGTGAGGTCAAAACAGAAGAGGATTTGTGTCATGTCAGAAGGAAACAAATTCACCAAACAAAACAGAAAAGGAATTAGAATTGAGGTGGAGGATGTCTTCTTAAAAATACATATAAGAAAGTAAGTGTTCACGGAGAAGACTGGTAACCACTGAATTCTTGCTTCCTTTTCTAGAACTGGCTTCCTGGTTAAGGATCACACTTCCCGGCCCCACCATCCTTCTGGATGGAGCCATGTGACTAGTTTCCAGCAGTGGAAAGTGAGTGGAAATGATGTGCACCTCATCTGGCCAAGGTGGTTAAGGAGAGGTGCCTTCTCTACTCTCACTTTTCTTTCTGCTGGCTGGACACATAGGACTCGGAGGCCTGGAGGAAAGTGGATCATGGGATGAAAGGAGCCTGTGACTCTGCATCACCACATAGTGAACAACTGGCTTCTGATAAGAAACCTCAGCACAAGGCTACTCCGTGAGCAAGACATCAGTTTAACTGTGTTCAGCCACTGAAACGCACAGGATTATGTGTGACAGCAGCGTATTAGTCAGGGTTCCCCAGAAAAACAGAATCAATAGGATGTGTGTATCTATCTATCTATCTACCAAGAGATTATTTTAAGGAATTGGCTCACATGCTTGTGGTAGATGGCATGTCCAACATCTGCTGGGTGGGGCAGCAGGCTGAGACCTAGGAAGAGCCAGTGCTGCAGTTCAAGGCCAAAGGCTGTCTGCTCAGGGATTCTCTTGGCGAAGATCAGATTTTTGCTCTATTCAGGTCTTTGACTGACTGGATGAGGCTCGTCCACATCATGGAGGGCAATCTGCTTTACACAGAATCAACCAATTTAAATGTTAATCTCATCCAAAAATACACTCTCAGAAACACTCAAAATGTTTGATCCCATATCTGGGCACCACGGCCCAGCAAAGCTGACACATAAAATTAACCATCATGAGCAGCCAGTATTTCCTTAAATTTACATCAAGATGTGCTGAGAATAGCAACCAAACCACGCAGAAATGGCGTATTTCTCATCCCCCTGCCTTCACTCAGAGGCTGTTACTACTCCGGTAAAGGAAGACATGTTATTTTCAAAATATGCTGAAAACATCAAACTTTCTACAAAGATATAATAAATTATTTGCAAAAGCACTGGAGACTACATTATAATCATTACACCATAATCCATCATGTCTGCATCAGAAAAGATAGAGTCATCTGAGTTTTAATAAACAGTTTGTCTCTCTTCTGAGAATCAGGTGCAGGGAAGATTATCGCTAAGCAGCCTGCCCTCCCTGCCCATCGTCGGCAGAACTAAGTGATGTCTTACTCCTGTGCTGAGTGGTTTACTGAGTGAGATCACCTGACTTGTTATTCACCATTGCGGCTTTCACGACTTGGTTCTTACGATGAAGCTTGTAAGCAGAGCAGAAAAACAGGACTGAAAAGAGGATTGCAGTACACCTTTATCTCAGGAAACAACTTCCTTACCTTCAGGAGCAAAAAGATCACCCCAAAGCTAAGTATCTCCCCTACTCCCCATTTATATCTTATAAGAACACAGTGGAAGGGAACTGGTGTGGTTTCTTAATGTTTATACAATACTGCAGGTTGTCCAGCTCTGCCAATAATATTGAAAAGTTGACTATACCCAACATTCTGGTCAATGGCTCTTAATGATCTAGGTAACTTACTCCTCTGTGAAACCCACCGTCAACACCCCAGGGCTCTTTATTTCAACAGGCATGTGATCATTTATTGAACAAATCTTGGCTGAGCATCTACTATGGACATAGAACTGTGTCAGAAGGTGCAAAGGATTCAAAGAAGCACAAGTTGTAGTCTCGTACATCTCAGTCAACGCTTACTCTATGATCTCTGTGTGCTATAACCCTGCCCACGTGTGCACGTGTAAAGGACAAGGCTACCCTGCTGTAACCTGTGTCCTTCCTGTACTTCCCTTGTCTGGAGCATCGGGACACTCTGCCTGTGACCCGCAGGGAGGGGCCAGTTTTCTGGCTCTCCTCCCTAGAAGGCCATTCTGTCTCTCTGATCTTTCAGTTACAATGGAATTAAACACTCACAACACGAACAAGAGGGGACAGGGAGACCCTTTCATTTTTGGGGTCAGGGTGGGGGTCCCCAGCAGCCTGTGGTCCCTGGTCTACTTGCCAAGGGCACCTCCCCGATTCCAGGACAGCATGGCAGATGTGGCTTGAGGAGAAGGAGGTCTGTTCCCGTGTTGACTTAACAAAGGCGTCAGCGGAGAGCCTGGCTACTGCAGCCCCGCCGACGACCGACCGCAGGGGAGCCCGCCCGCAGACTCAGCCTGGCGGGGACGCGTGCAGCCAGGGCTGCTGGAGACCAGATTCTGGAGCGAGAAGCCACCTGTCTGCAGCCTCCCTCCCCGCTTCCTCCTTTTACTTTCCTGTCATTGGGTCTTGAATCTCAGTGGGTTTGGGAAGCATGAATCCGGAGCAAACCTGCCCGGCAGTGTTGGAGGGACACCCAGGCTGGAATTCCAGGCCACTCAGTCCCTCTGGTGCCTCGCATGCCTCAGAGAGGAGGGGCCGCCACAGGAGAATTCCTACCTCACCATACGGTGCAGCTCTTGGTTTATTTATTAGGCTGAAAAGTTTATACTGAATTTAGGCATTTTTGTTGAATTGGGCCTTTACTAATGCCTCTGGCTAGGCTACGACTCCAGCACCCCAGCGTACCAGTCCTTGCTCCCCTGCCCACCCCTACCTACCTGCCTCCGCCCCTGCTAAGCCTCAAAAGGCCAGGCAGCCTGGAGGGGCTGGAGGAGGGTGGGATCCCCACCCCGCCATCGCATAGACAAGGAAGTGAAGGGGGCTTCTGTACTCTGAGAACGCCAAGCATGGAATGCGGTGAGTCTAAGTGTTTATATCACTCGGCTGCAATTAAGCATGAAAAGCTTTCTTTTTTCACACCAGGTAAGCGTGAGCCTCCATGATGCGTTTCGGGACTCCCGTTATGGCTGCAATTCCACTTCAGTGCACGCCCTGGATGTTACCATAAACAACAATGTAACAGCAGCTACCATTTATATCTGCTCCTGGCAGGGCACCAGGCGCTCTAATGGCACCTTTAACATTTCCAATAATTCTCGTTTCACAGTGGAGATAAGTGAGGCACCGAGAGGTAAAGCCAACAAACAAAACCTGCCCAAGGACACACCGTAGATCAGAGGTTGAAGCAGGACCCAAACGCAGGCTTTTGTTTTACCGAAGTTCTTTTCCAATCTCATAGGAACAATGAAGTAAATCAAACTACACTTTAAACCTGCTGAGGAGATTTACTGTCTACAGGGATCCAGTGAATCCTTTCATCAAGTAAATAATACTTAGCCGGTGTGTAAGTCTGGATTTTGTATGTATTTGTATAATACATAATTGGGGGCAGGTTTTAAGGTGTGCTACAATGTTTGGTCTTCCTATTTGGGAAAGTAAAGGTGTTTCAAGGAGCACAAAACAGAGGCCCCTGTTTCTCCTCTGCAGGTGTTTATCAAGTGTTGCTCTGTGGGAAGACAGCAGACGGGAACCCGTCCCCACGGAGTGTATCACTTTTGGCTTCCAGGAGTGCCTGCTCCTTACTCCTGGGCTGCTTAGAAAGAGAAGGCCCATTTTATTTGTGGTAATAAGTCAATAGTTTAAAAAACCTTTCTTTTCTACTTATCACAGTAATGCATCCCACTGTAAAAAGGAAAAAAAGCAAATATTACAAGAACATAAAATAAACAAAGTTAGTTTCCAGTATTTCCGGCAAGAAAGAACAAGAATTATAGATAAAAACATTTAATATTTAAGTCTCTTCCTCCAAAGGGGGGACAGAGGATTCGGTCTGGTATCCCCAGTGCTGGGGGAAGCGGCCCCACAGGACTCTCAAGACTTCTTCTAGGCAGCTCCTAAGCTCAGGGCAAGCAGAAACCCAGCTGAAAGTAAATACGAAACAAAACTCTGGCCAGAGGGCCTGACAAGCACAGCCCACGGCCCACGGCCCACCCCTCACCCCCGTTAATTTATTTCCAGGAAAAGATGCCAAAGACACTTAAAATCGGGATTGTTCTAGAAAATCCAGGGTGGACGGCCACCAGACGTATATGGGGAACCACGGCACACAGCAGTGAGCCCTCAGTACATGTCTGCCGAATGAAGGAACCAAAACTCTGTCCTGATATTTAGAAAATTCAACCAAAACAACCCTGAAATACAACATGCAGGACTTGGCAGAGTTTATAGGTTTTCCATTTTACACCCTCAACACCCCTCTCTCTCTCTCTTTTTTAATACATACAGCAAAGGGAAAAACAGCCAAGTGTTTCTTGGCTGAATTTTAAAATTTTGCTTTCAGTTTCTGCCATCTCAGTTCCTGTTATCAGGCTGCGAGGTGCACTGAAATGCAGAAACCCTGGGGAGATTCAAAACTTAGACAGCAGCCCGGGGCAGCGGGAGACATTAATAATGAGATGTCAACACAGCCCACACTCAGGGACCCCCAGGAAAAGGACACAGAGATAAAGCCTGATTCTGGGCCACTTTTTGAAAGTGCCTCACTGCAAGACGGTGGTACGGGTTTTACAAGGGCCATGAAGGAACATATTTGGGTTCGTAAAGCTCTTTATGGAGTGTTTACTGTGTTGCAATGCTTTACATCGGTTACCGCACTTCATCTTCTAAACAACCCTGTAAAGAAAGCACAACTCTAATCCTCACCTTACAAATGAAACAACGGAGGCACAGAGAGGCTCTGTAACTCGCCCAGGATGTGAGGAAACGGTAGAAACAGGGGTACACCCAGCCAGCCTGAAACCACTCTGCCCCACAGCCGGTCAGATGATGGAGAAACTGACCGATTACTGGGGTGCTGAGTTTTAGGTTGTTTTTCCCCCAAAACGTGAACAAAACTTTTCTGCAATGTAGACAACATCATTTTTCAGTTTTTATCTTTGTTCTTACTAAATCTATCATACATTCCTTCCTCCCAAGCAGCACTTATTCTGCACCTACTATATGTAGAGCCACGTGCTAGCCCCGGTCAGGAAAACAAAGGCGAAGAAAGCGTGATTCTATCCCAGAGTATTTCCAGTGAGTTTTGGAATGACACCTATGTGGACTGGAATCTCAGTTCTGCTGCCTATCAGCTGTGGGACTTTCGGCAAGTTTCCTAACCTCTCTGAGTTGTTTCTGCACACAGAAAGACAGACAGGAGCAGCTATCTCACAGGGCTGCCCTGAAGGGTAAGAGCGCTAAGGTGTGCGGCCATCAGGCAGGTGCCGGACATACTGCAGGCACAGCAACCATTCCCCAGGCTCTGACTCAGATCCTTACACCCTGTGAGGGAGGTGAGACACATGGGCCAAACGAACGGTGACCTCCCTAGGGGATACCCCAGTGTCAGCGTAGAAATCCACCAGGAAGCAACAGCGCATCACCTAGGCCCAGGATTGCTCCGCGGCAGGAACACAGTCACTGTGAGTAATGGGAAGATCAGTGGGAAAATAAAGGCCTGGCGGTGAGCCCTGGCGTCTTACTTACCAGCTGCGTTAACTTCAGGAGACCCACGGCCCCGGAGGCCTGCTTCTTCCAGTCTGGTAAGTTGCAGGTTGGGGCAAACGATGCCAAAGTTTCTTCCAGTTATCAATTCTCTCTCAATCAACTTTCTAGTCTCTGTTCTTCCTGGAAGCACAAAAGCAAGGAACCGTAACTGAACTGCTCCACAAATGGAGTGAGGGCTTTCGTCTTTCCCTTTGTATCCCATGGATGGGCTGAAGCATGAAAACCAGCCACTGCTGGCTGGTGTCAGATTATAGATGAGAAGCACAGGGGCCCCGGCACAGCAGACCAAAGCCTCAGGGTGGTCTTTTTGTGCTTAAGTTATGTAAGTGACAGATGATTACCTGATCAGGGAGGAAGTTCAGGTACACAGAAGTCTGTCCTCTGAAAAAATGGATGTCCTTCACCTTCCTAATTTTATCTTCTCCACGGGGTAAGTATAACTTTAAATGAAGAAAATGATTTTAATGAAGTCAATTTAAAAAGTTGGCTTCTGGCCCAAGAACCAGAGTGACAAAGTCCGCACGGAGCCCTGTGTCGTGTACTTGTTACTCAGTGATAGGCAGTATCTTTCCATGGTAGCACCTTGTCTGAGTTCCAGGTCTGTAATTGTGTTTTTACTACCTGTTCTTGGAAGGCAGCTATGCTCACCACTATACCACCAACGCTGCACACATTACTACCTGTTCTTTAACAGCATTGTGTGATAAGCCAGTTGTTCTCACTTTAGTCCTCTGTTTGAGATGCAGAGGAAAGCAGGCCTGGGAGTTAGAGCTTTTGTGACTGGCCGGCTCTGTGTCTTGGGGTGTCTTTGGTCTTGTGTCCTCATCTGTTAAAAAAAAGTGAAGGTGTCCACTTATAAACCTTCCATCTCTAAATACTATGTTTCACATCTGAGCTATTAACTTCTCTTTATGCTACTCCAAGAAGAAAAATATAATATCCAACTGAAATTATTTTTCTTTTGCTGACTGCAAGCTGAATTAGCATATTTGTGCTTTGGCAAACTTCTGTGCCTACGATTCTGTCTTTTGTTTTGACCCCAAAATGGTTTATTCTATATCTCCAACTTATATTCAAATGATTATATCTGATTTATTTTGCACGTCAGTCTAACCACTAAGCATATGTCATCACATCACTTAATTTATAACAGAACATAAATTTGCTGTGTCGGCTCCTTTAGCTAAAATCAAATCTAGTAATTTACAGTCATCCACACAAGAATTCACAGTGACTACCAAATAACACTAACAGCCATTAAGAGACTTGGGAGAGAAATTTAAAAATTCAAGGCAGATTTCTGAAAAAATTTTTTTTTCTTTAAAAACATTTCCTCTACCCTTTTTTTCTATTTCTTTCTTGCATCCTGATGACTTCAGAGAAGGCTTTACACACACACACACACACACACACACACACACGCCCACTCACACACACTATTCATTTTTGGAGGAGTGGGATGATTGAATAGATGCAGAAGAAAAGGAGATGGGTTGCTTGTTTTTCCATTAAATTTCAAGCCTCAAATTGAAAGAAAGATTTTAAAATAAATATGTCCGTAAGAAGCCTCAAAATCTTAAGTATAAGTTTGGTTGCCTTTGGTGGGGGGCGCGTAGGGGAAGGGTTACAGAAAATCTAATGAAATCTATGTCCTCTCTTTCCAGAAAATGCATAGATAAATCTCAAAATTGGCAAACATTTCCCTGGACCCCAGTTTAAGAATCCCTGGCTTAGTCATTGGGGGAAAAATATTTTAAAATATTGGATGTATGACTCCCAGACATATTACATGAGGAATAGTGGTAAAGCCAGCCAGATCCTTAGTTCTCCAAAATATTTGATACATAATTTTTGCATGGTGTACATTAACTCTCATTTATGATCTAGTAAACTTATAAGAAAATAATGTTAATAGGTTTGGGTAGATAAATCTGGGTTTTGGACCATTGTACTCCTCCGTGGAAAAGCAGAGTAAAAAGGAAGGAAGTCCTTCCATTGTATAACGGACTTGCTTCCTTCTCACAACTTGAATACGTCTTTCAACACGTTGCCTTAAACCTATACATTCAGCACCGTCTGTAAGAAGGACCCATGTGGTGACACCTGGGCACTTTAATTACTGCACATTCGCCTCTAAGCGGTCATTAGGCAACAGAAGCAGCAACAAATCCATAAAAACCCGACACTGGATGGAAGTTGTCTTGATTAACATCGAGTTAGAACCACCACAAAAATCTCGGGTGTTGGTAAGAATTTAGTCATTTCTGCTGGTCAAACCAGATCCCTGGAGCTGCTGCTGATACAAAGAATGTGTGGGCAGCTCAGCAAAGACGTGCTGCCACTCACCCCGTTATTTTTAGGACAGAAACAAAGTCCTGTCCTGGTTCTTTATGACTCCCTCCAGGGGTTCTCACTGATCTCCAGAGAAAGGCAGTCTCCTAAGAAGACTCTGTTTTAAAAAAAAATTGTAACAGATGGGACATTGTAGTAATGATTTGAAACATGGGTACATAAAGAGAAAGAGACAGAAAGAGCAGAGAGACTCCACAATGGGGGCCTGAGTGGCCGTGTTCAGCTTGAGACTTGAAAGCACGTGGAGACGCAGGCAAGTTACTTCTATAACCAGCATCCTGAATAGAGCTTTCTCCATCCAAGACAGGCCTTTGAGAGGTGACGAGGTCATGAGGCTGGATCCATCGTGAATGGGATTAGTGCCCTTAGAAAGGAGACCCCAGAGAGCTCTCCTGCCCCTTCTGCTCTGGGAGGTGGTACCCAGGACACAGCCTCCTGTGAGCCAGGAAGTAGCTCACACCAGACACCAAATCTATGGGCACCTTGGTTTTGAACTTCCCGGCCTCCTGAAATGTGAGAAGTCAATTTATATTGTTTACAAGCCACTCAGTCTGTGGTATTTTTTCATGGCTCCTCGAATGGATTAGGACAGAAGACACAGCAAACATGGAACAGGAAAATGGATTCTAACACATGTCAGTATTCCCAAGGACGCCGCACGCTGGGTAAGAGACAAGGAGAAGGGAGCTGGTACAGTAAGCAGCGAGGCTAAGACACACACCTTGAGTCGGGCACGTCTGGGTCTGAATCCTCGAGCTGCTACCCAGTGGCTGTTTGACTTCAGGTGAGTCATCGCATGTCCCTAAACCTCAGTTCCTTTATTAAGGAAAGGAGAATGATAGTGGTACTTACAGCTCATGGGCTGTGAGGGTTCCACGTAAGGTAACCAGAGCTGGGGACACTGTGAGTACCTAATACCTGCTTGTTATAATATAATGGTCAGCGTCTTTGAAGGAAATAGTATCATGAATTTAATTTCATAGGGTCATAGAATTCTTTTCAAAAATAGAGCTGGGAGTCCTTTGAGAGCAAAAAGTACTCATCTCTCATTTTGTATGTTAACACTAAAAAAAATTACTAGTAATTAAATACTCCCTACTCCCCCATCAGCTGCCTTTGGTTGGATGCAAATTTAAGAAGCTGAGACCGGGTTAGATTACTCCATACAATAAAGGGGTAGAATGTGAAGTCTGCTGCTGTATCCTCCAGCACCACGAACAGTCATCGGAAGTAGTGGGCACATAATACTTGTTGAATGAAAATAGACTTGGAATAGGGAGAAATCTTGAAGAGTGCGGCTCAAGAAAGGAAGGGACAAAAAGGTTTTTTGTTTTGTTTTGTTTTGCTTTGTTTTGTTTTTTGTTTGTTTTTTAAGGGAAAAGGAAACGGAAAAAGAATTTGGATAGCTGGTAGAGGAAGAGGGAATTTGCAGGAAAAAAGAAGTGTTTAAAAGGAAACGGTAGGCATGTTTTGCTGGTGATGTGTGATGCAACCCCCCACCCTCGGCCCCTCAGCTTCAGCAAAAATTAACGTTGTCATTCAAAGCCTTTGGAATCATACTTAGGGTATTTTGGCAGGTGACACTGCAGCCACTGACGTCCAAGGCAGTGCCTGGGCCCAGGAAGTCCAATTACACTCTGTGTTGTACCTAGATGAACAAATAGGGGCCCAGAGAGGTCAAAGGATTTGCCCACAGACCTAATTAACTGCAGAGCTAAGACCAGAACTCAGATCTCCGGAATCCTAGCTCACCGGCCTTCCGGTGCACTGGAGTGAGAGTGCCTCCATCTCTGCCAGACTCACTCAGTCTAGTGTTGAAGAAGTCAGAACGTGGTCAGTGCGACCCATTCCTGGCTCTGCCCACACACTGGGCCTCTGTTCACAGACGCTGCCCTGTGGCTGCACATCTGAAGACTCTGCCCGGGCTTGACCAAGAACGATCTGTGGAACCTTGGAAAAGTCAGCCTCTCTGAGCTTTATTTTCATCGTCTGAAAAATAGAAGCCAAGACTGCTTACCTCTCAGTGTCTTTGCAGGGATCCAGCGAGGTGTTGTAAAGGCTTCATGTAGAACAGCGTCAGACACACGTTTGTTAAGTAGTTATTTCTATTATTATTTGTTACACTGCCAATACGGTATTTCTTAGAAGACATTATGTTTCCCTTCTTTCTACTTCACAGGAATTTAGTCATTTTTTAAAAAATCTTATTTTCTTTCATTATGTAATACACACTCAATATAGAATTTTTTAAATTGCAGAACAAATTTTATACATAATTCCTTAACTCAGAGATAGCCATTTTAAACCTTTTGTATGTTCTAAGCCCTTTTTAAACTTTGCATACATTTACATAGATTTTCAAATCGTGATCCTAATATACACTTATTTGCATCACTTACAAAAATTTACTTAATATAACATTTTAAGCATTATTCTATGCCATTAAGTAGTCGTCAACAATATGATTTTTAACGACTGCACAAATATTCCATTATCTGGACATACCGTAATTTACTTAACATTTTCCAATTTGGATTGTTTGCAGTTTTTTTTCTATTATAAATACTACTTTGATAAACCCCTTTGTGTATAACCTCATCTTCTGTGTATCTCAGTTTCTTTGCCTGTGAAAGAGTAATAATATTAACGACTTCACGTGGTTGTTGTGAGGACTGAGTGAATACGTGGATAGGACAAAGGCCTGTGTCTGGCACATAGTGAGTCCCCCATCCTGTTGGCTACTACTCTTACTCCCAACTTCAGATATTTGTGGTTAATATCTAACACATGACTAAATCGCGTATTTGGTATTAAATACATCAAATTATGCCTTCTAAAAATATTGTAAGAATATTTTTATAGCTTCGTTCAAAAATTTGCTTTTTCAAATTACCTGTAATTTGCTGGACGCTTGATGATGAGGAGTCATTGAAAGTATGTTTGGTTAGACTTTATTTCTGTGCCTCAGGACGTCCTTGGAGGGAAGGTGGGCATCTGAACACATTAGAGGTAATTTCCTGGTTCTAGAGTTTACAGGACATCAACAAAGACCTGCTTATTTGATTGGCCAAACACTCGTTTAACAGAGTTAAAATCCAGTTAAGGTACCGTCTTGAGATTCCGCGGCTGGTCTAGCAGCTGTGGGTCGGAAGTTCAGAACAAAAAGTGAAAAGCCCGAGGACCAGCCGTCACTCTGGTACCCGATATTTTTCTATTGAGTCAGCTTCCCACGGTGATGTTTATGGATGAGGCTTTGCCACCACGGCTGTCTGCCACATTCTCAGTTGGCACCAGTAATGCCGTGGGGAGCAGAATAGCAACTGGACGGGTGGAAGACAGCTTTTCAGGATCCCTGCGTCTCCCGAGGGCCTCGGGGCGCCTGCGGGTTCTGCAGGTTTTGCTGGGTGGCGGCGTGAAAAGGAAGAGCGTGGCATCTCAAGGCCGACCGCCGGAGCCCTGGCTGTGCCCCTCCGCAGCCGTGTGACCTCAGGCAAACTACTCAAGCTTCCTGCGTCTCTGCTTTATTCTCTGTAAAATCAAGATGGTAATAATAATAACACTTACCGCATTATTCCTACGCCTAACATTTACAGGACCCCAGCCAAGAGCATAAATAACCCTCCAGCCCCGACCCCCCACCCCTCCTCCTACCTGGTTCTGCCAGGAGTGTGGCGCATCGCGTCCCCCACCCCCTGCCACAGGGCTTAGCCCTTCCACGCCCTTCCCCAACCGCAGCCTCCCTGGGAGGGCAGCCCTGGGGAGGAGGGCCGTGCAAGTCCCGGAGGCAGGCTTGCGCCACTGAGGCTGGGAGCTCTGGGGCCCTCGGCTGCCCCAGCTTGGTCCAGAAAGGGAGTGTGGGCTCGGGCAGTCACATCCTTCAGAGATGTGGTAAGTGGAGGGGTCTCTAGACTCCGCGGTCTGGGTCTGAGGATTAAGTCAGTCAGTGCTTAGTGTGGCACCTGGCATGTCGCCAGCATGCGACAAATGATGGGAGCTATTGTCACTGCTGCGGTGGTGGCAGCACTGTTGTTGGAAGGTGTCTCCAAGATGATGTCATCCAAAACCTTCATGTTAATGTACGTGGGGAGGAAACACAGAAATACTGAAACTACACAGAAGCACAGCAGCAAAGCCGGAACCAGACCCGGGGCCCTCACCACCCAGCTGCCTTTCCTCTGGGCCACAATTCAGTCTCTTTAGCAGCAAAAAGAGGCTGGGGTCAGCACGGGCTTAAACGTTCCCCATCCACAGAGGTGACCTGAACTGTTGCCGTCTTCTGAACAGGGGCAGGCAGTGTGTCCTTGGAGAAAGGGGGCACCTTCAGTGGGAGTCAGTGTCGGGGAGCCTCCTGTGAAAGTCTCGTCAAGGTGATGTGGGAACACCTCAAATATTTACTGAACAATGAGAAGCATGGATAAAGAAAAAGGTGACATTCTGTCCTCGGTAACAGGGTAGTGAAAGGTCCAGGACTGACTCTTTTAAGTCAAAAAAAGCCTGTTCTGGTTCAGGAATCAGATTTGCAGACGGACTGAATTTCTTTTCATGCGTTACACGTGAAATAAAAGTAATTTGTAAATTTCCTTCCATGCTTTCATTTTAAAACCTAGTTTGTTTCATTTTACTCATAATCAATACATTCTTTGACTTTTTAGCATCTAAAGATTTCTTACATGATTTATATTTTTAAAACTTTTAGTTAGGGAAATGCTCAAACCTATGTGAAAATAGAGGAGATTATATGATGAGGGTTGAGTATAATGATGCTGTGTAACGTGGTCTCCCAGCTTCCAGAGTGATCACATGTGGCTAATCCTGTTTCATCTGTAAACTCGCCTTCCATCCCCACCCTGGCAATGGAGTTTGAATCAAATCTCAGACTGTTTTGTCATTTCATCCATAGCCACTTGGTTTTCTGCAAGATTCTGATGAACATTTTAAGCCCTTTCCATCTGGCTGTTTAAGACTTAGCTCGTTCAGCTGGAGGACAATCAACAGACTAAAGCTTGGGCCCTTCTAGAGGCTTTGCACGGTCACAGATCCAGAGAATCCGGGACAAATCAGCCTGAAAATGGAGCCTCTTTTAATTTGACTGCCAGGCTGGAACTGAACAAGGAAACATTTTGGGTACTTTTTATTCCTTGCTGAATTTATGCCAACTCTGTATATGGTATTTCCATAAAAATCTTGTTTTCTTTCCCTTTCCTTTGAAGAATGAAACTTCTTTTCCTTTTTTCAAGAGGAGAAGACTGTCACTCCAGACCCCACCCGTCCTGTGCTGTCACCTTTTCTTCTGTTTAACTTCTGCACTAGTCTCTGTTTGCATATTCTGGGGTTTGGCAATTCACAGGGCGGAGGCGGGGATATGCAAGGATGGGGACGGTGGCCCCACTCGATGACACTGAATTACTGTCCTTCAATCACTGGAGCTCAAGGAAAATTTTTTTAAAGTTCCCTTTATAATCATTGAATTTTAAATGATTATCTGAAAAAGACTGAGGGGGGGAAAAAAGGATTTCAAGTTAGACAGAAAAAAAGATTTCACATTTCCCTGCCAGAAACATTGTTCTTATTTTCAGTTGAATGGCTTGGCTATTAATTAAGGCTTCGTGCTCAGCAGTCATCCCCTTTTCTACATTCTTGCCGCTAATCGTCATACAGGCGACACATGACTTCTGTTTAAATGCTAAAGTTTATTAGAGTGGAAAAAAAACCCTGTCAGTTATACAGGAAAGGAAAAGAGATTAGGAATCAAGTCCAACCATTTGCTTATTCATCTGCATATGGTTAAAGGATTTAAAAGAATCCACTGGTTTCTGTTTCACTGCTACATGCAGGCCAAGGAGCAAGGAGGGAAAAAAAGCCTTTTCCTATCCTTTTGTCTGTGGGGTAGGGGGGAAGGAGAAATCGTTTCCCCTCCTAATATGAAGCCAAAGTAACCAAACTTTGGAGGGACTGGCTCCTTCTGAAAGGTTATTGCTCTAATTACCTATTGCTTTGAAACAAAACTCCCTGAAAACTGAGTGGCAGAAAACGGCACCCACTTAATCCTGCCCAGGGGACTCGCCGTTCCGAAATCCCCAGGGACCGGGAGGGAGGGCTTTTCTCTGCGCCTGGGGTGTTGCAGCTCGGCTGGGAGGACTAGGAAGGCTGGGAGTGATTCCAGTGGCAGGGCTGGAGTCACCTGGAGGCTTCTGCCCTCACCAGCACCTGGACTGAGATGACTCAGTCTGTGCTGGGCCACGACCATGACCCGAACGCCTTCACTTGGCCTCTCCACGTGGCTTCTCACAGCGTGGTGGCTGCCTCCTGCGAGGGCGTCCCCAGGGGGAGTGAGCCGAGGGCGAGCGTTTCAAGAGACCAAGTCATTCGCTGCATTCTGGTGGCCAGGCAAGTCAGCCGGTTTAGGTTCAAAGGGAGAGCAAGCAGGACTCCACTTCTGGGTGGGGAAACGGCCAGGTCGCACCGCAGAAGAGCATGTGGCCGGCCAACTCTGGAAAATACAGTTCACCTCGGTCATCTGGGGTGAGGCCCTTTAGCGCGGAGCTGGGGAGGGAGGCCACCTTCTCCCTCCGGCCCCTTCCCGGGGCCCTTTTCCCCCAGCCCTTACTCAGCTCTTCCCCAATAGCTCTGCTCTGTCTCCAGCACCTTTCGTCTGGCCTGCTGTGGGCAGAGATAGAATCACGACAAACAGAAACCCTCCCTGCAGCAGCTTCCCGGCTGCTCTGCTTAGTTTTTCCGTTTTGTCTTTTCTCATCTGTATACACGCCCACACGTATACATGGATGGATTCCTTTACTGTTGATGAGAGTTTTTTTCACTGAGAAATAATCCACATGCTGTACGGTACAGTCATGTAACGTGTACAGCTCAGGGGGTTCTAGTATAGTCAGAGCTGTACAACCATCACCACAATCTAATTCCAGAACATTTTCATTGCACCAAAAAGAAATCCCATAACCATTCAAAGTCACCCCCATTGCCCCCTCCCACAGCCCCTGGAAATAATGGATCTATTTTCTCTCTATGGATTTGCCTATTCTGGACGTTTCATATAAACTGAATCATACAACATACGGCATTTCTTTGTTTGGCTTATTTCCTTTAGCATGCTTTCTAGGTTCATTCATCTGTGAAGCAGCACTTCAGACCTCTTTGTGATCGAGTAATATTCCATCGTGTGGATACACCGCTTTTGTTAATTCACCCATTGGTGGACATCTGGGTTGTCTCCACCTTTTGACTATTACGAACAATGCTGGTATGATTGCTGGTGTACAGGTTTCTGTGTGAACACATGTTCTCATTCTCCGGGGCAAAGACCTAGGAGTGGAATTGCTGGGTCATATAGTAACTTCAAGTCTTTGAGGAACTGCCAGAGAGTTTTCCACAGCTGCTGCAGCACTCTGCATCCCCATCAGCAATGCCCGAGGGTTTCAATTTCTCCACGTTCTTGGCAACAGTTGTTATTTTCTGCTTTGTTTAATCAAGGCCATCCTAGAGGGTGGGACGCGCCTGCTGCGCTTAGTTTAAGGAGCGTCTTCCTTCAGGCCACTACGTCTGGAGACAGGAGGTTGCCGAGGGCTCATGGTGTGTCGGGCTGCAGGCAGGCCGTGTGCCATCTGGTTTGGTGCTCACAGCAACTCTACAGGTAGGTAGCGGTATTACACCTATCTGACAAGTAAACAAAGGGAGGCACAAAATAACTTGCTACAAAATGGACGAGGTTTGGAAGACATGAATTTCCCATGTGTATAAAAAAGAGAACTTGGATATTGATGCTAGAGTTTGGAGGTATAAGTAAAAGATTTAAAAACCTTTTTTTTTGAAAACAAAACAAAACAAAAAACACCAGGCAGGTTGTAGTTGGCAGGGTCCTAGGATGACCCCCAGTGTTCTAGCTCACGACGCCCACACCCTGCATAATCCCACATCCTGAAGAACAGGTGGGCCTTACGAGTATCATCGGCTGTCACTCTCCTGGTTTTATTAATATGGCAAAAGGGGTTTCTGAGGATGTGATTACAGCCCTCAATCAGTTGACTCTGAGTTAATTAAAAGGGAGGGTACCCTAGGTGTGCCTGACCCAGTCATGTGAGTCCTTAAAAGAGACAAGCAGCAGTGGAGACTCCCCAGCTGGCCTTTAAGAAACAGGTCACCATGAGTTCTACAACCACAAGGACCTGCATTTGGCCAACAACAACCAGAATGAGCTTGGAAGAAGAGCCAGAGTTCCAGATCAGAACCCGTCCTGGCTGTTACACTGATTATAGCCGTGTGAGACCCTGAGCAGAGAACCAGCGGAGCCCTGCATGGATTTCTAATCTACAGCGTGGGGAGATAATAGGCGCTATCTTAAGCCACGAAGTCTGCGGCACCCCATTACACAGCAACAGAAAACTAGTACAGATCACTGACGGACGGAAGGCTGTTCGCGGAGGTGAAGTCACTGGTGTGCCACTATGAAGGGCAGCACTTCTTAAAGTGTGGCCCAGGGGCGCCTGGGGCCTCAGGATCTTTCCAGGGGCCCATGAGGTCAAAACGATTGTCGTATTAAGACACACTAAGACATTATCTTCCTTTTTCCTTCTCATTTTCTCATGGGTTTATAGTTTTCTAGATGCTACATGATGTGTGATGATGTCATTTCTCCGACGGCTACTGGAATGTGTCCCTGTGTGTTCTTATGTTTAAAAAAGCTCTGGTTTAGAAATAGACTCGAGGACGTAGAAAACAAACTGTGGTTACCAGTGGGGAAGAGGGGAGGGACATATTAGGAGTTTGGGATTAACAGATACACACTATTATATATAAGGAGGGAGGGTATAGCTCAGTGGTAGAGCACGTGCTTAGCATGCACATGGTCCTGGGTTCAATTCCCAGTACCTCTATCAAATAAACAAACAAACAAACCTAATTACCGCTCCCCCCCAAAAAACTCTCGAACAACACATTACTATATATAAAATACAAAAACAACAAGGACCTACTGTATAGCACAGGGAACTATATTCAATTTCTTGTAATGAGCTGTAATGGAAAAGAATCTGAAAAAATATATATGTATGTATATGTATAACTGAACTGCTTTGCTGTGTACCTGAAACTAACATTGCAAATCGACTACACTTCAATAAAAAAAAAGAATTAAAAAAAAACAATTTCTAGTTTATTTCTAATGTAGTAAAGATTGATGAAATATAAGCGAAAGTTCATGGCAGGGGGTCTTTCAACAATTTTTAATGAGGTCCTGAGACCAAAAAGCTTGGGAACCACTGGTCCAGATGAAATGCAACTAAACAGGCCTAGACAAGGCCTGAAGGTGCAGGAACTTATGTACCTACTTAAAGGCTACATTCCACCCAGAACTGTGGCAGGTGTGCCCAAGAGTGGAGCAAGGATACAAGAGCAGCACGAGGTGCAGCCCCTGAAGTGAGGCACACGTGCAGAGCTCAGCAGCAAAACCGCATGCTCTTCCCTTCGCGGGTGTCGCCGCTGCATGGTATGTAGTCAGTGCTGACCTGCCGGGTGGGTGGCGAGGACACAGAAGTGTCTGGAGAAGCTGCTGAAAGCAGGCTACGGGAGAACAGGGGGATTTTACGGGAGAGGCGACGTGTAAGTTGCGGGGGAAGTGGGAAGAGGACGAGGATTTCAGGCGCTGCGCCTCAGCTCTCAGCTAGGATGTCCCTTTCTTAGCGAGGCCTTTCCGGATACCTCCCCCCCCTCCACCTCCAGCAACCAGCACCGCATTCCCATCACGGCACCTGTTAATTTCCTTTCCAGCACTTTTTAATTTTAAACCTAACATAATGTGGCCCAGGGACCACCAGGAAGTCTGGCTGGTGCTAGGGTGCCTTGGTTCAAATCCTAGCTCTGCTACTTTCTAAGTCTAAAATCTTGTTAATCTCTCTCTGCCTCAGTTCCTCAAAAAACGTACCAACAGAACAAGGCATTTATGTTGGCGAGTTAGCTTAGTTGTGACCATAGGACTAAAAAGCACGGGTGGATATGAACTAGTTCAAAGGCAGACCCATAGGGAATTCAGATGATAAGGAGAAAAGAGGACGAAAAGACAAGGGAAAATTCTGGGGGTAGTAAAATAAAAAGGCAACCAATTATATGTGGATTAAGGAAAGAGAGCAAAAAAATCAAAATTATTTCGAAGTTTGCTGTGTGAGATATAACCAGGCCTGGCACCAGGCAACTGCGGCACCTGCTCTGGAGGGAAAAGGCTGAGCCACGTCAAATCCATGTTTAAAGTGAGTGGCAGCGAGAAGACAACTGGAGACAACTTGACTTCAGAGTGCTGGGTGCTGGGGCTTACAGAAGAACGCTCAGGGCAGACGGCAAAGTCCGGGTGTCTGCTCATGGCTTGCCAAAGCCAGAATCATGGGGAAGAAACGCCACAAGGCCCCAGACACCGAGCTGGAGGGAGGACAGTTCTCTTTAAGACACTCATGATGACATTGCTGTGCATAAAAGATGCAGAATACGTTGCTATCAAACTCCTTGTGGTGAGAGGGGGCTTTTCAGAAGACACAGAGCATTCAGCACAGGATGCTGCACGGTAAGAGGGTGATACATTTCTCCACCGCAACCTACCTTGGTAAAGCCAAGTAAACAGTGTGTTTCAAGTTGCTTTTATAAGAGGAAGCTTGGGCCATCATTCCTCTTGCTGACATGGGTCCACAGCACTCTTCGTGCCAGCAGAAGCTTCCTGTGATGGCTTTTGGACGTCCTTTCTGAAACAGTTAGGCTTTGAGGCCCTTTAGGACTGCTGAACTGTAGATAAAATCTTCCAGGGAAGGAGGTGTGGGCAGGATGTGTGGTTTCCCTGCCTCTCATTTAAAGACTGATGCAACTGATTTTTCATGAACAGTCTCTTCCAGTAAAAGTTACGTTCCAGAGTGTTTTGAGAGCAGTTGGAAAGGGCGAGCTAGCTACTGGTCTCCTTCGGTGTGCATGGACTCTGGAGCACCAGTTTTCTTAATGCCACAGAAATGCATGGCAGGAAGCTGCTCCCACTGTCAGGCCAGTCCCCGTTGCTAGTGTGACCTGCGACCTTGAGGACTTGAATTAGCCATAATAATAACAACAAAAATACAAAATTAGCTCATAGAGTAAGAGCAGAGCACACATTTGTTTACCAAATAATCTGAAACTGAGCAGGACGTGACGATGTGTGTCTCAGCCTGACTCTGAATATGTATACAGCAGCCTAAATCCAGGAAGATATTTCTGAGCTTTCAGTGATCTGACACATACAGATTCCTCCTCTGACATTCCAGGCTGACCACTGGCTAAGTCAAGGCTCTACAAAACATCTGGGGCATATGTTTCTGGGAAAAATCATGGCCTCTTTTCTACAATTCTCTGTGGCCTAAGCGTGGTGAGCTCTGGCCCTCCAGGAGCTTAGCTGTGGGGGCGCCGGGGTGGCTGCCCTGGAGCACAGACAGGCCTTAACTGCACTGAACGCAGTCCAGTTTCACTCCCCAGTCATCTACCTCGTGCCACGTAGGAGTAGGGACAGAGCAGAGAAAAACTCAAAGATGCAAGAAATACACACGCTGCTGCCCCTAGAAAACCACTTTCTCCACAGAAACGTAGAGGTGTCCTTCATCTCCACTCCTGGCTGAACCACACAAACATGCTGTCTGATATTTTAGGCCTTTACGGCGGCTGAGATTTGAGAATTAAAGTCAAAGCGCGATGAACTAGCGCTTGGCTGCCCCACGGCCACCACATCCAGACAGCAAAGTGCTTTCCCTGTCCTGAGAGTCTTCTGCCACGCGCTTCTCCAGCCAAAAACCCAAGGAAGTGACCTGATGTCAGACGTACCTACTTGATTCAGAGATTTTCTAGAAGAAGAAAGATTTTCTAAAAGAAGGAGAAAGGCTAGGGTAGCCTGAGCATTTTAGTTTTACATCATCTTGGGTGACCACGTCTCTTTTCACCAGAAGTCAATTTCTTTAATTTCCTACCATTTCTTTATTAGATTTGTATCATAAGAAAGATTGAAGCGGAAAAATGAAACGACTTAAATACCACGAGAGGTCTTCTCATCGTGGCCCTGTTCCAGTAGCAGGGCGGGCACTGGGAGCCCTGGGGACCGCAGAGCGGCCGGGCCGGCCCCGCAGCACCTGCTGTGCTTCTGCTGAGCCTGCCGGGGCTCTTTGGGAGCAGACTCTCAAGGAGGACCCGCTGAACAATTCGCACGGACCAATGAAAAATGTAGTGTCGGCCCCTTGTTCAAAATACGTTAAGAAATTCAAGAGGGAGATAGCTGAGTAGTCAACCAGGTGTGGGCCCTCCTAACGACGGGTCCCCACGTGACCGCACAGGCCACGTGCCCATGCTCTCAAGACAGGCTGCTTGGGCCTGAATCCCGGCTTTGACTGGGAAGTCATCTGTGAAATGGGGGTAGCAGCAGTAGCTGCCTCACTGAGTTGTTTTCAGAGCTCAATGAGTTAATATATGAAAAGCGCTTAGAAGAATCTCTGACAAACAACAAGCACGCACGTAAATGCTACGTAAATCTGTACTTATCTGGGCCTGAACATCTCAGCCAGCCAGAGACAACTACAGCCGGGACACCGTGAATTTACCGAAACATTAAAAAAAACGACCTGATAAACAGAGTCACGTTTTTATTACTATGACAGTGGTCACCTTTTAATTTATTTTAACAAACAAAAGATTTTAAAAGATATTCTGGGTGGAGGCCAACGACTCACAAAACAAAACCGAAGAACAACAACAACAAAAAAAGATACTGGTTTATGTGCTCGGTTTTGGAAGCCTGTGGAGTGCAAACTGTCATGGAGCCAGTTTAATATAACTGCTTCCTTTACGCTGAAAGGATTCACGAGGGACTTCTCTGTTTCCATACAGGAAATAAAGCCTGTTGTGTCTGAACAAAAACTAAAAAATATTTTTCTGTCTACAATGCAGAATACTTATTTAAAAAAAGCTGTAGAACAGGAAATGGAGCTAATCATACAAATTCTATATTTAGTTCTAGAAGAAAAATATTACTAAAATCAGTCAGAAGATAACTTGCAGGTAGTGAGAGATACTTCTGTACAGAAAAGAAATTTGGAGCACAGAGGCACACATAGTGGTTTATTAATGTTTGTTTTATAAGAGCAACTTCAGTTTCCTCACTGGTTTATTTATATATATATATTTTTACTCTTGACCACCAATAATTCTCAGGATTTTCAAAAGCTTTTTACAATAAACATGCAGTTTTTTGTTCTCCATTTATAATAAATATTGTTGCCTGTAAAATTCTAAAGAAGTAAGTTGTCATTCATCAAACAATTCGCCCAAGGTACACAGATTTGGGATATTTCGCCTTAAGAGTCGGCCACTGAACAATGAAGTAATCGGAGAGGTGAAACAGAATCCTTCCGGACAGGGATAAATGTTCCACTCGGCAGATGCTTTCAACGTAGACAATGATCACTTTCTTTATTCCTAGTATCCCAAGGAGGAGGGCAGATACACAGATAGGAACACATGTTCCTGGTCCGTTACACAACACCTTGAAAAAAAAAGTGGAAGGTCAAACAAAACCACAGAATACTTCTCGAAATGAGGCATTTTAAATTAAAAACAGTCAAATCTTAGGGGGGATTTTTTTTTTTTAAATTCCAAGTCTTCAATTATTCCTTGTCAAGATCCAGTCTGTAGCAAACTAACGCACTTAGGAGCCTTGTGGGGCTGTGTTGTGGCTCTCCTGCTTACGAGCTGTGCGACCTGGGGTAAGTCACTTCCCCTCTCTGTGCCTGGGGGCCTGCCCTGTGCTCCGGGAGTCTAGCCCAGTGCTTGGTGCTCAGCCAGCAGCCAGGGGATGGGTGCGTGTGCCTCTTCTCCAGCTGCTTTGTGGATCTTGAATGTCACACAAATAGACAGAAAATAGATCAAATCAGCTGTGATTCACTGTTTTCTCATGCAGCAACTTGTTTGAGTTGATTTTTTAAAGTAATCTTTATGACAGCTGGAGGACCGACATAAGATGTAGGAGAAAATGTCTTTAAACGACACACAGAATATTTTTGTCAGACGTAGAATCACTTGGGAGTTCAATTCAACACACGGGATATTTGAGAGAAGGCTAATGAGTGAGATTCGCCCTCAAGAGAATTTACCCCATCCTTATAATCCAGAGAGTTTTAATGCTTTTGAATTTTGCTTATTTTTGTAGAAAGCTGCTGGTTAAAAACAATTTAGGTGGTGAATCAAACAAAAAAAAATTAGAGTAACTACAAATACTTTTTATGTCTTTTAAGAAAATGAGAGGAAACCTATTTCACAGAATTGTTGGTAAGATAATTTATCATTGTCAGAAGGAAAAAGCATTTTGCACAACATCTTAATTACATGCTCATGTTGACTGAATTAGTAAAACAAAATAAAGCGTTTTTTACTCCACAAATCACAAAATAAGAGATTTGTGTTGTCTGTGTGTGCCCACTGGGCATCACCTACAGTGTCACACGATCGTTCCAGCACCAGGCCCACAAAACTTACCAGACATCAGAAAATCTTAGAGCTGAAAGGGTCCCCGAAATACTGCTCTAAGCATCCCAGCATTTCAGGGACCCTCCCAGACATACGTCTGTCGGGGCGGCAAGAACGGTGAGGGATATAAAGGTTTGGTAAAGGCCATCTGATCTAAGCTCCGCCCTTCCTGGAGCACCACTCACAGAGTTTTGGGATCAGAGAGACTAGCCTGTTTCCTTTTCAGTCTTCCTTAGATTCTGCCTACAATTTAACCCTCTCGCTGGTCTTACGTGAAGAACTTCTGTCCAGACTTTCTCCTGAATTACCAGCTACACAGCTGCTCTCCAGGCCAGTGCCCTTTAATCCGCACCGAGTGGCCCCTATGGCCTTGCTTCACAGACCCTCCAGGCAGCGTAAGAGAAAGAAAATGGGACAGGCAGTCAGGGAACAGGGCTAACCAAGCTGCAAGCTAGCTCTGCGCCCGCGAACAACAACGTGACAGTGACTACCACCTCGGCGCTCACCTCTACCACTTACTAACCCCTCGCCGTGGCCGGGCTCTGCACTGGCCACCTCACGTGTCACTGCACTTGATCCTCACAGCAGCCATCTGAGGCAAGTCTTCGTGTCTCTCTTTGCAGAATAGGAAATGGAGGCACAGAGAGGTTGGGTAGTTGCCTGCTCACACGTCCAGGAGGCAGCGTTCTGCTGCCCCTGGTTACTCTTCTCCCATGTGGCTTGGCTACCGTACGTGGGAAACAAAGACTAGACGAGATGACTTCCTGTCAGCGCCAGGAGGCTACAACTGTCTGAGTCTCATTGGTTTCCAGTTTTGTCTTAAGCCTAAATTACAAGCTTACTCTGAATCCTTTCAGGGTTTAGAATTCTAAAAATCCAATCGAGGCAAGGTTTTTCAACAGCGGCACTACTGACATTTTGGACGGGATAATTCCCCGGGGGGGGGGCAGTTCTGTGCATAGTAGGATGTCTGGTGGCATCTCTGACCTTTACCCACACGGTTCCAGGAGCCAAGATGGTCAAGAATGTCTTCAGGCATTGCCAGACCTCCAGCTGAGAACCTCTGTGTTCACGTATTCTCTAATCCTTGGATTATCTGTGTTGCCTCTCTCAATCTCTTTTCCATAGTACAGAGCCGAATAAATCTACAGCTAAAAAATAATATGAAGGTTGCATGTTGGATGTTGAATGCCACAAACACATTCTCATGTTTGTTGCCTTTCTTAAAAAAAGGAACACGTGTTCCTTTCAGTATCTGGTCGGCCCGCTACAGGCAAGCTGTGAACGCACTGATGATGTCTGGAGGCAGGAGGGGAAACGACTGGGCACTGGTGGGAGATGCATTAACAACCTGCCACAGATCAGAAGCAGAGACGGTTGCAGTAAAAGTAGAAGTGAAAGGTATTCTGTTTATCTCTGTTGCATCTCTATTTCCAATACCTCACTACAAAAGTACCAGGTATGATAAAACCACAAAAACCTAAACCAAATATTAAAAAAAAGGGGGAAAAAAAGCGCAAAGGAATCTTAAGGAAAACTTAGGCCAAGAGAAGTTTCCTTTAATTAAGCACAGGTTTTAAGTCTGAGTTTTACAGCAGCCTACGCAAAAAAATTAAAAAACTGTGGCTATGGCGTTTCCATTGTTTAACAAAGCATACCAGAGGGACTTATTCCAAGCGCTGAACAAAACAGAAGTGTTTTGAGACAGCCGGGGTTGCAGTTGTCTTTTTAATTTTTTAAAAAACACAGAAATATTCTTTATATTTATGTTTCTTAAAATACAAGTCCTCAGTAAACGTGGGTGCATCGCTACTATCTCTCTTCCTCACACTCTGTAAGCTCCTTACGAGCAGGGTCCCCTTCTAGGACGGTCTACTCTCTGCACCTGGAACAAAGCAGGCACTCAGTCCTGCGGAAAAGAAGGAAGGAAAGGAGGGAGTGATGCTGAGAGGAGGAAGTCCTTTGCTTATTACCTACCAAGTGAAATAAAACACTCCCTTTGCCAGACTTGACCTTGTCAGTAACTTACCATATACATTTTTCATAAACATAATGGCTGTAACTGGCAGCTGAAATTTTTTTTTTTTTAACCATGCGACGTCCATCGCCTTGTCCTCAGGGGAACCACTGTATCCCTAGCTCGCAACTTAAGTGCTTGAACAGAGTTGACTCCACACTCAAATGTAAGGAGAGGACCTATGACTCCAGTCTGACCAGTCAGAGCATTGAATTTCCCTGGCGAAACTCATCCGTTCAGGGCAGAGCACAGCACCCAGGGAGAACCCACAGGATCTGGAGGGACTTTTGTGGGGCTGCTGAGGGAGCGGTGCCTCTTCTGCTGTCCTGGAACCAGGGGAAATGTGGGCCTGGCACTGTCAACATCTATCCTGCCACCATGTAGACAGCCTGGGAATGAAGCCATCGCCGAGCAGAGCAGAGCTGAGCGATGAAGACAGGCCAGGTCCCAAAGGTAGCATTTAAGATCCACGAATCCAGCTGTGCCTGAAGGAAACCAGATCTGCCCCTAGACTTGCCAGATATGTGAGGGAATACATTCCATTTTTGTTTAAGCCAGTTTGAATCAGGACATCTGTCACTAGCAATAAAAAGCATCCTAACTGACATAGCCCTTTATTTTGTCTAACTTCCTGACTCGTCTCTGACTGTCTGCAGCGCCAACCAGTAGGTGTTCATATGTGCCTGTTGGATGAATTAACAAATCAATAAATAACTTTCTCTGAGAGCAGGAAAGCCAAGAGATGCACTAAAGATAATGTAAGTTATGGGCCTAGAAAACAGAAAGAGATCAGGGCTAGTAGAAATATGAAGTCATGAGGGTAGATGAGCCAGATCACGGATCAAGAATAGTTCCAGGAGGACTGTTGTTCTGTAGATTTGGGTCACCATAGGTCAAGTCCTGTCAGCTGAGACAGGACATCAGCCTGCATAAAAGAACATATCTACCTTGGGTAGTCTGAACTTAACTCCGAGCCTTGTAGGAACCCCATACGCAGAATATGGGCTAAGACCTGCCAGGGTCCTGGGTTGGTTTGAAGGGTCCAAGACCATGAAGTTGACGGCGATCCAAGAGAGAGCATATGCAGGTGAGACAGAAAGCCAGATGGAGAGTCGGATTAGGGCTGCGACCTGAAAAGAGTGGACAGAGAAGTAGAGTCCACCTCGGAGGCACTAGCTTGAAAACCAGACGTTTGGACAGCCTTTTGCTGGTGGAGGTGGAGGCTGGAGAAAGCTAACGAAGTGCAGGAACACAGCAGCAAGCAAGGTTTCACTGGGCGTCCAGGGCCGAGGATGAAGCTGCAGAACTCGAGCCCCCTGTCAACGCTGAGCTGGCTCAGGCAGGTAGTCTCTGTGGAAGTCACCAGTTCTGTCCACGCCTACACTTCTGTGTACAGGCTGCTGGTTCCACTATGTAGACAGGTAAACGGGGAGATGAGGAAGGGAGTGAACACCGAGTACAGGACGAGTTAGGAGATACGGGAAGAAGAGCTCAGTCGTAGGCTGACTAGGAAGCCTCCCAGGTAAGGTGCTTTAGAACGCGCCTTCATACTTCAGAAAATAAGAAAATCACAAGGTCACTTGGCTTAGCCTATGCCCAAAAGAGTGTTAAAAATGATGAAATAATCAACATTATTTCTTGCACCCAACAAAGCTACAAAGATAGAGACAGAGACAAAACTTTCAGATCTGGCTAAGAGAAAAGTAATGGAAACCCAGAGGTGGCTACTTCAGTCACTCACTGGGCTAAAATACAGGAAGGGAAGATTTATAGAATGGAGCGAAGGCTCTGTATGTGACATAAAGATGTGTGACGATGAACTGGTGGTGAAGGAGGGACTGATTACATAGAAAAAAGTGAGTTCTTCCAACACCAGGAGAAAAGAGTAAGAATTCAAGAGTATTTAGTTTGAGATTGGTTTGGGTAACACTGTACGTTCGGAGGACATGACAGAGGGTAAAAATGGTGGCGCCCTCAACAGATTTTCTTTTAAATATTTGTAACTTTCCAGCTCAATGTGGAAAGTACAGCAAAGCTTAAAGAAGAAAGTAATCCTTCTAAGGTCATCAACCTGCTACATTTTGGCGTATTCTCTCCCAGTGTATGCCTTCAGATACACGTTTATATTTTACTATAAATACATTCATATATGCAGACGCATAATTCTGAGCTCACATATAAATACTGTAAAGCTTTTTTCAGTTATATTTTTGTGTGTTGTAAAAGGTTTAAAAAATTCATGATTTTAATGACTGCATATATGTAATCCTGTAGGTATCTCATGATTCATCTAACTGTTCCTTGTTGTTGGAAATTTAGGCTGACTTTTTTTTTGCTATCCTAAGTCATGCTGTTGTGAATATTTTTTACATAAATCTGTGACCCCTAAAGTTTCAGTTTTGTGTTGAACTGTGCTCCAGAATTCTTGCTGAGAGGTTAGAAGAAACAGCTTCAAGGACATAAGGAAGTTGTAGAAAGTTTAATAAAACAACTGTCCTGAATCCAGGATGGGCCATGAGGCCTTTCGTTTTGTTTTGTTTTGCTTTGTTTTGTTCCTGTCTGGAAACGGAGTGCTTTCCCACCGTGTGAGCTGCGGCAGCAGGCAGAGCCCATCTGTCACGGCACAAGTGAGGTACTCCTTTCTGGGTCCCCTCTACAGCGCATGGCTGGGCCTGTGACTTGGCCAGATGTTTCTGCCCAGGCCTGTCCAGCAGCTAGCGGTGAAGAGATGCAAGGCCGGAGGAGAGGCTGTTCTGATGGCAGAGGTGCCATTGGCAGTCTGGCGTCCGGTACCAGTGGTGCCAGCCGCAGGGCTCACTGTCCGGCAGGGGTGGCAGCAGTGGCCCCTACCCTCCAAACCAGCTCTGAGGCCATGAAATTCCGGCCATGGTTCTAGCTGCTCGGCTCCCACCCCGTCCCCTTGAGCTCTCTAATCCTACTTCGTTAACTCACCCAGTAACTCTGAGGACTCTCAGCAGCCTCTGCCTGAATTCTTTTTCTGTCTCATCAGCCGGAGTGGATTTTTATGGTTCATTACCAAGAACCTGATGGGTACGGCAAGAACAAAGACTTCGGGAGCAGCAACTGCAGAGTCAGAAGGAACGGATCGTGCCAGGGCAGTCACAGGATTTCCTCAGGCAGGGCTCAGGGGGCTGCAGGGCGAGCGCAGGAGGAGACAGAGTGGAACGGGGACGCGGACCACGCGGCAGAGAGCGGGGAGCGCCCCAGCGTGGGGAAGGCGGCGCCCGGGCCCTCGTGCCAGGGAAGAGGGGCGCAAGAGCAACGGGCTGAAGTCTCACAAAACTGGACGCAGAAGCATCTGAGAGTAGTCAGGCGAGCAGGGAGGCAAAGGCAGGTGGTCTGTAGCACGGAGAGGCGACTGTCAGAGGGCGGGGCGGGGTACAGCCCGAGCGAATGTCGCGCTCGGTGGAGGCGGACAGCGGGGGGGAATGGCCGCGCCGCGGCCGGGATGACGGCATCGCCTGGCGCACGTCGTGCTGCACCGCAGTTCCTTTTTATGGACATTTAATCATCTGAGTAGTCACATTTAAACAGGAACATCTAACCATCCAGACCCAGGGGAAATAACCAAATAAATCCTAAACACCAAAATCACCAACTATTCATGAACTTCGGGGTCTCTTACCGTTCTGTTGCTGGCGCACAGAATTTTGAGTTGTCATCATTTTGTGTGCAGCATTTTGAGGCCTGCTTTTCCAATCACATCACCACTTCCACTCCGTGTTTCTACACAGGCACCAGCTGCTTCACTGCTTGAACACGTCCCAGTCCACCTGGCCACTTCCCTACTCCTCTTTACCCAGGCATAGCCCTCATCTTCTTTTAAACCATCGCAAAAAGGTAAGTAAGTTATAAATTGTTTTTATGTAGGCTAGTGGCTTACGTTGTAAAGACACTGAATTTATTGCTGGCTCTTCAAATATCAGTTACTTGTACTTTGCTTGGTAACAACTCAAAAAAACTGTTCCCAAAGTAAATCAGGCTCCTGGACCCAATTCCAACATGTGTGTGTATGTGTGTATGTGTGTATGTGTGTGTGGACTTCCCCATAACACATAATGCTCCAGACACCAGGGACCATTCTACTAACTCAATTCTGACACTATCTACCCGGATTCCACAGGTTAATGGCTTAGTCCCAAAGACCGCCCTCCACTCTACACACTTGTCACAAGCCCAGTTGTTACCTGCACTTCTGACTGACAGGCTATAAGTCAGTTGATTAATTTGCTAGAATGGCTCATAGAACTCAGGAAAACCCTGAGCTAGTTTAATGGATTTATTAGAAAGGATATTAAAGATACGAATCAACAGGCAGAGAAAGAAATAGACCAGGGCAGGGTATGGGCAAGGGTGTGGAGTTTCCACGCCCTCTCAGAGTGTGCCATTCTCCCTAAGTCTCCACGTGCTCACCAACCTGGAAACTTTCCCAACGCTGTCCTCTTGGGTTTTTATGGTGGCTTTGTTACATAGTCACGATTGATTAAATTACTGGCCATTGGTGACTGATTCAACCCCAGGCCCTCTCCCCACCCCAGAGGTAGAGGTTGGGGATGGGTGGGGGTGGGACTGAAGTTCCAACCCTCTAATCACATGGTTGGCTCCACTGGCAACCAGCCCCTATCCTTAGGTGCTTTCCAAAAGTCACCTCATCCAATTAAACAAAAGACACCCTTATCGCTCTCAGCTCTTAGGAAACTCCAAGGGTTTTAGGAGCTGTGAGTCAGGATTTATGGACGAAAACCAAATACATATGAAAAATATATTCTGGTGACCTGAATGACAAAACATATATTTTTCTTATACAACACATAATCATATGATGTAATCAAACAAAGAACAGTAAACTTCGGTCCTGCAAGATCCTGCCCAACTGATGGGTTCCTTATACTGACACATCAACACTGTTTACTCCCATTCCCACCAGAATATTCCTGCTCATGTTGGATTCACATAATCCATCAAGAGGCTGAACAACATGGTGCTGTGGGCCAGGGCTTTGCAATCCCATAGATCTGGGTTGTCTGCTTAACAGCAGTGTGAGCAGGGACAAGCTGCTTATCCAGTCTGTGTCTCAGTTACCTCATTCATGGGTTCATTTGGTCAAGAAATACAGAGCAAAAATGATATGCCTGGTACTGTTCTGGGTAATAGGGATACATTAGTGAACAAAAATCCCTGCCTTCACAAAGCTGATATTCCAGCGGGCAGACAGAAGATAACAGACACACGGATGAAGAGAGAAGACACACAGGAGAAGAGAGCACGGAGATGTGGAGGTCAGAGAAGACCTGGGAGGAAAGTGACTTGTGAGCCAATAACTGATGAAGTGGTATGATATTCTGGGTAGATCGGACGGTAACTGGGACAAGAGGCAGGAGAGAAGATGATGCAGATTTTGTGGACGGACCACAAATCAGGGCCAGTGAAGGGGTCTGGCAGGTTGGGGAGGCGTGGGAGCTGGAGACAGATGATAACTTAACAAAGCGGTTAGGTCTGGGGGAATCTCTGTGTCAGGGGCTTGAACTTCTCGTGGTGAACAAGGTAAACAAAGATACATATAAAGGGCAAGATAAGACTGGTTCCAATGGTCCTCTGGGGAAGGAGGGTTGTAAGATCTAATGTACTGTCTTCTCTGGGCGTAATGGTAAGGAAGAGAATGTCGGGTGGGGAATGCTAATCCAACCAGAAACAAACACAAACACAGGGAAAACAGTATCTTCTTCACAGCGCTGCTTTGGAGCTAAAAGAATACATGTAAAGCATTTAACACAGGGCTTGCTTGGCCCATGGGAAAAATTCAGTAAACGGTAGCCATTATTATAATCCTCCCAAAGTTAAAGTAGAACGCTTGTGGCATTTTTCAGACTCTGAAGGGCACTGTGTGGCCCCAGGCTGGCCCCTCACTCTGTCACAGGCATGGTGCTGAGCTGGCACGAACTGTTCTTGCCTTCAGAGGGTCCCTTACAAAGTAACCCAAGCACCCATTTTGATCTCTTCATCTTCTAGTCCTACTTTTTGCTCTGCCTGATCCATTCCAAATGATGCTTATGTTAAAAAAAAAAAAGTGCCAGAAGGAGCCTGATAACAGGAAGGGTGCCTTCTCTTTTCCCCCAGATGGCAGATGACTGAAGGCTTCCTGAGCGACCCGGCTCTGGCTCTGTGGAGCTGCAGGAGTGCACCTGTCAGCCTGGGGCCAAATGGCCCCGGAAGTCGGTGGCCCTGACATGGTAAATGAGCCGATGACCTGATGAATAAGCCCGATCTTGTTCATTTCCAAACAAGAGTCGGCAAGTCTGCCCTGGTGTGGGAAACGCACTTCCCAGCCTTCTGTGACCACCCTGATTTGCTGGGTTTGGGCTGAGCTACAGGGGCGGAAGCTAAACAGTGAGAGACACACAGACAGCAGGCTCTCTTCTGTCCTCCCCTCCACAAAAGGGATGTCCGCCTGTAGTTTCAGCGCGTGCTACCAGGAGGCTGCAGCCCCAGGGCTCCACGCAGTCTGGGCACTCCACCTGCGGCTCCTCCGGCCATAAGAGCAGACGAGGCAAAGGAGCTCAGAGGTCGCCAGTGCCCACACCGGGCTGGCATTTTATTTCCTTGCCCTGCCGGTCCATCATAAAAAATAAATACACAGATAAAATTAACAACTTAAACATTTTTTAAAAATCTGAATTGCTAAGCTGTGCCTACTTCGCATCATCGCTAAGGATCACTGTCAGGCTAAGCACACACTGTTTTCCTGACCTTCCTGGCTGATTCTCCCTTCAGTTGAGGAAACCGAATCTTTTGGTTTTCCTGTTCTCTGGGCCAAATGGTCAAGGTGACGACTTCCTGCCTTCTCAGTCTTTTTTTGTATGTTTTCATTGTATTTTCAACCCCCTGAAATGTTTTCGCGGAGGTCTCTGAATCCTGGTAACCCAGGACTTTTCCCTTTTGTTCTCCGCACGTTGTGTAGCCAGTGGCTCTCCCGGATGCACCGTTTGTTAGTGTGAGACGCGGTCTCAGGAGCCAATCCGTGCCCTTCCGAAGGACTGGGAAGACCTGACGTTCACGGGCACCGAGCCTGAGGGCGGCCTTCTGCACCATCACCTCACTTAAACCTTCCAGCGGCCTCCCGAGGCGGGTGTCGGTGCCCTCATTTTTTGGACAAGGAGACTGAGGCCCAGAGAAATACGGTGACCTATGAAAGCTCACACAGCTTAGACTTCAACTAGCTTTAGAAAACCAGCCTGAGGCTCTTCTGGCCCCGTCCCGGTCCTGCACCTGCCAGCCAGGTCCAGGACTATGTGACGGGGGGGGGGGGGGGGGGCGAAGGCCAGGCAGGCCCCTGGGCAGAAGCGACACAGGGAGTTTGCCTGAAGGCCAAATTCTGGCAACTGTTATTAATACTTTATAACTTTCTTAGAGAAATCAGTGGCAGCCTATATACACCATTGGACTAAGATAGATTATGAAAGCTTTCCAGCAGATACAAAGAGGGGGAAATGGTTAACACTTTCAAAAAAAAGGGAGTGCCCTTTCTGAACAGGAAGACTTGGCCTGAATTCAAAGCAATTACATAAGCCTGGCTTCTGTCAAGGCCTCTCCTAAGTGGGTAAGTGGTATTTCTTCATGATCCCGCCCTAATTTTTTTTACATGTACCTACATATAAATTTTCTATCTTGCTGAACCAAAAGCTAGTCAGTGGTTTTCCTTAGATAATTTACACAGATTATTTTAAAAAGGCTTATAACTTTTTTAAATAGAGGATTATCTAGTTAAAAGGCTTATGATTTTTTAAAATAGAGGATTATCTAATTCCTTAATTCAAAGTCAAAAGGCTACATAAAAACACTTATATGAGTTTCTGAGTGTATGTGCATAAGAGAGAGACAGAGAGACATCACATATACTCAAAGACAGATGCTGAAACAGAGGCAAGAAGACAGAATTCAACAGACTGAGACGCATTAAGGAGCTGTGCCTGGCTGTGGTTAAAGAACACCGTACTCCAGAACCGAGCTTAGATTCCACACCTTAAATCCGCAGTCAGGTTTCTTCAAAGAACACGTGCTTTACTCCATGCATTCGGGCATTCAGAAGGGGTTTTCTGTTAATTGTCCCCTACACATTTATCAGAAGCCCAGCACTGTGCACCTGACTCCATCAGTAACTTGCAGAAGCCGAATGACACCCTTGTCAGAATCAGGCTGTGTTTACTGACATTGGGTTTAGCTGCGTTTTGCTGGGTGTGTTTGGCTGTACAAACCACTCTCTCTTCTTATAGACTGACACACAGAGGCATTGGTAGGAACTGAGAGAAGCAGTGGGTTGGTCCCACTTCTGTTCAGAGAGGACCCCTTAAACCAGCAGTTAGAGAAGGGACTCCATGTAAGTATTTCACATTCACTCAGCGGTACTTGTCAAAGATGCAGATTCTTTCCAAATCAGAATCTCTGGGTCCAGGGCCCAGGAATATGCATTTTAAACAAGCTCCCAGGCGATGCTGGTACAAATTTGAGCTTGGAAACCTCTGCGCTCTGCTCACAGGAAAGGGGCTGGTAAGCTTCAGAAGTGGCACCTCAGACACATTCATTCCTGCTAAATGGGTCTGGGTGCGCTAAGGAGAAAGCAGTGGGGGACTGGAAACGTGGGGGCTGGGGAGCCACCAAAGGCCAGTCTCTCACTCGTCCTGCTCCAAATCACTTTGGGGACAAGCAGCCCCAATGAACTCAGCCGGAAGAGCTTTCCGGTGAGCCTGAGGTCCCCAACAGCAGTGAGAACTGCCAGAAACTGAGGCTCTCCACAGGACGCCCCTCCTCGGCCCCACGGGCTAGACTCAGGCATCATCTCTCAGAGAGCACACATCCCTGGGAGGGGTCCTCTCTTAAGGACTGGAAGTTAGCTCCTTAAATATCTGTGAATGCTTTAAAAATGACTAGCTGACAACATTCTGAGGGTAAAGTACAGGTTACAGAGCTGGCCCTGAGGGGTTGGAGGACAGAAAGGGACAGTAACAGGGACGGGCAAGGCAGCATATCTTCTGCCACTAAAAGGCCTCTTAGCTGGCAAGGGGCCCCATCCCAACTGTGCTGAAGGAGCATCTCTGCAGACCTAGGGAAGGGTTTGCCTCATGCTTCTTGGCATCACAATCTGGGTTTTTGGGGAGAGGAGGGCTGGACAAGCAGGGCCTCAGTGGTAGGGCCAGTCTGTCGGCAGCATCAGAGTGAGTCCTCCGCCAGAGGCATCTTAAGGGCAGGGCAACAGGTTTTAATCCAGCAGGGAATCTGGGAAACATCTTTCCTGACCAAAAGCCAAATTTTGTTAAGACGAGATTCTTAGCCATTATGGACGGGATACCAAAGCTCCAGGTTTTCTAATTCAAATATGGAGCCCCCTGTTTCTTGAGACAAGTTTCTGTCTAACTGTAAACAAGATGGGGTATGTTTGAGGCATTGAAAGTCCAGGTAAAGGGCAGTAGTGAAAAGGACCCTGGAGCCAGAACACCTGGGAGTGAATCCTGGTACCACCACGTCCTACCTGCGTGATCTCAGGGTAGTTACTTCACCTCTCTGTGCCTCAGTTTCCTCATCTGCAAAATGGGGATTCAAGCAGTGCTTTCTATAGAGCATTAAAGTGAGGACGAAGTGAGGTAAAGTCTGCACAGCACTAAGAACTCAGCAAGTCTCTTAGGCGTATTTGCTGTTATTTTTTTAGTCTCTCTGCCTAAGACTGCCTCACGACAAAGACCAAAAGAGGGGTCTTAGAGCTGAAGGAGGAACAGAATCCCCGTGTCATCTGCGTGGCTGATGTTCTTTCAGGATCAACAGCGGCCCTATTGACTGAAGTGCAGGCCTCCCTCCTCCCACAGACCCCGCCGAGGGCGCTGCTGGGCCGCGGTCCAGGCGTCTTCTGTGGGGGCAGTGGGTTCTCAGGTCCTCTTTCAAGGGCCTTTCAAGGGAAAAAGAGGTGGGATGGAGGGAGGATCAACCTCTGTCTTTCTGTACAGTTCAGCTAACAGGGCAAATAGTGTACACCGAGCTGCTTACTGGTAGGGCTGCCCAGGGAAAGACTGAAAATAAAATTCTGTTCAATGGACAGTCCATTCTAGGGTGTAAAATGGAATTATCTTCACGAGGATTAAATCATACTTCCTGAGTGTGACGGCGCGTTTCCAGGGAGCGTAAGCGCCGTGCAGCCTTTCATGCCACTCGGTCATTGTCACTCGTGACTCCTACCCCCACCGGCTGTCTAATGCCATTCAGCCTCCCCCCGCCCACCCACCGCCGTCTGAGTCTTTGAAATGGAGAGCTGGGTGCAAAAACAAAACCAGGCTCCCTCTGGTCCGGGGAAATGTTGGCAAGAGGAATTCTGGAGGGGAATTGGAGCAGGGCACTCACACATGTGACAGATGCTAACTTTAAGCCTGATGTCAATTATAATCAAATGTGTTTAAACATCCATGTTGTAATTCTAGTAACGACCACGAGCCCATCACTCTGGGTTGTCTCATCTGTGTGACTCTCTTAGGAAGTTTGCTCATAAATTCAGCAGTTGTGTCCCAAGCAGAAGGGTGGCACAGTATAACGACTACAGTAGAGAGGCTGTCGTCTCAGGCTATCTGGGTTTGGATCCTGTCTCTGCCACTTAGTGGCTGTTAGACTTTAGGCAAGTCAATTTTTTCCGTTATGCCTCAGTTATCCTGTCTGCAAATGGGGAGAAAAATGGAACAGGCTTGTTGTAAGGATGAAACAAATTAATACTTGTGTAACGCTTGTAAAAATGAATAAAAATGGCACAGGGTTGTTGTAAGGATTGAGGATTGAACGAGTTAACACGTGTAAGGTACGTAACAGTTAATAAAGAGAAACTCAATTAAAATTGAGTTGGGAGGCCAGAAGGCTCTCACGCCCTACATGAGACAATGGCAGAGCCCAACAGGAAGAAGAAAGATTCCTCTTCTTGCCTGGCAAGCGCTCACAGCTCAGCCAGTCAAAAACCACTATTCTTCGAACTCTCAATTCCTCTGATGGACCTTTTGTTTACTACAGCTCTCCAGGTTCCTTTTTCCCTAGTTAGAAGAGTTCTTCTCTCAGGGAGGGTATAGCTCAGTGGTAGATCACATCCTTAGGATGCACGAGGTTCTGGGTTCAAACTCAGTACCTCCATTAAAAAAACAAAACAAAAAACAAAACAACAAAAAAACCCCAACTTTTCCTCTCCTTCTGCCCTGGTGGCAGGGACTTGCACATCTCACATTGCAATTCTTTGCTGATCCCAAGTAAACTCATTTTTTGCTGGAGAAATAACTGGCAGTCTATTTGTTTAAGGTCAACAGGTATTACAATGACACCTGGCATTTTTCTCGGCACTCGGGCCTGGGAAGATAAGCAAGCCACTGAGGAGCCTACAATCTCGAAACGTGGCATTGCATTCAGTCCCTATCAAGCATTTTGCATAAAACAGGTGCACAACAGGAGTCTTAGGGGTGCAATTCTTCTGCTTTTCCTAAATAAACTAAAAAAAAAAAAAAAAGCCAGGGGGAACCAGCAGAAACTGCTGATTCACTGTTGGTCAGTTTAATATCACAAGATACCTCAGAAAAAACAATGGCATACATCCCCTCTACAAATCTGAACAAAACCCTTTTACAGTATGTCATTAACGACTCCCCGCTCCAATACTGAGTCTTTAAAAACGGTGAAATGGAGGGGAAAGCTTTAGTCTTTAAACAGATGGAGAAAATATTTTTTCATTGTTTTATGTAATCCCTTATAAAACTTGAAGTGCATGTTCCCCACTGATACGCCCAACACTGCTCGGTTACGAGGGGCACAGAGTGCTACGTCCAATTAATACAAACTGTCAGGCAAGCTATGGAAACAGAAGGGGGAGAGAGGAACACCACAGTCTGTTCTGAAGCCGTGAAGTCCTTCCCTCCTCCTTCCCCTTCCACCTGGCAAAAGTATTCACTGATCTGATCTTGTTTACTGTTTTTAGATCCTTGTTTTAAAATCGCAAAGTTCTGTAACATCCTATAAAAACAGACTGCAAGGAGAGAGCCTGTCGTAGGCACTGAATTCCGTCCATCCCGCCCAATGAAAGAATGCGATATAAAAACCCAAAGAAAATAAAGATGTAGCTCATAATACAAACCCATCTAGCTTAGTATCCACTTAGATACTTCTGCTAGATCTGTTTTTAGAAAAACTGAAAGGAGGCTTCATGTGTTTTGTCACGTGACTGGTTAGACGCAATTATGCGTGAGGCGGCAGAACCTGCCTCATCATGGCATTCTTGAAAGCGGTCCCCCAGAGTGCTCAACACGCTGACCTATTTCCTCTTCTGTCCTCCTTTTCCCTCCCCTCTCTTTCCCGTCAGTGGCAGGCACATCTCAGTGTTACGCCACACCTGCAGCTTTAACACGCCGGAGGGCCCCCTCTCCAGCTCTCTCCCGGGGGACTGGTCCAGCCCATCTCTCCTTCGGCTCCAGTGTCTCTCTCAGGCCAGATTCCCCATGTTAACCCTCTAATCCTGCTGGGGAAGGGCCTCTGGCAGCACTGCCATTTGAAATCTTATTATTTTAACTTTAGAAAACAGTCCTCTTACCAGATGTATTTCTCCCTTTCCCCTTCTCACCCAAACCCTGTCAGTTCTACTCCTAAAGCCTCTTAGAGCTGCGCACTGTTCTTGACCTCCACGGTGTGGTGGGGGCATCTCCCCTCCCCCAGGCTCACCCGGCGCCTCCTCCTGGCTTCCCCAGCCTCACCCCCTCCTCCCTTTCGCTCTCAGTGCTGCTACATGACCTTCCCCTAAAACACAAATCTGACCATGTCAGCACTTAATCATCAGTGGCTTCCTGCTGCCCTCAAACTAAAGTCCAAACACTGGTGAATTAAAGGGTTTCTTAAAACCCAGTAGCTGTACTGCTTTTCTTCATCATTGTGGTTGCAAGGCTCATCTGAATTACTTTCTGTGGTAGCAGAGACACTCACGAGTATGGCTCAGGTTAACAGAACAACAATAAACGCGAGGAATCAAGACATACATCCCTCATGTCCTAACACGTACTTGCAGCCTTGTGCTGTGCCTTGGTGACCCTTCAGGTACGACCAGTTTTTAGTTCTCAAGTAGACTTAGTTGTCCCAAATGCTTTCTTTGTCCAAATTAATGAGTTGTGTAACACATAGACGCAAGGACTGGAAAAGATCTGCCCAGTGTGCTCACTGGGAATCAAAAGCTTTAGGACCAGTATTCCCACTTTTTTTTTTTTTCCTCTAAACAGGAATGAGAAGGAGAAAAATGACCAAACTCGGACTCAAAATGAGAAGAGAACGAGAAGAAAGAGACATTCCAAGTCACTGAAGGACCAGTTCCACTCTAGGCTGGTCCTGGTCAAAGAATGGCAGCGAACAGGTACTCGTGTTCTTTGTAAGCAGCAGCTGGTTTCATTTTAGCCTCCAGAGCCACAAGAAGAGAGAGGTCTGACTCTTCATAGTTTACAGGCGAGGAAACAGACTAGCAGTATTTATTTTGCCCACGAGGGTGATCACCAGCTTTCAGTTAGGACAACACTCAACCCCCCTGCTTCCCCGGAGGGAAGGGAGCGCCCAGGTCCCAGGAGGGCGGAGTGAGGTCTCTTCTCTCTCAGGCCTGCCCGTGGGGACCTGAGGAGAACAGACTGAGGACGTGCGGCTCTGCCAGGCCCCCAGGGCTTTCTCACTCTCTTCTTTCACCTGGTCTGTCTCCAGCATCTACCCCCCATGCCTGGCTTGTGTGCTGAGGAGAGAAGAGAGGCAGCCAGTCGTCCAACTGAGAAGAGAAGTAAACCCGTGGTGGCTGCACACAGTAGCCACACCCTCCACTCTGGCTTTTATCAATGGATCACACTAATATTTTCATTTCTATTTGCTTATTTCTCAGCTGGTTGGGAACATTAGAGGAGCACACAGAGGGCCATAAACCAGCTCCCTAAAAGCCAAATACAAGGCACATAATAGGTACTCAATAAATACATGTTACATGAAAAGAATGCATTTGTCCCAGGCCACACAGGTGATAAGCAACGGAGCAGAGACTTGAATCCACGTCCGACAGGAAAGCCCAGCGTTTCCTACGATTCCACCTCAGAGCTTCTTGCAGATGCTCTAGCTCCAGGCTTCAACTCATACTTCAGCATGGTTGCCAGCAAACTGGAAACAAAGGCTGGTGTGGGCCACAACTATCCTGAAAGCACATGCCTGCCTAAGAGCCCAGCTGATGACCTAGTTCTCTACTAGGGACTAGGGACCAGCGGTACTGGCTGTGCCTCCAGGCAGGTGGAGCGGGGCCTGGGGGACGGGGGAAGCACTGGAGGTGGCTCCAGCAGTGCCTGTGACAGGCGGGGGAGGACAAAGGCAGGCAGCCAGGCAGGAAGCAGGATGTGCACAAAAGGGGCAGGGCAAGGGCCTGGGGACCAAGAGGAGAAAGGCCGGCAGGGATGCAGGGGGTGGGGGATGGGGAGGAGGCAGGGGAAGGAAGAATGAACAGAAAAATCCCAGGAGAACAAAAGGCTGCAGAGACGGGAAATAAAAATATGTCTGAACAAAGAGTAGAAAGCAGAGACAGATAAAAAAGAACAGGAGGAAATCTCTTGCTATGAAAATAGCCACAAACTGATTTTCCATTTCACATCAGGATGATGAAAAGGGAGGGCTGGTCTGGGTGCCAGCAGCCTTCAGGAACCAAGAAGTCAAACAGCCAGGTTGAAAACAGTTTGGGGAGCCAGAGGATGACAAGATTCCTCCAGCAGGCAAAAGCGAAATTAAAGGAATGACAACATCTTCCACGCCTTCTCCCCACCGATCCCCCTCCGGTCACAAAAGAGCGGGGAGCAGCTTGGCTGGCAACTGGGTATGAGCTCAGCGGGGCCCCAGTTCTGACTGAGCTAATATAGTTGCTTTTGAAGAGTATCTGGTAGAACTCAGGGTTGTGTGGTCACAAACACCATATAAAAACAGGGTCATCGCTGTCTTCCCAGCAGTTTTTTTTCAGTCTGTTTAAAGGCCGGGCTTAGTCTTTTTTTCCCCTCACAGAGCAGCGCACAAAGCATTCTCTGACACACTGCACCCACTGCAGATAAAAGTGCTTAAGTGTGAGTGAAAGCAGCAATGTGTAGAGTGACATTTACTAGCTGCAAACAGTGAAATCAGAGAGCTCCAGTTCACCGAGATTAAATGTCGGGCTTTCAGCACTGAGCAGAGAATTAGCTATGGAAGTTTTTAAAATTTAGGATTTAGTTTTATACTGCAAACAGCCCTTAAGACTTTTAAAAGCAAACAATTGAATTATAAGCTGAACACGCACATGTCTTTTGTACTGAAGGTGAGGCAAGTACAGGACAGTCACCGGCTTTGGTTTCAACCACACCGGGGCACTCGCTGGTCTTAACTGTTCAGATGAATAAGAGAAAGGTGACATTCCCCACACTTCACATTTTGGGAAATACAAGTCAAAAATCCAAAACACAGGAGTTTTGGGGCACATAATTTTCCATAGTGGGCATGGACTTTACCAGCCCAAGGGTTTTTATGTTAATGTTTCAGAATGAGTGCTTTTTATGCACCTAAAGAAGGTGGGGGAGGGGAGAACTGATCCCTTTTTTCTTTTAAGAATATTTTCCATGGATAAATTTATGCATGACAGAATTGGCTCTAACTGCCAAATATAACATCCGTTTTAACGTGACTAAATAATAAAATCTCTGCATTTGACAAGATCAGCAGTCCTTCCTTCCTTCATTCAAAACAGTTAGTAAACACCTTCTCCATTATGCTTCCGAGGAGGTGCTGGACAGACACAAAACCGATGGACATAATTAACATTTCAAGTTTTGTTTTAATTACTTTATAAGCAGCATATTATCCCCAGTTTACAGATAAGAAAACTGGGGCTTCCAGAGATTATGGACTCTGCCAAAGACCATAGGACTGCTAAATCACGTAGGATTCAAACTCTAGCCACTGACTCCAAAGCCTGAGCACTTAACTTCTACTCCAGGAACCCTGTCTGGCAGAGACCACAGGCACATGAACAAATAAAGTTTAACGCAAGGAAGGACACAACAAAGATGAACAGAGACACAGATTGAGTAATCCTGTTTCTGGTCTGGGACCCAAGGAGGAGACAGTTAAGCTGGGTCTTGATGCACGAGGAGTTCTTCCAGGTGAAAAAGGTAACGATTACTCTAGGCACAGGGAGCTACAATACCAAAGCACGGGGGGCTTGCACGTCTGTGCAGAGTTCACTGCGTATCTGAAGGGGGATGACCACGGAGGCCAGGAAACAAGGATCTTATGATCGCCTCCGTGAAGCTATAAAGGGAGGCCGGAGCAGGGGAAACGGAGAATGCCAGAGTTAGGAGAGGCAGAGGCGATGGTCCATGACCTGCAGGGTGTGCACAGTGAGGGAGATGATTCCATGGCTGCTAACTGCTGTAAAGCCTGGGAATGAAGGCGGCGAGACGGACTGAGGAGCGGGTTAGAGAGGAGGAAGACGATACCTGAGGTCAGTTTTGGAAGAGCTGAGTTACAGGTGCGTGGGGGTATCTGGGCATCCTCTCTCCTACATTCTCTAACAAACACTGGGTGCTTTTCATACCGGGTACTAAGGACGGTGAAAGAGAACAAAACAGAGCCTTGCCTCCTCGGAGTTCATGCATGACACCAGTCTGGCTTCCCTGAGACGCGGAGGGTCATTGCGGGTTGTTACAGGGCCGGACCGGTGCTGTCTGCATTTAGCGGATGGGCTGTGGGAACAGCAACACTGGGGACTGGTTCACACAACAAAGCAGTACCCCGTAGCCCACTTGCCATCCCCTGGGTGACAGTCCATTTGTAATTTATAATTAGCTGAGAACCCAATTCTGTTTTACATAGAAAGACAAAAATCTTCTTTGCATGCTTTATATACACACTGAATTTTCTCTAACAGAACTGCCATGGAAATTGAAGGAAGACTGTACTTTGTCTGGACCTTTACCAAGAGCTGTTTACTACTTAAGAAAATTACATCATGAGTTGGGGGAGATGAAAAAGTTGTGGCGATGGAAGGTGGTGATTGCACAGCCACGTGAATGTACTTAATGCCACAGAACTGTACACTTGATTAAATGATACATTTTATGCTATATAGTTTAAAATAAGTTATAAATCAAAAAAAAAAAAGAAAAGAAAAGAAAAGAAAAAGACTGTTACATCATGGGCAGCAACCCACCCGCTGTGGAGTCACAAATACGGTCCCCCAGACCGCGCTGCAGCTGTCCCAGCCAGGCTGCCCCCACGTCCAGAGCGACCTGCTTCACTTGTCTCCTGGGGGGGGTCCTACCTGGGGCTACTGTAAAACATGTAACTTGATCACAAATTCCTTTTTTCTTTCTCTTTTTAATGGCAACTAGGGCACTCTGTTGTATTTTTGGACTTAAGCACTGCACAGGTGGGTCATGTTAACCATGAATTTCATTTCAGGATGGGAAAGGGCATGTTATAATACAGCTGTTATAAAAGAACATGTTAGGATGAAAGGGTTGAGACTCACTAGCGTGAGACACACACATATAAATGGGACTAGAGTGCACGGGAAACCACGGCAGCGCCTCGGAGAGTAAAGCGCCAAGGGCAAGCGAGGGGAAGAGACGTCGCTAGCCGCGGGACACCCCCTGCTAGAACAGTCCGAGAGATGTGGGCCTTGGCATCTGCCTCCAACGAGGGCCATTCTTCTCGACATGGCTTTGATTTTCATCAACTTCTTTCGATGTTCTTCCCACCCCCACCACAGACCCTGTTCTGGGAGGCTCCAGTGGGCAGAGCACGAGGAAGCCCGGGCCCATGGTGTCTCGTCCAGAATCTGACAACTGTGGTCTCTGTAATGCTTTCTGCTTAATCTCCTCTCCTTTAGGCTAAATCTCCCTACTTCCTCCAGCTGTTTCTCATATAACTTGGTTTCATATTCCCTTACCATCTGGGTCATTTTCCTCTGAACGTGCTCCAATTTGTCAGTGGCCCTTTAAAACTGTGGTGCCTAGAACTGAATGTGGTTTCCAGCGCTGAGATACATGGTTGTATTTCCTAATATCCCCCCAAAAGGGGAAACTGTTACTGCTCCACACAGTGAGATCGGGAAGGAGGAGGCAGCAGAGATCTGTCGTCATCATATTGTATTGCCAGTACTGAAAAATTTTCCTTTTTCGTTAAGCAAGTTAAATCTGATTTTTTTAAATTGTCTCATTTAGAGTTCTGATCTCAAAGAGCTTTTTTTTCCCTTCCTCCCTAGTTTGTTTCTGAGAATTAAATGAAAATGTGGGCCTGGCTAATAAACACTAACAATTACTTTTATTTGCTGGTAGCTTCAGTTTGCCACCACCCTACAGTCATTTCTTTGCCCATGTCCCAAGTTGATCTAACCAGTACTGGCAAGTATACCACCCTTCCCAGAGGTTTGGCCTGTGAACTGGAATTAGTGCTTCTGCAATAAGCATGGATCTGATGTGTGTGTGGAAAGCCCCTGCATTCCTGTGTGTCTAGTGAACCTCGGCTTGCGCCCCACCATGCATAATTCCATCCAGGCTCCTGATTTTTCATCCTATGTTGGTCTGAGACTGAAACCCTGCAAAAACTTGACTGGCTCTTGCCAACATGCTGTCCCCTGGGACTGAAACAGAACCAGTTCATCTCCCCTTCTAGATGCTAAGGGCTCTCGAACCACAGAGACACCTTCCACTGGTCTGAATCTTTGCAAGCGACAGCAGAACTCTGCAGAACACCACTCTGACACAGATACTAGCCTGCTATCTACTCTGAAGGTGAAGACCTCAACTAACTAACCAACCAATAGGGGACCGGCTGGCCTCAGAAGTGTAAGCACTCTGTGTCACATCTGCTGACTGCCCAAGTGCCAACGTGCCTGTGCGGCTGAACAGACCAGCCCAAAGGTAAACTATGTGAGAGTGGGGTTGTCTGTTTTGTTAGTTGGTGTACCCCAAGCCCTCAGAACAGTGCTAGCACAGAATAGCTGCTCAGTAAACACTTGTTGAAAGGGTGCATGAAGTGACCTGGTGGCAGTCACCTGTCTTTGCTCCGCTCAGTATTCCTTTCTCTGGAGAATCGCTTCTTGCTGCCCATTGTGGCACCAAACGAGCTAGCAAGTGGTGTCATGAGTCTGGAGTTCGTGAATGTGCACGGCCCCAGCCCGAGATTCCCTACAGGTAAGCAGGCACCTGCACTCCTCTTACTTCTGGAGAATCCGAGGCATAACGTCAGGAGGTCTGATGAAGGCGAGCGGCGCGTTCTGCAGGCAGATCGTTCAGGGGCTGAACTTCACGTGACTGTCCATCACACACCCAAGCCAAGAGGATAAAATGAGCCTCGAGTGAGAACGAGCTCATGTTTTAATAATATTATTGAGCTTCACAACTAATCAAATAGTAGTATCAGAATTTATTTTATTCATGTGCAAATAAATTTGAGATGAAACTTTTTCAAACTTCTAGTGATAGATGAAATACAGTTTTTATAATGTCAGCTTTACTCTGATAATACCACTTAAGGCATCTCAGAAAAATTTTAATCTGTGAAATATGGAAAAAACTATATATTGGATTAAGATAATCCAATAAATCGGGGTGGGAAAGAGAGCTACAATTGGATAAGGCTTTTAAAAAATTGTAGTAAAATATATATAAGATAAAATTTACCCTTTTAATCATTTTTAAGTGTACAATTCAGTGTCATTGAGTACATTTACCATGTGTACAATCACAACCACTAACCATCTCTAGAACCTTTTCATCGCACCAGAAACTCTGTACCCATTAAACAGTAACTCCCCATTATCCCTTCCTCCCAGCCCTCGGTAGTCTCTGTTCTACTCCCTATGAATTTGCCTGTTCTAGGTACTTCGTGTAACTGGAATTAAACAATATCTGTTTTTTTTTTTGGCCTGGCTTATTTCATTTAGCATAATGTTTTCAAGTATAGCTGTTGTAGCATGTATCAGAATTTTATTCCTTTTAATGGCTGAATAATATTCCACTGTATGTACAGACCACATTTGGTTATCCATTCATCTATTGATGGACACGTGGGTTGCTTTCACCTTTTGATTAGTGTGCTATGAGCACTGGTGTACTAGTACCTATTTGAGTCTCTTCTTCAATTATTTTGCATAAAACTCAGAGTGAAATTGGTGGGTCAGATGGTAATTCTACGTTTAACTTTATGAGGAATCTATATAAGGCTTTAATGATAACTTATAAAAATATTAATTTAGGAACTATATTCTGCAATAAATAAGTTATTCCTCACATTAATACTTCACATATCATTACTGGAGACAGAAAGACTGCTGTAGGAAACAGAACAGAGGATATACCATTTTCTTGTAGTGAAGGAAGAATTTCCAAATAACTACAGATCCCTAAAAAGGTAAGAAGTCACAAAAAGTGCAATTTGCTAAAATGTAAACACCAACAAACACGAAATATAGTCTTCTTTAGAAAACTCAAATTTTCATTCAGAAATAAAGAACAAATCCCACTATGTGATCATATAATTGTAGTCTGTGTATGCAAAATAATCAGTTTGCTTCTAAAGTGTAAAGGTTATGAAACACAAGGGACGACTAGAGAAATGTCACAGATTAGAGGAGACTATGGAGACCTGATGAGTAACTGCAATGTGGAATCCCAGATTGGCTCCTGAACAGAAAAAGTACAATGATGGAAAAACTGGCAAAATCCAAATAAAGGCTGTAATTTGGTTAATAGCTATCATACCAGTGTTAACATCTTGGTTTTGAGAACTGTACTACAGTTACATAAGATACTAATAGTAGTGGGAGGTGGATGGATGATATATGGGAATTTTCTACTATTTTTGCAACTTTCGTGCAACTTTAAAATGATTGCAAAATAAAAAGCATTCCATATTTTAAAGTAGTTATACCAATTCTCTAAAATCTCTTTCAGAGGATAGAGCTAGAGGGAATACTTCCTAACTCATTCTATGAGGCCAGAATTACCTAGTTTCAAAACCAGACAAAGACATTACAAGAAAACTACAGACCAACATCTCTTATGAACACAGATGCAAAAATTCTCAACAAAGTACTAGCAAACCGAATCCAACAATGTTTGAAAATCATTATACACTTTAATTGAGTGGGATTTATCCCATGTTTGCAAGCCTGGTTCAGCATTTGAAAATCAATTCATTTAAACCATCACAACAACAGACTAAAGAAGAAAAATCACATGATCGTATCAATAGATGGAGAAAAAAGCATTTGATAAAATCCAACATCCATTCATGATAAAAACTCTCAGCAAACTAGGAATAAAGGGAAATTTCCTCAATTTGATAAAGAATACCTACAAAAACCCTACAGCTAACATCATACTTACTGATGACAAACTAGGAGCTTTTCCACTGAGATCAAGAACAAGGCAGGGACATAGTATAATGTTAAAAGGAGTGGTGAAAGGGGACATCATACTATAAGTTTTAGCTAATGCAATGAGATTTTGAAAAGGATATAGTGGGTGTACTAATTGGGAAAGAAGAAATAAAATTGTCTTTGTTTGCAGATGGCATGATGAAAGAACTGAGGAAAAAATTCCTAGAACTACTATGTGATTACAGCAAGGTTATAGGATATAAGATTAATACACACAAGTCAATCACTTTTCTTTCTTTAAATTTTTAATTTTTGGGGGTGGAGTAATTAGGTTTGTTTGTCTGTCTATCTATCTATCTATCTATTTATTTATTTTTAATGGAGGTACTGGGGATGGAGCCCAGGACCTTATGGATGCTAAGCACACACTCTACCACGGAACTCTACCCTCTTCCACTACATTTTTTTTAAAAATTGAACTATAGTTGATTTACAATGTTGTATTAGTTTCTAGTGTACAGCAAAGTGATTCAGTTTTATATATATATAAATATATATTATTTTTCATTATAGGTTATTACAAGATATTGAATATAGCTCCCCATGGTACACAGTAGAACCTTGTTGTTTATCTATTTTATATACAATAGTTTGTATTTGGTAATCTTAAACTCCTAATTTATCCCTCCACCCTCTTTCCCCTTTGGTAACCATAAGTTTGTCTTCTATGTCTGTGAGTCTATTTCTGTTTTGCAAATAAGTTCATTTGTACCATATTTTAGGTTCCACATATAAACGATATCATATTATATTTGTCTTTCTCTGACTTACTTTACTTAGTCATAAGAGATAATCTCTAAGTCCATCCATATTGCTGTAAAATGGCATTATTTCATTCTGGAAGTCAGTCACTTTTCTGTTGAACAATTGGAATTTTAAATGAAAAACACATTATATTAGCACCCCAAATAATGAAATACTTAGGTATAAATCTAACAAAAGATACATAAGATCTATGTGAGAAAAACCACAAAACTCTGAAGAACAAAATCAAAGAGGAACTAAACAAACAGACAGATATCCATGTTCATGGATAGGAAGATTCAGTTCTTCCCAATTTCATCTATAGAGTCAATGCAATCCCAGTCAAAATCCCAGCAAGTTATTTTGTGGATATCAACTAAGTGATTTTAAAGTTTATATGGAGAGGCAAAGGCACAGAATAGGTAACACAACATCAAAGAAGAACAAAGTTAGAGGACTGACATTACCTGACTTCAGCAAGCAAGTACTGACTTTGTACTTACTATAAAGTTACAGTATCAAGAGAGTATGGCATTGGTGAAAGAATAGATAAATACATCAAAGTAACAGAACAGGGAGCCAGAAATAGAGCCACATAAATACAGTCAACTAATATTTGACAGTGGAGTAAAGGCAATACAATGGAATAAGACAGTCTTTTCAAAACATGGTACTTGAAGAACTGGACATACATGTGCAAAAAAAAAAAAAAAGAATCTAAACACAGATCTTACACCCTTCACAAAAACTAACTCAAAATGGATCACAGACCTACATGTAAGATGAAAAACTATGAAATTCCTAGAAGACAACATAGAAAATCTAGATGACCTTGGGTTTGGTGATAAATATTTAGATGTAACATCAAAGGCACGATCCAGGAAAAACCATTGATAAGCTGGACTTTATGAAAGTAAAAATTATATTCTTTAAAAGACATTGTCAGGAAAACAAAGACAAACCACAGACTGGGAGAAAATATTTGCAAAAGACCTATCTGATAGAGGACTGTTATCCAAAATATACAAAGAACTTTTAAAAGTCAACAATAAGAAAATGAACAAACTAAGATATGGATCAAAGATCTTAACAGATACTTCATCAAAGAAGTTATACAGACAGCAGATAAGGTTATGAAAAATGCTCCATATCATATATCACTAGGGAAATGCAAATTAAACAATGAGATACCAGTACATACCCATAAGAATGGCCAAAATCCAGAAAACTGACAACATCAAATCCTGATAAAGATGTAAAGCAACAGGAACTCTCATTCATTGCTTGTGGCAATGCAAAATGGTACAGCCATTTTGGAAGACACGTTGGCAGTTTCTCACATAACTAAACATACTCTTAACATATGATCCAGTAATTGCGCTTCTTGGTATTTACCCAAGGAACTGAATACTTATGTATACAAAGAAACCCGCACATAGATGTTTACAGCAGTTTTATTCATAACTGCCAAAACTTGGAAGCAACCAAGATACTCTTCAGTAGGTGGATAGATACTAAACCGTGGTACATCTAGACAATGGGATATTATTCGGCACTAAAAAGAAATGTTATCAAGCCACGGAAAGACATGGAAGAACCTTAAGTGCATATTACTACCTGAGAGAAGCCAATCTGAAAAGGCTGCATGCTGTATAATTGCAAATATATGACATTCTAGGAAAAGCAAAACTACAAAGACAGATAAAAAAAAAAATTAGTGATTGTCAGCAGGTAACGAATAAGCAAAACACAGAGCACGTTTAAGGCAGTGACACTACTTTCCATGATAATATAATGGTGGATACATGTCATGTATTTGTCAAAACCTACTGAATGTATAACAGTAAGAGTGAACAATTATGCAGATAACTGGACTTTGGGTAATAATGATGTGGCAATGTGGGTTCCTCCGTTTCAACAAACGTACCAGCCTGGTGAGGGACGCTGATAATGCAGGAGGCTGTACACGAGTCGGGGCAGAGGGTACATGGGAAATCTCTGGGCTTTCTGCTGAATTTTGCTGAAAACCTGAGACTGCTCTAAAAGTAAAATCTACTTTAAAAAAAGTGAGAGAAAGAAACAACAAGCTACTGTACACTGATATTTCTATCAGCCACGTGACTACTCATTTGTGTATTATGGATTCAGAAAATACCACAAGAATGAGTTAGTTCTTTTTGCCATTTCTGAGTTCTACGAAGAAAAGAAAGTTCTTATTGACTGGAAGGGAAAAAAATATCAGAACATCATTCCATATTTAATGAAAAGTTCTACAAATTTGGAAGAGAAAATTCCAACTGGGCCTAGTAGGAATATAAACAAGCAATGTTCTTCATTATATAAACAAATAAACTGAATAAAGTCAGAGGAATTATTCTTATCATATATTGAGAATACTGTGTGCTGGTCTGGCCATACTATGATCAGAAAGTCAAGTCAGAAAAGAATGAGGGATGGTGGGGGCATCTCAATTAGCGTAGGCCTGAAGATCCCAACTACTTCCGTAAAAAACAGGAGTAAGATTGTTATTCCTTATTATTGAACTTCAAAAACTAAATTAGATCATTGTTTTGGTCTTCACTTTTAATGAATAAAAGTGATAAAAAGTGGATTAAAAGATTTAATCAAATTTAATTATTATTCCACCATATGAACTTCCATGTATATATGGTGAATGTCACAGTAATCCTCAAAAGCTCTAGTTTAGGGAAATACCATCCAACCTGGTGAGACATGGACTTGGTACTAAACTTTTATGAACTACTTTACAGTTGTTTTGTTTTATTAGAGAAAGCCACCAGGAATTAGAGTAGAGCCTAGGAAGATTTTGCTGCTCGTTAAGTAATGATTAGTTCTCCACATTTGTTACTAAGAAGTACAAATGTCAGATTCGGCGGTCACCAAGGTTACGCCAGCAGAATTAGGAAAGTTCTGAGGTACCTCTCGTCAGGCAGCACTCTGCAGGTTAGCACAGATTACATCATCATGCATTGGGGTTCCCCTTGAGAACATCCGTGTTCCAGGCTTTGGTGGAATTTCCTAATACACCACATTAAAATCACCGAGTCAGACTCTTAAAGTTGGAAGGAGCCTTAAAGATCAAAAGAGATATCAGAGGAAAAAGTATAATCTGGTAAGATGTTCAACTCTTTCTTATGTTTGCAC